>NW_024881300.1:11014545-11079545 GCF_018691265.1 Tyto alba | reverse complement strand
GAGTATGGAAATTACCGACAAAAGAAATTAAGAGCAGGAACCCCATGATTAGACTAATGCATTGATCAAGTCAATTCTTCTCTGTTTCACTGCCAACACACCACATATAAAAGCGTCATTAAAGAAACTTTGCTGTCTCTCCTACTAATGGTCTACAATTTGAGCATGCCCAGATGATTGACAGGCTGTGCCAGGGCTGCCTGTGTTGTCTGAAAAAGCCACATCAGATCAGCGGAAGCTTAAAGCAAAGCATAAATTATAGATATATGTCTGTTTCTTTGATGATGTGAGACTACTAGGTGCATCCCACTTCCATCACACAAAGAACCACACTTTCATGCAGCTTTTTCACTTTGTCACATCACATTTGAAAAAACAACAGTGAAAACATAAATGTTCTATTTTTTTTAACAAACAGCCTGTTCAAAGCCAGTTTTGAAGTTCCTCACTTTCTGAATTAATTAAATATAAAATAAGTGTTAAATTGCAAAGTTCAGTGCAGCGAGGATTGTTGCTTATTTTCTGTATCTATTTGTCATTACTGTTAACTGTTATACATGTTTCCAAACCAGAGCTACTGAACTGGAATGCTCTTAGCTTTTTGACCATTCAAAACAAAGATGTTTAGAAGGTACTGAAAAGGGGGATTCTTTTGCTTTGTAAATTTTACTGTGAGAAGCTGATGGAATTTTATTACTTCTAAATTATGGAATCTTCAGTAAGATTATAACAATGAATTTGGGGCTCAGGATAATGCTTATAATTATCAAGCATAAGTATGTGTAATATATTTATATAATAAAAGAGAGACAGATTGTCATTATAAGCTTACCCTTCCAACACAAAGAATAACTGCAGACTTATTGTAATATTAACAGATGAAACGCTACCTAGTTTGTTGATGTAATTTCTTCACCAGAACAAAAATCTCCATTATAGATTAAGTTACAAATTTGATGGTTGTGGCTAATAGTCAGCCAAAAAATAATAATGCATTAGTGTTCAGTCATATAGTAATTACTCTAGAGATGTCTTCTACATTTGTAATTTCAACAAAATGCTTAAAATATAATATCAGACATATAGAGGATAGACCCATCACATACTTCTGAGGTACTACAGAAGAGAGACTTGGTAGCACTTGACTCAGAAGGATTATATATATTTTTTTTAAGTGTGATATTTTGTTTCAAGTATTTAGTATTTTAGTTTCCTTGTTGTCATTGAACTTGCTCTTCAGCTCTACTGTAATGTTTCCTTTTATGCTTTGCTGATGTCCAGTTTTATTTCATAGAAATATCTTATTGAGTAAAGCATAATTGTACTTTGTAAAATGCCCATCTTGTATCACTTCTTTTAGAGATCAGACATTTCCTTTTCCCATAAGGTCTAAAGATCTGTAAGTTGACATAATTCTGCACAAATCACTCTGGTAGTGTAACTTAGACTGTCCAAATTCCCCTTGGACTGTGGCCTCTGTAACTGTGCCATCACTCACTTAACTTCACCTTATCTTTAAGTAAGTTCAACCAGAAGGGACTTGTTCAACTCACCACCTCTTGAGTAATGTGAATTATTTATATGATCTTCATATGTGTTTGTTAAGCTATATACAGTAATCCTAAATGTAACTGTTTATTCTGTTCATCCATTTGTTACTCCAAGCTTTGAACTCAGGCTAACCACAATAAAAATCTCTTTTTTGCTGTTCTTTGATGGAAATCAACATAATTTTTTCATGTTGTACAATGGAAGCAGTGTTGTCTCAGACAGGCACATTACCATGGGAATGCATAAAGAGACATTTCACATGTTCAGTGTTGTTGTGTTGTCACTTTCCAGACCACCTTCCCCTATTGCTTTGCAGAGCTGAACGTACAGGAAACTGTGTACCACATGTCTTACAATATAAATATGCCACTGTAATGGCTACTGTGGAAGTGATGATTAGAATAGTCCTTTTTTATCAATTTATTACTTTGCTTGAGGAGTTTTTAAGTGCTCTTTGCCTGTAGAAGAATGTTAAGCACTGTGAAATAAGAATTCTGTAAAGCACTGCTGTTAGCTACTTAAAAGGACCTCAGTTAAAATGGAAATAAACTAAAACAAACACACTGAAATGCAGCACTAAAATGGATTCTCAAAAAAAGACCAACTAATGAAAATTGCATTGAAAGCATCGTGTATTCACAGGTGATGCTGATCTGTTTAGAGGCAATATTTTTGGTGGAAGACAGTTGCACCAGTAGTAGTCTAAAATCTTTAAAAGGCAATGGAAACAATTTCTCTAACTTATTCTAGTAAGCTTTGCTTTTCTTTAGTACCTCTGCTTTCCATTTGAAATTTGTCCAGAACAGCAGTGTTTACACATGTCCTGTTAGAAGAAATGCCAGAGGGACCTCAAAGGCATGAGTCTTGTTCCATTCTTCTTTGGTTGATTTTCATCAAACATAAGATATTTTAACATTTACGTAGATCATAGGATGAATAGAGTCTACAGAATCAAACATTGTACCTCTTTCAGCATTAAGTGTACTCAGGTTAGAACTTGCTTAATTTATGAGCTGTGCGGCAGCCATGAAACTATGGGTAGGCATATTGTTAGAACAGATTTTATTTTTCAGCAATAAGAAAATTTTATTCTGTTGTTTTTTTCTCGGAACTAAGAGAGGTTTTTTTCTGTTCTTTCCTGTTTATTTACCAGAACTAAGGATTTTTTCTTTTTTTATTATTTTTTTTCTATTTTTTTTCTTGAGGGTTTTTACCCTACACTGCTTTCTCTGGAATGCTTGTATCTTCTTGTGTGCAGTGGGTTTCCTCCCTAGAAAAGTAGCTTCATATGTTCCACGGTTTTCTGCTCTTTTGAACTGGAACATGTTCTTGTGTGCTGCTAAGAGCACATATCTTTGGAGGATCTGCAAAAGACAAGATATTTCGTGCATCTCTTTCTGAGGCTTATTTCTGACAGTCCCTTGAAACCAATTCAAAACTCTTCCTAATTATAATAGGACAGGTTTGTGTCTGCTTTCAGTCAATAAAGCTTTGTTCTGCCTCAGGGATTTTACTTGTACCTGATTATATAATGGAGGATAGAAGAAGCAGGCAATAGTAATTTTAAGCCCTGACTATCTTTCATTCAAATAAAAGGTGCTAAGAGATTGATTTGAAGGAAGAAATGTGAATAAAGTACTACTAAAGGAAACATTCTACACTGAGAAGTTCTGCTGGGTGGGACACTGAGCTCCGCCTTTATTTTCCCTTTTTAAATGTTTTTGGGATTGATATTGGATAAAAAGACAATGTGTTTTAAATGGTAGCCCTCCTCTATTTGGAAAACTGTAGTACACCGCAGGAGGCATCCAACACACGGTGTGCAGCTCTGGTCTGAGGGCTGTCCCAGCAGCAAGTACTGCTCAGACCAGCTCAGTACTCCCAGTGCATAGACCCAGGAGTCCTGAGAGCTGGGAAATATTAAGGTCAAGCAAGCAGCTGTCTAATGAGTTTAGTGATATGTGGAAGTGAAGAAAGTTTGGATCAGACTGGACTTTCTACCTTTTCAGACTCTGGCAATAATTAAGGGTATTCCTTTTGGTACTTCAAACACTACTTCCATAGTGAATGATAAAGCAAAAAGCTTGTGATGGGAATTTAATCAGATGAAACAGATGGGAGAGTAGGACCGGCCTAAACTGAAAAACTAGTTAAAAAAAACATGAAACAAAACCACCCAATACTATATTGTAGATATCCTGGGGTTTGTGATTCCTATTTTTCACTTTGTAGCTTTCTTGGGATATTTAGTTCTAGACTTGGAGGCTTGAGATTTCCTTCTGTCAAAGCAGTGTTGAAAAGATGACACATATATAAAGATTTAAACACAGCAGAGTGATTTTTCTGTTGTTAACACAGAGCATGTATTTTAATTTTTTGATATTCTTTCTAAAAATAATGAAAATGATACCGTAACTTAGGAAACACATTAGGTTTTTTCTTGATAAAACTGTTCCAGAAGCCAACATCTTCAGAGAAAACAATTCTAGCTCTGCATCCTGTGATGAATGGTTGGTTATCCCATTGTCAGTTCTGGGTATAAAAATTAAAATAAAAAGGGGTATAGCAGGGAGAAAGGGGAACATCAAGATATTGATGTTCGTATTTTTATTGTGCAGCTCTAAAAGGAAGGAGTTTTTATTGTTTACAGAGAAAATAATTTCTCAAGGTACTCAACTCACAAACTGATAACAGGTCAGCCTTACAGTGCTCCTCAAGACTCAGTTCAGCAACCCATAGCTTGGAGTCAAGATTGGGAAACCAGGAGCAATAAAGGAGCAAAAGCATTCTCCTCACTTTTTGTATCTGGGTCATCTTAATTGATCCCAGCAGACTTCCTCATTGCTGGACTAACTCAATCAATCCACCTACATCCTCACCTGGAGGAACTTGTCTCTTTTTTTTCCTAGCAGATGAGGTAATACCTTTGGGAAAGAAGAGGTTTCCACTGTTACTCCAGGGAAGATTTTTAACCTCATCATTGCCATATACATTTCTGGGGAGTCACCATCACAAACAAATGACAAACCAATACTTATACCTCCCAACTCACCATAAATTTATTTGTACTCCTAGAAAGGAAGTTGTGCACTCTACAGCTGGATTAGATATTTTCAACAGCTATACAGTTAATTAATTTTCTTTCTGTTTCATGAATTTAGCCTACAATGCCTTTAAAACATGTACAGTTTTAAAATATAGGCTGCTGGTCTGTACTGATTGAACCTTTGCTGAAACAGACAAAAAATCACATTCAACCTTAATAATAAATGCTGAGGTTAGAAAACTTTTTGTACAGTTGTTGCTGTAGAACTTGTTTGTGTGTGATGTTACATATTCTTAGATAAGAGAGAGTGAAATAGTGAAAAAAAACCTAAAGCTCTTTAATAAGTATAGTATCTTTTGCAGTATTTTAGCCAAGTATCTAAAATCAAGGAAGCATTAAAATCTCTAAGAAGGACCACTTGTGTATAATTTTTACTTTCAGGTCTGGATATTTCAGTGAAATTCAGATGAGTTGTATCTAAACTTGCAGGTGCTTAAATACTTTTCCAAGCAGTTTTAGTTTTACCACTTGAAGAATTCTTTACTATTTTCTTTTCATAATAATCCATATTATTTAGTGGTTCTGAATGATCATGAAAGTTTCATTTATTTGTTTTGCACAGCTATACCTTTCTTCTATATTTTCACATTCCATAATAATCTCATAAGAGTTTTTTACATCTGTGTACATACCTGGATGACATGATGGTGATATTCTCTTTAGTTGAAAAGGAATAACTGTGGAAACTGGTAACTCTTCCCTTTCAATTTTCTTCACAGACTAATTTGGAAATGACAAGAAGTGATTACCACCTGAAAAAGTTTTGGTGCTCTAAATGAGAGCCTTGTTTCATCCCTTTCTGATGTCTTTCCTCATCTATTGCATCTGTTCCTGAAATACCAGAATATAAATGCATTAACATTCAGATTACATCTGCTGAAGTCAGAGCACTTGAATAATTCCAAATTAAGGATAGTGACTTATTGTGTTCTTACTCTAGTGGTCCTCAAGTATTAACTTGTTCAACTGTCATGATTTAACACCACGCTACAGGCTGGACTTAAATGCTAAATATTTTAGAAGTCTGTAGTAGTGATGTTCTGAGTATTATACTGCTCCTGTGTTCATCTTCTTTTTATTTAATTTTATCTTTTTAATTTTTGTTAGTGGAGCTAGTGGTGAAACTGAAGACCAAGAACTAAAGTATGCTTTTAGCAGTCTCTCACATGCAACCATATGATAACGCTTTCCTCTCAAAACAATCTTACTGTTTGGGGCTTTTTTGTTATCAATGTTTCAGGTGCTCACTTTTCTCCAGAGCACTCCTATACCAACTGTTCAAGTAGCCTGTGCAGTTTAAGGGAGCTTGCTGTCTGTAGCCAGCAATATTCAGCATCAGAGGGAAGGGAACTGAGCAGTGCACCCTGCCACACACAGGGCAGCAGCTGTACCAGATGGAGCACTCAGTCCTAGCCATGCAACCAGTAACTGCAGCCCGTAAGTATTTTTCCTCTAGCTTCCTTGGCACTTCCAACATCTGCACGTTTAATGCATACATATAAAATGTTAAGGATGTGCTTTCTTCTGCTTCCCATAGCTGCACAGCTCTCATGTGAGTCATCTAACCTCACGTAGTTAAGATGAAAAAAATCCTAATATTGTTCTTATCAGTTGCAGTGATGCTAAAGAACAGAGCTTAGGATTTGTCAGAAGGAGGTATCTGTGTTTTTGTTGCTTCTGCCTCCAGTTAAGCTTCAACATTTTTGTGTAGATCAGTTTTAACTTTGTGGTGTTGAAGTCTATTTAGTATAGTGAGTTTGGTTTAATACTACTACAATTCAGCAAGCAAACCTGTTGAAAACGTGGAAGGCAGAAACAAGCATAGCTTTTGAGTCATCATAGCTTTTAGGCAGTGATGTAGCCAGCTTCTTGCTTCAACCAAGATGACACTCAAAGCCAGTAAAAGCTTCAAGAAGAAATGCATGGTGGACACCTATCCCAAGCATAGAAAAGGACTGTGATGCTCACTAATGCTGCCTGCTTACAATACTTAGCCTGTGAGAGGTTCCTGAAACTGAAAACTCACAATTCCACATCTGATGCATTGACCCCCTGGAAAACAATAATTTCTGACATGCATTGGAAAGCTGAAAATTGATTGTGTATGACAAATCTATTAAAAGTACAATTTGAGATTTAGTGTGTAATTCTATAACCAGTGAAATGAAACAAAGGATTGGTACCAAGCTAATTTGACTATCCATTGGAGGAATAAGGAGCCACATTTCCCTGCATCTTAATTTGAATAGCAAAAATAAAGCAACGCAGTGAGAGACAATTACATGTGAATTCAACAATTTTGAGAGATAATCTTAAGAAAGGAAATACAAGGTTGACTTGAGACTTCAGTAGTGGATCTGCGTTATTCTATCAATTTACTTAGATAGTTGGTTTAGTTTGTTTATGTCATATTAAATTGTGGTTTTATAGTTGATTAACAGAGGACAGTATAGAAGGTAGTCAGTTCTAGCAAATGGCCTCAGAACTTGTTTATAGTTATAAAATCTCTATAGTCCAATGAGAAAAAAAGGGATTGGTTTAAAGCATGTAAGAGAGGTATGTTCATGATAATTCTGTGTCCACCACAGAACCATAAGCTGTCCTTGCTTGCTTTCTTCTAATGTCCACTAGTAGAGTAGGTTTTCAAAGCTCTCCGTTCAAGTACTATCTACACTAACAGTGGGAATAGGTGCCAACCTGCAAATACTGTACAAACACTGCTTGCGCTACTTCATTTTCATTCTTTAATGACAATTCATAAGCAATTCTTAAAGGAAGATACTCTATTTTACTCCAGATTTAAGGTTCTAAAGGGCTTTTAATTTCCCTGTCTTTTCAATATGTGTTTAAAATATCGTGTCTATAAATTACCCGGTACTGCTAGTATTTCATTCTACTCAGCTATTGTTTTCATTCTGAGATTCGTCTTTTCCTTTCTTTTGAAATAAGGCCTAGACTAAATACCAAAATTCTTTCACTGCATATTATGGCTGACTGCACTAAAATATAAAAACCTTGATTTAAGTATTTTTGTATTCAAAGATCATAGGCAAATGTTCATTTGAAGGTTCAGTGGCATTTTGAAATGAGAACATCATATATAAAGATGTCAGAGATGGATCCTCCCACAGTGAGGTTGAAAGAAGAAGAACAGAAAGAATAGAAAAGTTTCTAGGTTCTAATGAATTTCAACATCATTACTCTACATATAATTTTCCAATATTTTGTATTATAGACTTTTAATGTATTGGTTAAAATTACTTCATGCTTGACACCAATTTAGTCTTATTCATTATCTCCTTTGAATAAACCCTTAAAAATAGCTGGTTTCAGTAAGTGAGCAATTTTCTGATAGATGCAGATTCAACATTTCCAAAGTGAACTTGCTATAAATGAAAACAGAAGGACTACAAGGTTGCAGTCCCTCAGCATTTCTTGAGCAATGTAGTAGTATATGAATTTAAGTTACAGTTTTTATTATATTTTATTGCAGTTTATACTAAATTTTATTGCAGTCAAGATCTTCATAACCCTACAGTTAAAGCTCTTGCTACCTAACTAAGCAGTTCTGACTTTGTCTAATGACAATGATTGTAATATTATCATTTGGTATATATAGTCAGTGCTTTGATCTGTGTTCATACGTGTTCAGTAATCTAACAAAACATGTGACAGACTGGTTGCCTGAGATAGGTGTGGATTTTGAGCACAAGTAGAAGTACTTCTATATTTGGTCTAGTAGCTATCTAGAGCTATATTCAGTAGTGAAACTGAGGTCACCAATGACCTCATCAGCCACATCTCTTCTTAAAATTTGTCCATTTTCATTTCTAAGACACAACTGTAATCTGTCAACAAATGAGACATCAGTGTTTTACTATATATTTTCTTCATGATCTCAAGTTTCTAAAAACGTCCCATTAAAACTTATACCATATACTTTCCGCCTTTGTACCAGTGTTTTAAAATTGTAATACTTGTGACTTTAAAAGTTAGAAAGCAACTTCCATGTCTTTTCTAGATATCTAAGTTAAGTAAATGTTAAGTAAATATATAAAACCTTAAAGCTGGTTATCATTTGGTGACATATCCAAAACACTTATTGAAAATACTAAATATATTACTACATGCATTTATTTAAAACAAATACATCCATCTTTTACTATGCAACCTTTTTTGTATTTGAAAGAGCTTATAAAACAATTAGTTAAACCCACAGGTGCATCTCTTCTGACAGTGGAATTAAATATTCCTGTTGGTTTGTATCGCTATTTCTTATGTTATTTGGGATTCTTTCCTAATGTTTGAGAAATCTTTCTGTTCTAGATATACCAGAATGCCACTCAATATCCATTGCAAGAGAGTGCTTGGAGCTGAACAGAGGAGCAAAAGGGAGGAAGGAGATCATAGAGGACAGCACTGCCTTCCATTTTCTTTCATGTCTGCTGGGAAAAAATTAGATGATATCCTGTGAAGGATATCAGACAGAGCTTCTTTCTGTTACTACGGTGAAGCACTGGAAGAAGATCCCTAGAAAATATTTATGTTGTCTCATCCCAAAGAGACTTTAAGAACAGGTTCAATAATGTCTGCCTTAGTGAGGAGTAGAGGTGATATCCTTCCTCCCACAGTGCAGATGGTTGAATAGAGAAAAGGTCCTCAGAAATGATGGTCCTTTTGACACAGTGAGAAATGTGGTGTCTGGTAATGCATGACAAATTTTGAGAGTTGATATTAATCCGTCAGTTCAAAAATATTTGGGAAGCCTTGCTCTAGACGGTCCTTCCAACTCACCATTTCAGACACATTTTGATTCCTGCCTGGCCTGCTTCAAATGCAGCTAATTTACAGTGGCACTAGTGCAGGACACCAGCCATGCTCAGAGATCTTTGCTCCTTTTCTTTCCTTTATTCTTAGAGAACAGACTTAGTCTCTTGGTGGAATCAGGGGTTGGATACATGGGCTCTCTGCTTTCTCAGATAAAAGGTGGGTGAGAAAAAGAGGAGCCTTCCAGCTCACTGGGAAACATTGACTGGCTCATAAGGAAAGGTCCCTCTTCAGGGGACTTTCCATGCACTGGGGAGAAGTGAATCACAGCACAAGCAAGCACCTAGGGCAGGCCTGCAGGATTCTCCCGACCAGCACACTCTGGCTGCCCATCTCCACCAGCCAGTTGGGAATGGCTGTGCTCTGCAGTCGAAGGACTTGTGCTGGGACTCTTTTGTAGCTCAGTAGTACAACAAACCAGAGGGAAGAAAGGAGGGAATGAGCTACTTAAAAGGAAACTCACTGAAAAAGCCTGATGGGGGGAGGAGGGAGAAATCAGATGCAAAAGAGAAAGGGAAATACTGTCTGAAAGAGTGAGAATGTACTGAAATTGCTAGTGAGTAGTTTAGTCTCAGAGAATCCCACAAAGACTCATGCCTCGGCACCTGAAAGCTGAGATAGTCACTCACAACAGTGCAAACCTAATGTAAAAATGCAGCCTTTCCAAACCAGTAATATTTCAAAACCTTCTCCTGTCTTGTTACAGTACTTTATTCCTCCTCTTCTACTAGCTTCTGAACAGAGTTTTGCGTGCTTATTATAGCAGTGTTGCCAGTTCTTACAATTTTATCATGAACTTTGAGGTATTTGATGCTTTATTTAAACCCTCAGCTCCTGCAAATGCATAAAGAATTTTTTTAAAGGTAAAACAAAACTTTCTAGGTCTCATGATTATGTAGGAAGCTTGAAAGTGTGATCCCAAAAATACACCTTAAGACTTAATCCTTCAACATTCAGAAGTCATCATGTGAATATAAAGAGCACAAGTGTGCTGGGGATTTCTCTTTCTTGTTTCTTGGATTTTTTTCTAATCTCATAATTATTATGCCTGTTTTCAGGATTTGGGGAAATCCAGTTGATGATCTGTCAAAGTTTGGAGCAGTGCATATACTGAATGAAGGTTATAATATTTCTACTACAGCTTCAAGTCCTAGTGAAAAAAGAGGGCAGAGAGTTCTCCCTGGAAACCAGTGGTAAGAGAGTTGACATCTCCTTGCTAATGCTCTCCAGTACATCAATCAAATTAAAAAGAGACAAGAAACTAAAAGCTATGGAGCAATTTCTTCTTAAAACTTGACTTTTGCTTTAGGTGCCTACAATGTTTTCCACTTAGACAGCTTGGTAGAATCTCCCAACTTTGGTAGAAACTTTACAAAAAGTTTGTTTGATGTTTTAAAATCTTTGGCTTATTTGATAAACGGAAAACATGCAGATTTTTGCAGAAGTGTGAAAATGAGTAACAGAATCATCTGCCGTGATTGCATTTCCGTACTGCTTCTGACAATAAATCATTTACCTTTATTACATCCTTCTTCCCCAACTTGCCTGTGTGACCAGGCCCATGAGTGAAAACTCTGTTACTGTGTTTGGAGCAGGCAGGAACAGAACACAGATTTTCAGATTCCCTTTAAGCAAGTTACTTTTCTAGCCCTTTTCCTCATGAAAACTTTGAAAATCTTTACTAAAAATAATTGAGAAGGTTGAAAGCTTGCCTCAGATTTCCTCTCTCCCCCCCAGTTTATTCAGAATGACACGGAGGCCTCCTAGGATTGGGCTTTCAGGTCTGCAGACTGCTCAAATCGAAGGCCAAAACTTCAGAGGTGCTGAGCAGCTCCCGCTCCAGATTTGGCACCTTGTTAGTAGTGGCTTCCAGCTACATCTGCAGTTGCTACAGGGATCAAGACTCAGTGGCTCTTTGCAACTCCCAATGGGCATTTGTTCAGAAGTGATGCATTTTTATACTTAATTTTCACTTGCAGTAGGATGTTTTCAAAAGACTGGCATGCAGTAGCTGAGATCCCTTGCATATTGCTAAAGATCCTTTACATGTAGCTAAATGTTATGAAGATTCAGGGTCTTATGCAATCAGTTAAAGCACCCTGATTCTGTTTGCAGTCTCAGCTTGACAGTTTGCTTACTTGGGAAGCAATGTATTTTGGGGAACCTTAATCCTAAATTATTTCCCAGTTGGATGTCTCCAGCAGTAAACACAGTTTCACTTGAAGTGGTCGACTGTATGATCCAGCATCCCTCCCCCACTCCTGTCCTTGTCACAATCACCTCTCTAAATGCTTTATTCATTACATTTTCATTGTCTTGAATTTATGCACTGAGGAAAGTGGGCTCCTAACGTTATGAATGTTGCTTTCAGTCTGCTTAGCATGTCATTTTGCTGCCACAGACAGAACTTTCCCCTCTCCCTCAGATATTTTCTGCTGAGAAGCATGATTGCTGTTTCTGTCTTCTGTTCCACATTCAAATATTCTCCATTTTATATCCCTGCCTTTTAGTGAAATCTAGAAAAGGTTGATAAAGGGAAGGACAAAATATTGTAACACATATAACCATGACAAACCTGTGATAGCTGGTTCTGGTCACACACTGGTAAAAGCTGGCAATAACTGGCGCTAACAATAATTACCCAAACTTATATAAAATGCACTGGAGAAGCAACATGTCGCTTGTTACCTAGAAGCTTACACAGCCTGCATATGCATATAGTACATGTGTGTGCATGTGTGTGTGTGTGTGTAGGCAGACATCGTAACTGCAATTCAAGAACTTTACCAAATTTCCAATAAAAGCCTGTTTCTGGAAAATCATGTCTTACTAATGCAAAAGTAAAGGTGATCTGAATAATAATACAATGTATTGGCTTTATGTAGTGATTTTGGTGAATGTATCTCAGTTTTCTAAGCTGAATCATTAACTCTGTTTTACAGATGAAGACATAAAGTTGAAGTTGCAATATGAATCCCAGGTTCATGCTGCAGGTAAGTGGTACAGCTCATAATAGTCCAGTGAACTGTCTGGAGAACTCTTTTAGCTCCCTTATATTTACCTTAGAAATCTTCAAACAGTAAAGTGAAAGAGAAGGGGACATAAGAGGAAATTAAACCATATAAAGATAACTAGTCAGCCAACTCTTCCTTCTCAGAAACACAAAATAAAAGTTTCATTCAATCCCAATAAACCCAGATGTCACCAATTAAGAGCAAAAGTAAGAACAGACAATTCAGGCCTTTTGTTGTTGTTTTTTAAAGTAGCTTTTCCATTGAAGCCATATACATACATATTATGCAGATCAGACTAATAATACACATTTCCAACTTCTAGTCTTTCTTTGTGATAACACTCTGTTCTGTGTTTGCCAAACAAAAGCTTAAATACAAAATCAGAATAACAAATGACAAATTCCAGCACTAAGAAATTGAATAAACCAGCAAATCATATCCCATATCACAATTTCCAATAATGGTACTGTACATAAAGAAATAAACAAACTAAGAAGAATTTCAACTCTTTTCCAATTATACTTGACACTCAAGCTTTACTCTTTTCAAAATACTAAGAAAGAATTAGGCCATATTTTGTGTGAAATGTCCATATGGCTATTTCATTTACCTCCTTGCCAATCTGAGTGCTCTACTGTGTAACTTAGACAAGCAGTATGCATGGGTCTTTTCAGCTATCTAACTTTCTCTGGAAAGAGATGGGCCTAAATGCAAAAAGCAACTTAAAATATGGCAGTGTTGGCTGTTGCTATGCATAATTTGTAGGCTTGGGCTCTGGAGTGGAAACTGAGATTTGTTGTAGATGTAGTCTCCATGGGGAGACAAGATGTTTTATTGGAGTTACAGATAATCCCTGGCTGCATGGAGTCACCTGGAGGAGTCTGAAGCTAACCAGGAAAGCACTGAGGTGAGGGATGTGTGATCATTCCCCCTGCCAGGCTGGTGATCCAAAGGAAGATGTATGGGGTGGGGTTGTACGTGTGATTTTTCTGTCAAATTTGTCCCACTGCATAGCAGGACCACAAGGCTTTGGGTGAGCCAGCACCTCTTCACAGCAACAGCCTGCAGCTTCATTTACGCTTTAGTGCATTGTGAAACCCTACTCTTAAGCTTCAAAATCCTCATTCTCTTATAGCAATGTAGGTCCGATGGAGCTCCATTAGAGTAAATTATGTAAATTCGGTCTTGTGGAAGGGAGACCAGGTCCCGGCATTCAAACACAATGAAACACACACATACACCACATGTGTGTGCTGGCATTAAATGTCCATTCACAAATTCTACCCCTTGATTGGCTTTATGGAAATGTTCATTCAGGTTCATCCCTCCTTTCCAAAAATAAACCTGGGACCGATTACATTTTTGCATCAAAATCATGTGAAACCCATGGGTTTGAGTCCAGAGGAAACGTGGGATTTTCTTGTTGGGATTTTAAATTCTCTTGAATTTGAAACTCAGAATGAAACTTGGGAAGGGAGAGAGTGAACACACACAGATCCACAGGAAAGAATGTGTTCAAACAAACCCTCATGAAATGCAGTTGCCAATGTCTATAGAAGAGAACCTCACTCAAAAAATGAAAACAAATCAAAACACATTAATCTCTCATAAAAGTCTGACTCTTAATGCTACCAAAAAATCCTCTTTCTACTCTGGGCAATGCCATTTGTTAAAAAAAAAAAAAAAAAGAAAATGCATAATGTTTTGCCCAAAAAAATGTCCCTGTAACAGCTCTAAAAGCAGAGGAAAAGTATGTTTTAATTAATTTATAAACAAAAGATTATTTCCTGCACTGCCAGCAAAAATCCTGTTTGCCGACAAGGTTCTGGCTTCAAACATTATCAGCAAATGGCAGGATGAGTCCTTTTATGTAAATGAACTCATTATTATTAATTTCTGCTGGTGCTGAACGATTTATGAACTGCTTTTCGAATATGGAAAAGTGGTTCATGAATCAGAGGGGAAAAAATGTTCAAAAAGTCCTGGGTCGATAAATAACAGTAGTCATTCATGAATCCCGCCCATGGTGTCTTTTATCTTCAGTAAGAAGATCAAAATGATAAAATAGTAATGTGCCAACAAAAAAGGATTGAATGGGCAGAGACTAGTAACATTGTCCTCTTCAAGCCTTAATGGGCAGGGATGAATGGTGACAGACTATCCTTCACTAACAGAAAACTATATACTATGATTCTCCCAAGGTGAAAATGTTCTTTTTTCATATGCATGCCACACAGAGCCAGAATCAGAGGGAGCTGCTGAGCAGAATCCCACTTGTCCCCCTGCCTCCACAAACACACACAAGCTATGGTTGAGGGATGGTGCTTTTCCATCGTAGCTGCTTTTCAAGGAATACAAGCCTATTATGGACAGATATTGTAATTGCAAACCTCCCCAGCAACCTCATGCTTCCCCCATGTCTTTTACACCTCATTACTGCTAGTTTTCCTGGAACTGGCATGTTACCTAGTTAGTCTCTACAAGGGAGTGCAGAACAGATTTGATTTTAAAGGCTCTTACTTTAAGATGAACAGAGATGAAAATTACTTCATAGAAAGTGAGAAATTTGGCAGCTGTTCACCTTAGCTCTGCTCTTTGAGCATACCACTAGCTCTGAGCAGGTTAGAGTCTTCAGGATAGTACAGTGTATACAACAATTTATATTGGCCTTGTTTAATGAAGACACTATTTTTCAACTGTATATGAAGAAATCAGGCTGAAACACAAAATACTGCATGTACCAGGAGTGAATTGTGGTCACAGAGGTGGTATTTTCTCCTTTAGGAAATTCTCTGATGTGCAAGTGGTCACAAAGAACTGGGTCAAGTTTATCCCCAATGTAGTTTCATAAAAATCATTGAAGTTGTGCCCAGAATGAGTTTAGCCCATTATTATTTCAGTGCTAAATATAGGGCAACTCTATAAAAAATGAAGTAGAGATGGTGATAAAAAAATCTGTTCTCTAATTAGTTTTCCTTTCTACAGGTTTCATATAGGAAGAAACTACAACTGTATATCGTGATTATTTGCTTTTAAATAGCATTGCTCATCTAAGCACTTCAAAGACTTTTCAGGTATTAGTCAATTATAAGCTCACAACATCCTGTGAGGTATGAGGAATTCTATTAGCACTATGGATAAGGAAAATTAAGCAAGGAAATGTTACATGTGCAAGGTCTTGAAAATAATTTGGCAGACTCAGTAGTCAATCTATAATTGATAGGTTTTCCTACTGCAACCAATAGTCAAAAGTATCTTCCAGCAGACGAAAATAAAATGACAGACTAGTAACTAGTTTTTAACCTTATGCTTATGTATATTTCAAACTAATATTTTGTCTGTTTTCTTTATTTCATATTGCCACAGGACAAAATCCTATGCTCCTGAGCTCAGCAATGAAGTTTTAATCACCTCAATATACATCTTTCCACAATATATATTTTTCTGTCTACCAAAGACATAATGGCTGCTCCTTTTATGGGAAACCAGGATTTAATCCAGTAAGTCTGTGAGAATCAATATTCTTGTGAAATGACACCATGTTGAAGTTATTTTATGTTATGTTGATGGTTAGCTAATTTTGTAATGGAGACATTTCTTCTAGAAGCAGACATAGTATAATTTAGTGGTAAAAACGTCAATCACAAGGGGTTGAACACTTATGTCAGGGCAGGAAGAGGGCAGATTTATTGATGGAAATGTATCTATATACTCTTTGTGGCACTTTGACCTGAAATATCCATTTTGGTTATAATTTTGTTTTGTGAAAATGACATCAACTGCAATCACTAATGTAAAAATGACACTGGAATGCTTTGTTCTACAGGCCTGATTTAAAAGTCTTGCTGCTGTTTGTTATAGTAACAGCTTCTCAATAGCAAGCAAATTAAGGTACTCCTTTAACTGCTCCTTTTTTCTGTTTGTAGGATTTTGTAATAGATGACAACCTCAGAAAACACACAGTGTTCTTTTTTCTACTGTTTAATATTGTTTAAATAATAAATATATAGCATGTTTCATAATGACATTGAGGTAACCAAGAGAAGGAGGCATGGTGCTCTGGATAATACTATATGCAGATATATTTCTGTGTGGCTTTTCTTCGTAATGCCAGTTAACCACCCACCCAAAGCCATAAAAAATAACAGTAGAAATGGGTAGGAGAGGATGGAATAAAGCAAGTACAGAGGTTGAGAAGGAATAAGTGACAAGAAAGGAGACAAAGAAACAGCACAGTGCAAAACACAGGGAACATATGAATGTCTCATTTGTGACTTCTGCTTTTTTTTTTATTAAATTATAAAATCCTTATCAACTCAATGGACTTTCATATTATTATTCCAGATTTACACTGGTGTAACTAAAACAGAATCTGGCCAACTTTCAGCTTGAAGAATAGGAAAAAGATCGTTAGGAACAATGTGAATTCTACAGAGGACCTGTGCTAGAATGTGAAGTACTGATTATTGTCTATTTTCTGCTGCACTATCATTCCCCAAAAGAGTGCCTTTTACCAAATAATATCATGACTCCCTAATTATTAAAGGTTTAATTAATCCCTGGGCTAGTCCTAAGAAATCTGCACTTTAGTGCAGAGTGATTCTTGCACAACTGAAGGTTTAATTTAATATAAATAACAATGTGGTGTTTTGCCAGCTAGTACACAATCCGTTCAAGCTTTCCCACTTTCTACCCTTCCATTTACACCCTTCGCATGACTATCATGCAAAGCGAATAGCTTGCTCTTCTCTAACAATCACCTTTTTTCACTGAGATGTACAAAATTCATAATCTGCTTTGTAAATCTTAATTCTTGGCTCCTGAATTTTCAGGAAAATAAAGAGATGGTCAGAGACCATTCAATGTCCTGCTCTGTGATGAGTCACAGTGATTTTCTCACTTAAATATAGAAACCATTTAGAGTCTGGGTAGATTACAACTTTCCAGCAGGACTAAAAGTGGGAAATTGTCCTGTATTTTAAGGCCATGATCCCCAAAGATATTTCTTTTTATATATCAAGTTTCCATAAACTTGATTGATTGGAAACAGTCCTGAAACAACTAAAGGCTGCTCACTAGAATACGTAGAGCACTGCTCATACCATCACTATTAGTGATGGTATGATAAATCAGTAGGGCGCTAATACAACAGTATATTTGTTTGCACACTATCAAGCACAGACAGACAGCTTGTTCACAGGTTGCCTGCCGTGCATCTCCATGCGGGCTGGGAGAAGGTAGGTCAGGAAAGCATCTGATCCTCCCAAAAGTTAGGACCGCTCATTAAGTGCAGTCATGGTGTGGTCACAGATCTACAAACTGGAGAAGAATCAAAACAGTAGTAAGACTGAAATTTAGCTCTCTTTCACATTTTGCCAATCAGATCATGGATAGTTAGTATGTGCCTCAGAGAAATGCTGACTGGCAGGAAGATTAGAAGAAAATAATTATTAAAATAAGAAAAATGTAGTGAATGTTTTGGACATCTGGGTTTTTTTTAAAAGCAGAATTTTGTTGTTTTTTCTTAACACTAGACATTTTAGTTCTGTCCATTTGCATGCGTAATATCACTATTGTATTTATTCTCTCTGGTCATAAAAGAGCACAACACAAAAGTGCCTAGAAAATAAAACTCCAATGAGAAGGGACCCATCAAGTTTAAATGGAGGTTTGTATTGCAGCATTATGAGACAGAGGCTTGCACATTTGCAGCTCCCATGGCAGAAAGTGAAACTCTGAACAATTAAAGAAGCACAGACATCCTGCCCTAAAGGACTGTAAGCATTTAAAAAAGCAGCCATGACCTCTCTTTACTGGGCCTGTTTTCTATTTAATTTACAGTCTTTATTAGCCAACAAAATCTTGGCTGGATCTTAGTCAAAGTGATGAATATACAAGCATTTTGATCTACAATTTGGGGCACTTCAAAGTATTCTTTACTTTATGATCATTTGTAATCAAGGTCAGAGCTCTGGCAGTAATTTAGATACCACCTAAACATATTTACAATATATAAATTGCTTTGCAGTAGCATGCATACTGTCCTTTCTATTTTTGTTCATACCAAGATTGGAGTTTCAAATGTAGGCTCTCAAAAAATTACTCCTGCAAGTATGTGTAAGCAACTCTGTACTTAAGCTTCTCTTATTCATTTCCACAATAGCACACAAAATTGGAGCACATGTGTACAGCAAACAAAAATGGTTTGTTTTCATTGGTTTATTTATTGATACATGATCTTGGGAGAATACTAATACAAATTACAAGCTTTGGGGGGGGAAGCCAAAAAAAGCCTTAAAACCTTTAAAAGAGGAGGTTTTGTTGTCATCTGTTTTTCTCACTTTTCCATATACTTTGCTCATGCACCAAAAGAGTTTTCTGCTTTGTCAGATATAAGCAATTTCAGAAGTGTTCCCTTTTTCAAGTACCGGTGCTCTCTTTCATGCCAACAGTATCTTGCAAAACAAAAATTTAAAGTGTGACCACTGTATTAGCACTGTTATCTCAGGTTCTAGGTCCTGTTCTTTCTGAACATCATGCCTTTCTACATCTTTCTCTCTAGACTTGTACTTGCTAGGGCAAACCTTCTGATTCTCGTACTTCACCTCTAAAGTCTGACCTTTCAACCAGCGCAACTCAAACATTCATTTCAACACCATCATTGAGTTCCTGTTACTTTGGCCTTGGCAAACAGACACCTTGCCCATTCACACTGACACTGATGCAGGGGTGCACTTTCAATTTAACACTGACATCTCCGTCTTTCACCATGCACCCTTTCATCAGCTCCTTCTTTTTTTCCTGCAGCTAAAAATGTTATAGGGATGTTTTAAGGCCCACATAGTCTCTCCCTAGAGTGTTTGACCCTCTCACATCCATGAAGTACTGACAGATCAACGTGCATCCACCATTCACAACAGATTTCATCACCACTGTTTCAAATTTTGAACCATACCAGTTTTGTTTTCTCCTGTGAGGGCCCACTCCTGTAAAAATCTGTTAAGCTACTACACTTGCCCTTCTTCACATCCTCCCTTAAAACTCTCCTCTGCTGTGACACCTTAAAAAAAATTATAGTGGTTAAGCAGCTGATGTGCTGTGACTGCATAGTGATCATAATTACATCCCAGTTACCTTGTCATTTCTGCCCCTCTCCCCATCTGTTTGCTGTCTCTTGTCTTTTGCTTAGATTAAAGACTCTTTGGGGTAGGAACCATGCCTGCATTCCCTATGCATTTGGATACTGCCCTGCATGAAGAATCTTGGGTTCTAGACATTACTGCAGTGCACATAAATAAGAATTACTGTGTCTAAAGTAAAATCCTCTGCATTTTTGTATGCATAAATTATAGCCACATCCTGTAATCCATTTTTCAGGCTAAACAATTGACTTCAATGGGAGTTGAGCCAGGGCAGGAGTTGGCCTATAGTCTTTATTCAAAACAAGCAACATAACATATTATTAATCACCTTAAATAGAGACTATCACATTCACTGATGCAATCCTACCTGTGGATAAAATAAATACCTTTCCAGAAACCTTATGACTTCTCTCATTTACACTAAGCCAGGCTGCTTTCAATAAAACTATTGTTCTGCCAGGGATAACAAGACTTCAATGACTCTCTGGTCATATTTCCTTCATGTTGATTGCTTGGAGGTTGGCAAAAGGGTGCTGAATAACCAGCAGTTTGCCACCCTGTCTTTGCCCAAGAGGTCTAGAGGTAGCTGTTACTTCCTACTCAGAGCCTTTATCTCCCACTAGAGCAACACAAATCAGTCTTCTGGGGGCTGTAGTTTTTAATTTTATTCTGAATTATGTTAATATCCTCGAATATAGTGTTATCCATATTGCAACCATAGCCCTAAGCTGATAGTTATAATTCACCAAAGTCTCGAGGAAACAGTCAGTTTGGCCAAGAATGCAGCTTGGGAAGAATCTCAAGCTATTTGTACATGCCTGAATCATAACTGTTGGTGGGAGAGGTGGTTATGGAGGCCACTGGCTCCTGTACTGTTCTTGAGGAACGACAGCTGTGTGCTTCCTCCCATGTAACTTGGAAGATCTGCAAAGGAGAGGAAAGGCAAAGCCAAAAATAAAAACATGCGCAAAAGCAACGAGTTAAATCTGCCAGATTCAAGGAGCTGTTGTACTACTGGAGATGAGCCAAAAATCTGTGGAAGTCCCCTATTAATGCAATGGTTTGGTTGTAATTGCTTACCCCCCACACCCTACCCCTTCCTTCCCCAGGTGAATCTTGTCTTGAACATATAAGACAGACTACCAAAAGCACGCAAAATTTTTCCAGAGTTATAATGTCTGTTTCACAGGCTTTCTGCCTGAGAGTATATTTCTCTCCTCTCTTGCAAAGTGTGGGGCTTCCTAAGTTGTTGATGTGTGAAAGTGAGACAAATTGTTAATATACTCAGTAAATCCAGTCTATATATGCTTACTTTCTACTCAAATCGATTATTATTTTAGCTAAGGGTTAATCTTAAATAAATATTCATAGATCAGGTTGCTTTCCACTTTCTGCCAATGTTTAGGTCATTAGACGCTGGTCTGTAAATGAACCATGCAGATAAGACCTCATCTTAAATATCTAGGATTTCCTTATATTGGGAAAAATGCAGGAAGGATAAGAATCTCCTTGCTTCAGACCGTAAGACAGATATTGACTTTCTAGCACTAGGAAGAAACCTTCTGAAGCATTTGCTGTTTGCCACCATCAGGAACAAGATGCTGAATTAGAAGCACAGTTGATCCTGGTCTGATTCAAAACCCACTATGTTTCCATCTTCCACCAGCATAATGAAAGTGCTCATAACTGTGTAGCAAAATTGCTCCAGCGGAATAAAACATATATATGGAAACAGAAGAAATTTCCAGGTTCCTTCCTAGTCTTTTACAAAAGGACATAGCAAGTTTACCTAGAAAAGGGGGTTTGGCATTTTTTTTTCTCAAAGGACATAAGAATTGGATAACTTTATACTGAATTCAGTGTTTACTGTATTCTCAGCAATGTGCTCCATAACCATACACGAGGGGGCTTCTTCAATCAGTTATTTTTGTGTTATGGGGTAGAAACTGATCTAAATATTTTGAATGGTGTATTATGGTGTATCTGAAAACTGCCTATTCTTTCCTATCTGAGAAAAGCATGAAGTACTGAATAGATAAAGCAGAACTTCATATTTATTTTAGATAATTTAGTGTCTAATTATACAAAAGTGATGCTAGAGATACACAGAATCCGACTTAGAATTGTGACTAGAAAATAATAATATTATCCTAATTAAATATCATATAAGAGTTTGTTATCCAGCCTGAAATCCTGACAGACTTGTATGGCTAAAATAATCACAGGATTTGCAGGCTAAAGATTTAGTAAAAGTTGCATGGAAAAAAAGATCCCTAATGAATTCTGAGTGGTTTTTAATATTGTGTCTCTTCTATGACAGTGATGGCTTTTGGGGACTCTTGCTCACTTATGGGACATGTGGGTCATTCAAAAGCTTGAATATTCATTATGAGATGAGCTGGAACTGGATGTACAATATGTTTGGTTGAAAACTAAATTTTATGTAAATTCAACAGTGATGTTTTCTGCCTCAGTTAGAATCCATTCTACTGTTTATTTTTATACTAATAATGGTCTCTTGGGCTTCTTTTTAAGCCTCTCTATACTTTTTTTTTTTTTCTTTTAAAATGAAAGATGAAGATCCAAAGAAAACAATTTTAAAAGATATAAATAGAAACACTAGGTAAAAGGAATTAGCAGTGCAATCTCTGCATATATTATGTGGAAATCTTCTGTAAAATTGCAGCTTGGAATTTTATTCCTAGGATATTAACTATTTCATGTGTGAACAGTGTTGCTGCTCGGGTTCCAAAAAACCTTTGGATCTGCTTTTGATTTCTATTTCTGGATATTTTTGTAATATTTATTAAAATATTCCTTCTCCAGAGTGGTAAAACCAGTTCTCTGGAAGAAATAAAATCTGTGGCATAGCTCTGAAATGAGAATTAACCTTGATTACTACAGTAATTTACTAATCAAAACTGGAGACCTGCTAATCAAGCCTGAATTACCAGCTGCTTGATTTTTATAGTGACATAACCAAAACTGAACATTTGGTAAACAAGTCTTATTTATTAGGGGAAAAAATTGTCATATGGCCATATTCATCTTAATATATTTATCACTGTATTATTGTGATTTCCTTATCTGCTGATGTAGACATCCCCCTTCTAACTTAACCCATCCACCTTACCCCAGAAATACAAACAGGGAATTTTAAATTATCCTAGAACCGGAGTCAGAATAGACAATCTCACATTTCATGAGAGGTTTTCTGATCTACCTGTTGGTTTTGGACCCAGGGAGCAGACCGACCAATATATTACAACAGCCTTATATTATGGAGTTGGTTAGAAAGCACCTTATAATAAAGGAAGCAGAAAACTGGAAACAGAAACAAGAGGAATGGAGAACTGCCAGTAAGCAGACAGCTGGGAAAATCTGCAGGAGGAAATGGCAAAGAGCATTGCATTGGTGCTGGTGAGCCCGGGGCCGGAGGGCAAGCGGACAGCTCTGGAGAGGCAGGAGAGCAGAGAGAAGCCCCAGGGGACATGGTGCGAGTGACTCACCGAGGGCCTGGCAGAGGAAGCCACCCACTGCTCCCGTGAGTAAGTGCACTGCTCCTATAAATGGACAACGTGCCAATTATTATAGCCTATCTGATGGGCCTGGGATTTTTAACGTATTTGTCTGTTTTCCATAAGTGCAACTAATTTCATGATTTTAATAATTTTTGTCAGTCTGATTTCTGTTCATTTTTTCAGCTCCCAGATGGCATCCTGTATCCACTGACACAGAAAATAATTTCCCAGTATTTTCTTTAATGAATGACCTATTATGAACAAGAAGGAAAAACCCATATTGTACAATTCTTTCACAGAAAACCTGATAATTAATATGAATGGAGAGAAGCCCCCAAAATGGGAATATTTTTTGTTGTTTGAACTTTGGATGGTATTTCATTAAGGTGGCTTGTGCATTTTTTTAAAAAATCCTGTTGATGTATTGTCACTTGCAATTGTGCTGTTAAAAAGGTAAAGAACAGAAACACATAAAGATTATTTCTAGAATAATGTTTAAAGCATGAAATACTCAGCTAGTCAGGCTCTTCCCCATTCTCTGGATGCTACTTTCGCCCTAATCCCTCATTCTCTCAATTCTTAGCATAGAAAATATACACTAAATCTAGTTCTGCTTCCATTTTTTCACCATTTTATCTCACAAACCTGAAATACTGTTTTTCCCTTTCAGCCTTGAATGTGCTTGTGCCTAACAGGAATGAGGAAGCATAGGGATGAATTAAAATGCGTTCTAGCATATTTAGACCTTGAAGAATGTGTGTGTATAGTGACTGTATGTTTAAACATGACCCTGCAAAGCTGCAAGGGACTGCAGCTTAGCACGGGCCAGCCTCACGTGCAGCCTGCTCTGCTGCAGCAAGTGCAGTCCAATCACGTTATGCAGCAATTAGAGCAGCACACTTAGCTACTTGGATCAACTGACAGTTCTTCAGAGTGGTTTTAAGTATCAGGAAAATGTGAGCAACTATAGGCTAAAACAGAGAGTGCTATTCCTAATATTGTGTACTCTTGGCAGGAGGGACCTCTATGAGAATAAAGATTCCAGATTTTGGGTGTGGATCCTGTAAGTACAGTCAGTGGGCAATGACTTAGAAGATTTGGAAGGCCAGAGAAATAAGAGTGAAATAAATGGCTTAGACAGAGTTAAGCAAGAGGGGATATTTCTCCCTGGCAACCGGAATAGGACTCTGCCCTACTCCATTTCATGTCCCTGCTTCTCCTTAAAGCCATGTCTGTGCATCCAGAAACTTTCCATCAAAAGCACTCAGTATTGCCTTACATGTTTAGGATGACCTTTACACCCATCAAAACTTTAAAAGCTGAACGAATCTGCCTGGAAATTTGGATCATGTCAGACTGCACTGGGACATAACAGGAGCTCTGCAGGGAGAAGGAGTATATGAAGTCACTGAGGAGGGAGTACCTGCAAGGAGGGAGTGATTGCTATGGAGAAAGGCCAGCAAAAAGGTAGAAAACAACAAAAGTATTGGCAAAAAAACTGTGAAGAGGAAGCAAAAATGGTAAAGTGACAACATAATGCTTTACTGGCTCTAAAGCAAGGAAAAAATATGAAAGCATTCATTTATTAATTTTCAGCCAAAGGAAAAAAAAAAAAAACAGAAGTAGAACATGTGAAGAAAAAGGGCGGCAAAGGAAGAGGAAATTAAGAGAGAGGAGAAACAAGTGCTAGAAGTATAGGAATGGATGGTGGGGGAGGAAGCAGCACAAAGAGATCTGACATACAGGGCTTTTAGGTAAGTGAATTTTACTTATATATGTCATTTCCTACTTTTTATTGCATTTCTCTGGCAACCATCCCACAGTTCCATAACCTATGGGTGGGTGGGAGGAGGTGGTTAAGAGGGCAGAATGGTAGCTTTTGGCAGAATATCGACATGACTTGAGTCAGGTCATTACTTGTGGTTGTCATTAGGCAAATACTGAAACTGGGTTAATGGGGCAGGTGTTTGTGAATCCTACAGGCTAGAGAAGGCTCAGTTTTCAAAACCTGACTCACACAGAAAGGGAGAAGCCCAAATGATTCAATGCAGTGAAAGCAATGGTGAGCAGTGGTTTCAGTACTGCAGGGCCACAGATTTCAGATTTACAAGACAGTTCTCAACTGTCAGGTATGTTTCAGTCTCTTAGCAGACTTAGCAAGGTGGACACTGGATAGGTTTCTGTATTGTTAACTTTCTTTTTTGCAGCCATGGGACGGAAATAATTATTTTTAGTGCAAAATGAGATCCTGAAGCATAATTATACAGCAAAGCATGACTTTCATGGAAAATGTTCTGAACTATGAGCCTCCATCTTTTTTGGGTACCTTTGGGGTTTTTTGCCCTCTGTTTGACTCTTTACAGGTGGTTTTTTAAATTATCTTGAATTTAAAATGGAAAAATTTCTAAAACATATAGTGTTAAAAAAATAATATTTTTGAAAACTTTAGAACATATGCAATAACTGCTATCCTGAGTTGGGCAAAATGTCCATGTAGAGCAGTGTTTTCTCTCTGAGAGTGAGACGAAGAAAATGCCTATGGAAAAAGTGTATGAACTCTGATATATTGCTCATATAGAGCAATCCTCCTTTCCCTGTGTGCTTCTGCCTTCTGAGGATCAGTATCTTAGACATTTTGATTTGGAGGCTGGATCTTGATCATCATGTTTAGTTGCTAGTGATGGATTAAGTTTTAATGATTTCATGTAATCCCTTTTATGGTCCAGTTACACTTTTGACCTCCACACCATCCTGTGGCCATGAGTTCCATAACTTCATTACGCACTGTGAGGATAAAGTACTATATATGTTTGTTTTAAGACTGATGCCTGGTCATTTAATTTGGGCTCCTAGTCCTTGCATTTGTGGGATCTGTTGAATAATGGCTCTATATGTTAGAAATAAGGCTTTTGAAATAAAAAAGCTCTCATGTAATTTTAAAGCATTATGATCAGGTAAGCTCCTCCTCCTCTTGCGAATCCTTCCATTAAAAAAGGAAAAACTCCCAACTCCAACTGCAGCCAGATGAAATTAGAATTAATTAAAGCAAAAGTAGTTTTATGATGTTCATACTGCATAGATGAGTAGCCTCAGTCTTATTTTATATCTCCTATATGATTACCTTCTCATGTCACATCACAGTGCCCTTGTCAGTTCCATGGGATATGAAATAGTCTATTTCTAATGCCATGATCTGTGGCACAACTATTAAATCATAAGTATAGTAACGGGAGAGTATGATCATTGAGGTGTCTGCAACAGGAGGAAGAGTAAAGTCCTGAAAAAGTAAATTAAAAAAGATAGGGTTTGACTTTGATCAAGACACCTGAGCACAGACAGACAGCAGTATGAAATGGGGTAGACTAGGGTGTGAACTTATGGTTTCTCAGAAACTTTGGTAATAGCCATGTTCACATACCAACTCCCCAATATCTGATGTAAATATTATTGGTTTTTTTCTACTTGTATCTAAGCTATCTTGCATTTAGTGCTCAGTGAAAGGATATATATGCTTTGCACGCTTCTTTGACTTGTGGTAATCAGCTTGTACGCCTACATTTTTAGTTTCTTGGCCTCTTTGGTCTCTGTCCAGGTAGAGAAGGAGCCAATAACTGTATTGGCTTGTATGGCACAGCAACATGATAGGGGCCCTGAGGGAGCTGGTGGACCAGCCCTGTGTGCAGAAAGCAGTACGGAAGGATCTGTTCTTTTCCCCAATCTACCGTATTTCAACCTGCGCAGGGCAGGAGGGGGTAAAAGAGATGGTGTGAGGCAGAACCAGTGTTTCCATCTTTCTGCAGATGGTAGTTATCCACATGTCCTCTTTGCAGCATCTTCCAGTTCTGTGTTATTTTGTACCATTCTGGTCAGTTTGCTTTACAGAGACAAAGAACAGATTCCAGGATAAAATCAAAACTGCTCTTAAAATGCACTGTGTGTGGCCGTATTTAGAGCTGTGGTGAGAGGTTAAAAAAAGAGTTTGACCCTAACCCAAGAATCAAAATTAATGTAAGAGAATTTAATGCGACACAAGGTGTGGTGGAACAAAGACTATTGGGGGGGTCTCATTTATATTCAGTTATGACAATCAATATTCAGCACTTAAAAAGAAACAACAGTGTAATGGTTTTCACTGAACTGTATGAAGAAACAGGATAACTTTAACAAATACTGCAAAACATGTCACAAATCAATTGTATTGAATATATATTAGGTTTCTTTAAAAAAAAAGATCGGAAAAGGAAGCAGCACAAGCAGGAGGAAAGACAGCACACGAAGATTTACTTCTGAGTGCTACAAAATATTGAACTAAAAATAACATTAAAGATGAAATTTGCAATGAATCTCAAGCTGCTATATTCCCAGAGGCTGGGTCTGCCAAAGGCTCTGTTGGTTTCCTCTGTTCTTTTCTGTCTTTATTTAAATATTTTATACAGTTGTCTATGTTCATGTGTAGTGCGAACTGTCATTTATATTTCAGTCCACTCTAAAATGGATCTTAGACTGTCTCAAGCTGTGCACTGCAGTGAGTAGTTTTGAACTGAGAGGAAAGTTGAAGCTGTAAGGACAAATGAAGACTGATATTTAATGTAGTTTTTGTGTACTTATATTTTGCTGTCACGTATTTTGCCTTAAAACTGATTTGTAATTTTATGTGTTTTGTGACATTATGATAAGATGTGATGTGAGTATGGTTTCCATTTAGCAAATACATAGATGTATTTTTGAGTTGGAGTAGTTGACTGTGGGAATTCTGAAGTCTGACCTTAGGGTTTAGTCTTTAGCAATAACAACACACAAGTTTAGATCTGCTGTCTTAAATGCTCCTCCTTGTGCTTTGGACTCGCCAACATAAACTTTTTAAAACAAGCCAGTCTCAAGCTTATTTCAGGTTCGCTTCTGTGACAGGCCCACAGGGTGCTAAATATCCTCACATCTCCACTGCCTTAGGAATACAGGGTACACCTTACCCAGAAAAACTGGGACTGACAATGGAGCTGGGTCCATCGCCTTGGGATAGATTCTCCCACCCACCTGGTGTTGGAGGAGGAAGCAGAGAGACTTTTATATCCCCTATAAAGATAAACTGCAGCAGCCGTGGTGGCTGGAGCATGGACAAAGCTTCCTAATTGCTCCCCACAGGGTGGAAGGCACCCGCACTGGGGCTGGAGGTGGCACCGCGGGCAGAGCCGTGCCTCCAGCCCAGCACCGTCAGCAGCAGTGGGCAGGTGATGGCACTGGCGGCAGAAGCACATACAGTGCTCCAATCCCGAAAGAAGAAAACATGTCCCTTAAGGCACAGTGCTGCTATATCCTGACCTTAAAGCAGTCCTGTTGCTGACACACAGTGCTATCTATCAGATCAAGTAAGAAATGTTCCAATGTATTAAGGTGGGATTCCGCATTGTTTTTACACCAGCATGAGGGAGAACAAAATCGGAGTACTGGATTCCATTGCATCAGTTCTTATAAAAGAGGGAATTCTTAAGAAATTATGTTGCTTTCTTGCTTCTGAACAGTAAGTCATACAGAATAAAAATTTAAAATAATGGCTATTAGATTAGGAAGTCTAAGAAGCTTTTACTACTTGGGAGCTTTCACTATTAAAGAATTGATAAATTGCCATTGAAATACAAGCAGCTCTGCAATATGATAGATCAAAGTTCATTTTTTTCCCTAACGCAGAGTTAAGAAGAGCAGACTTACTTTTTGCCCATCTTCTTTGCAGATCAAAACCATTCCTTCCTTTTTATTTGAGCGATCAATTTACTGGAAGAGTCCAATGCATCTGATGTGACTGTAGTAAAATTCTTATTCACGAGACTTTAAGTAGTAATACATCATGCTGGCACTATGCAAACCTCAATAGATCTCAGCACTGCTGTCCAAAGTATATAGTATGCCTCTTCGACATAATACAGATGCAAAGGTAATTAATTATATTTTATAAAGGGATATTTCTTAAAATATTTTGTCCACATTATGAAAAAGTTAACTCTTCTAAGTAGTGCTTCTACACTAAGTTAGCAGAAGGATTTCAACATGTTGTGTTTTAGTGGACTGTATTCCATAGAAAAGATTCAAATGACTGAAAAGTAAACCTTCGAATGACACTTTAAACTCATGGCTTCTTAGAAACACATTAATTGCATGTCAATGTAGTTATAAGAGTTTTTCTTTTTTGTATAAGCTTTTTTGTTTATTGAATACCTATTTTTATTTTACAGTCATGTCTAAATCCACCCTGTGACAATTTGTATTTTTTAAAAACCTTTTAAATTAAGTACCACTAAAATATGTCATGAACAAGCAACATTAAACACTTTTAAGAGCAGAAAATATGATTATATCCTTCAGAAAATATTTCTAAAATGTGTGATTTCCAATCCACTAACTTACAAGTTGTGTAAAAGCTACAGTGGATAACAAGGTCTTGTACATCTGGATCTTTGGGTAAATCCTGTTTGCCAGTATAGCTGGAGAAGATAGACATTTCCATTTTTAAAATCAGTTCTGTAAAGAAAATCCTTATGTGGGTGTCCACAGCTTGGCTGATGCTCTTAGGTCAGACAGAGTGTGTACACACTGCCATAGCCTCCTTTGTTCAAAGAGGATGAAAAATCCTGCATGTGGCCCTATGAACGTTCAATCCTGCAAAATGCTGTGCAATCTGATCCAGCAAAGCACTTAGCAAATACTTAGGTTTAAATTTAAGGAAAGATATATAAGTTAGATATATACTTTACTAAAAGATGCAGGATCAAATACATATAGTCCTGAAAGAGGTATATAAGGTGTGAAAATAAATTGTACGGGAAAACATGTATATATAGCTAAGTAGGTAATTAAGGAAGCCTTCCATTTTAGTTCAAGGAATACTTACATTTACAGTCTTTTGCTTCACATTAATCCTTCAGTAGTCTACCGCAGTTTGTATCTGGGCATGGAATTTTCATCTGTGTAGTGTCTTTTTTTTGGAACGTAAAGATTTACAATCTCTGAGCCTGGTTTGGCTCATCTTGACACTGATGACAGAAATCCCAATTTTGCTCTCGAAGGGCATGATTGGACCAGTTAACATTTATTTCAGCCTTGCAGAAGGACATATTGCTTATTTTATATATAAAGTATGCCAAAATAAGATTAAGAGACTTTGTGAACATTGCACAGTAAGTCAGAGGCACGTAGTCATAGAACTAAAGATTCCTCCCTTCCTGACTCTGACTTCCTTGCTTTATACTGTACTTTTGATAATGTGCCTGCATTACCATAGCAATATTATTCTGGCACATGATAATGCAATAGTTTTGAAATATGCTTTTCATGTGATGTGTGAAAACATAAAATCTATAGATGTGCAGTATACATGGATAGAAGAATTCATATTACAATATGTAGCTACAAGCATAATAAATGGAAATTGATGAAAAGGGAATTTTTCTACTGCTGGGAGTTTAAAGAATTAGACAAATGTGCGTAGTTCAAATAAGGCAGAATATTCTGCTTCTTGTCACAGAAAGAGCGATGAACATGTATCAGAAGAGAAAATCAGCTGCCGCTTGGTAAGTACCCTATGATTTTTCTTGACTGCTGCCATTTGGGCCCTACCAAGTCCAGTACTTACTGTGCAGATCAGGGATGCTAGCTCCTTTTTTTGTTGTTTTGTCTTTTGAAAGGACAGTCTTTCTCAGAAAAAAAAAACAAAACAAAACAAAAACTATAGCAATACAATACCATCTCTTCAGAAATATTTTTATTAATTCATTTGCTTTGCAAGCAGGAGCTAAACTGTATAATCGTGAAGTTAATTCTTGGTCCAGTCTTTCAGTCTCGAAGGCAGAAGAGAATCCCAGAAAAGTGACACTGAATGATATTTTTCTCTTATTTTTTATAGGCAGTCTTTGCATATAGACTAATATATAACATTAGGTGAAGCAAGTCTTTGTAGTTTATATATTTATGCTAGGTGGTTTTAATTCTTATTGTTGTTATTGTTTTAGTAGTAGCAGCAGTAGTAATAGCAGTAAGTAGTGTACTATTGGAAGTTCCTTTGTAAGGCTCTGTACAGAGAGATCATTAAAAGATAGCATTCTGGAGATGACGCTCTATCTAACTGGAATCAGCAGGACATAGGAACTATGTCCTGTACGATGAATAACAAAAGAAAGGGTAGTTTACATTCTTTGATACATTTCTGCTCGATTAACCCCCAGTGGGATTTTACCACTCCAGTCACATTTTTTTGTTCCTCTAATCTTCTTTTGTATTTGCTCACTGACCCCAAGCATGTATTTGACTTGTGACCCTATTTCTGTTAATAAAATACAGGCCATCTGACCAGCATTCACACCAATGAACTACAAGGTGATGATTACCTCATTGTAAATGCTAGGAGTTAGCAACATGCAGCCGTGTAAGGCTGGTGGTTGGGTGGGCTGAAGATAACCAACGAAGGCAGCATGAGCAATTCTGAACTGCGATTTCAAAACCAAACTAAAGATAATAAACTCCTTCAAAGTATGTGATACTATCCATAGAAAAACTGTATATCTCCTTATGTATTGTTCAGCTATTAATTAGTTGATAATGTTAAGGGGATTATGGCGCCACAAAAAACAATTATAGCTATAATGTGGAAATTGTCAGTATCTGTATGGGTGGTAGCTTATAAAATCAAAATTACCCTATTTACATTTTGGGTTATCAATTATAATTATATGCCTCATGAAAAAATACATCAGCACTCAGTGGTAATAATTTCAGTATAGTGTTTTGAGGCTAAATTAACACTGGCAAGCATAGGTGAGCTCTTTCTAAGCAAACTATTATTTGTTTTTAAAGCACTAGCAGAAATGGAGAAAAAAAAATTAAGAAAATGCATAGTAATGAACTTAATGCTTTCACCAAATCCTTAAACCATGACTCTTATGAAAAGCACTATTAATTGTGTGTTACATTAAAAAATCATGCCAAAGCCGTTTATCAGATATGTAATCTGTGGCTCTGTTTTGTGACAGGAAGACATTATTTCCACTGAAAAAACAAATCCGTTAAATTTGAACTATTAGATTACAGCAGGGTTAAGGCTGCTTCTGTGCTGTAGAGTCACATCAGGGTCACAGCCCAGTTCTAGAGATGTACTGCAAGAGCTTCATATCTGATTAAGACAAAAAACTGATAAAAATGTAATGCAGACTAACAATATGGAATTATCTGATGCAGTTTCTGGGGATAGGGGCAGGGGGTATAACATCATTCAGTTTATTTGCATACGTTTGTTCTTTCTACTGAAATCAATCTCTTTGAAGGAAGCACGAAAACTTTAGAAAAAGAAAATATTATTAATGCTGGTAAGAGAACACAGAAGAAAATCTTTAGTAAACATTTCTTTTCCAGTGTTGATTATCATTCTGTCTAATGTTTATTTTCATAATTTTCTTTGATCCAAACACAAATAACAATAAAGTTAGCTCCATTTCTTTGAACTAACAAGACTATTCTGTGGCCAAATTTGGAGCAAATTTTTAAGTGGCTTTTTTGTTTTTCTCCCAAGCCACATAACAGATTTATGGAGCAGATATTTGCATAACTCACACTCTCTCCTATATAAGAATTTTTCTATGGCTAACAGTAATTTACCTGCTGTGGGCCTCTTTCTGACTTTATTGAAAAGGCTGAGGGCTGTGAGTGTCTGGGCACGTACTCAATAGCAGTCAAGGGAGCGCCAGCGGTTCAGGGCTTTGGATCAGGACTCACCCCACTGTGTTATGAAAATTGCTACAGTTTATAGGGACTGACTGTGGCTCTGCTGGGCTGGCTGGTGGGTTGTAACCCAGCATGTAGTCAGTCTGCCCTCGCTGCATTTCCTACCCAAACCTACATCACGGGCGGCAGGAATAGAGGCAGAGAGGCAGGGCAGGGATGGCTGAGGACCGGGTCCATGCGCATCAAGATGTCTGCACAAGGGGAGATGAAAAGGTGCTGATAATGATTCTCACTTCCAGACCAGAACCAAGCAGCCAGAGCACAGGTTGTATCTTCACAATCTCCTTCCGTCAGATATTTTTGACAGACAAGTATGTACTACAGACTTAGAAACAACTACATTCCTAATGTAAATATTCCACAATCATAAAATATGTACTATAGTATTTACCATAGTGCTTGAAACCAGGTCTGTGTTGCTGGAGGTGTTTTAGTCTGTACATATTTAAAAACTCTGCCAAATCACAGGTCTGCTTAGGAGACCAAAATCACAAGATCATCTCAGGTAAAGCTATTGACCGTGTCTCAGAAAGCTGTCCTCTCGTGTGCCTGGCAGCACCTGCTAGGGTGATGCTCAAGAGTCCATATCCGTGATGGAAAGCATATATGTCAACCTCAGATTACAGCTAGCATGTATTCTGGCTGTTCTGTTCAGCTCTCCTGCATGCAAATATTTTCTCTGAAATTGGTGAAAGTTATGAATAAAGATCATAACATCCAACCTCAGTCAATTAGCTACAGAAAAGGCATATGCTAGATAAACCCACTGCTTTTTTAAGTTTTCTGAGGATATGATACAGAAACATGACAGATTCTCATGTTCTCTAAAACCTACCGGTTTTTTGCTCTCCCATTACATTCCTGTGTTTGTCCCACTGCTTAGCTTAGCTGAACAAGGGCATCCGGTCTAATGATTGATTGCCTCTCTGAGCAGGTCCAAGTTTCATTCTTAAATCAGCCAGCATGTGGTTGATGACAGGGACAAAGCCAACCCTCATCATTCCCTAAGCAAATCATCTTCCCCTTTACTGTACACTTCGACCAAATTATGATTTCACCAGTGAAATAAATGTCAACATTTCCACCAGCTTCAGATGGACTGGGATTTGGCCATTGGCTTCTAAATGTAGATGGCCTGTTAAAATGCTTATTTTTAAATCAGGAGGTGTGTAAGTGCTTCAAGAGATTATAAAATTTGAAATGAATACAAATAACATGAGGTCAGGTATTGCTAATAAGTGTCATTAGAAAACAGACATGTTTAAGGATACATCGGAACTAAACCCAGTGACTGCAGGTGACTCACACTTGAGCAAGAATGAAAATTTGGATTCTGAGCTGTGTTGAACAGTTTTGGCCAAACCTTTTTAGTTTTGTTTTGGGTTTTGGTTTAGTTTTTTTTTAATACATATAAAAATGCCAAATAGAAAACAGTTGTTAACCTCTGCAGTTTGTTCTGATCAAAATAGAGCACTTCTGATCCTAGAGAGGGAGTCTTAAGTCTTAAGCACTGTTTATTCAGTTTCTTTGTTTTCTTTTTAACATTATGAAATCAGCAATACCAGAACCAATACTGTAATTACTGTGCAGTTCACTTTCATATAAATATACTTAGGAATACGGGACTGGAAAAAAACACACACCTCGCAGCTGTTTCCTAAATTGCTGGCAACTGTAGTATAAGTACAAAGCCCAGAATGAGCCCACAGTGATATCCACTGTAGATGTCCCAAGGAACAAATCTAGAAAAGTTAGAGAGCTACAGAATACCCATTCCTTGATGGAAGAGTGTGAATCAGTGCACTTCCAAAACTCATGAGCTTTACATAATTTTAAGTAAAAATACACAGAAGTGTTCATGTGCTAGAAAAAGCTCTCCCTATTTCTTGTTACTGAAAGAAACAGGAGTTTGGCATGTAGAAGCAGGGTCCCTTGTATTCCCTAGTCCCTGAGACTGCATAGCTTGCTGAATAATTCAGAGCTAAACATAAAGTTTTGCTGAGCATTCTTCCCTCCTCCCTTCTTGAATAAATGTTTCTACTCTGCATTTCTGCAAAGGCGAGCAGAAAGCCTTGTAGACAGGTGTAGTAATGTCTGCCTGAGTCTGCAGAAGCCTGAAACAGCAGCAATGAGAGGTATAGTGCTTGAAAACTAAAGATGACAGCCTATGTCATGATGAAAACTCAGCATGTGTTACAGCTCAAAATAAATGGGAATCCATGTAAAAACAAATAGTATACGGCTTACTGTAGTGATGGCTCCATTTGCGGGTTTTGTGTTTGGGGGTTTTTAATATTCAGTTTAATTTAATAATCAATTATTTTTATATTCAATTAAAATAAAATATTTGCATTTATTGTGATAACATGCTTTGCCACTGATGGTCCAGGCCTTAATGGGTGTAAAGCTTTTGTGGTGCCTGGCAAAGGATGTGGGTAACATCCTAGCTTAGCTACCTTGTTGTAGAGTATGTCCATCTTGAAAATTCCTCTTCAAAATGGCTCTCTAGCAGGATCACAGTGCTCTTCATATCTAGAGATTGAAACACAAGTTGTGCCTCAGAAATTCTGTGTTATAACTATATGTAATACAGTCCCACGGTCATTCTTATTCCTTTATCTCCAGTCATTTTCCTATGCTGGTTCTGGTCTGTTCTCTTCTGCTCAGCAGGGGGTGGTTTTGTTCTTTTTCTTTGTTGCTATTAATTTTCTCATAATGATTATCTACTATATTCACATAGCATCCACTATCAAGTTACCAAAACAGTGTTCAAGTGTATTAAATCCCCCATTTTAAAACAGTAATAAAAGGTTTTTACTAAATAAATACATTAAGCTTCTCTCAGATCATGCAATAAGGAAACTGAATTTAGAGCTAAAGTTCCCAGATCTTGAGAGGACAAAGGAGCAGTTTATTAAAGAGCCTTTTCCCAACACTCGGAGCTCTGATAGTCCTTAGAGGAAATAATAAATCTTTCTCTTTGTCATTCTTCCCTAGGTTTCTTTTGTTGTTTAGGAAAAAAAAAAAAAAAAAAAAAAAAAAAAAAAAAAAGTGTAGGTACTACTTACAAGGCAGCTTCCTTGATGTTTCTGGTAGTCCAACCAAGGGACAACATTGTGTGCATAGGAAGGGAAGATGAACAATTCATCCTGCAAAGGAATTAAAAACAAAAGTGGAAATACTTTGTAAGAAGAAGAGTGGTTGGGATTATAGCTGCATGCTTTCACTAATGACTTTGCAAACATTTAGCCAGAGATAACCTAGAAATCCAGTTGCACTTTATTTAATATTCAGATAAGGACCATTCACCTGCTGTTAAGCTACAACATCTACAATCATTCTTTGAATACTGATAATTATATGAAGCAGACTCCCCTAGAGGCTGGTAGTCTAGTCTGGATTCACCTGGAATACAAAGATGAATAATATTGCATATTACATGCACCCAAGTAGTTGCAATTTATAGAAATGTCCATTTATGCTCCTGAAAAAAAGATGTGTATTTCCCTAGGGGTATAGTATATGGTGATAAAAACCTGTGTGGGGGACTGTTTGGATTGTAACTCCTAGTGTGCCTGTTGTTGATTAATTAATAAACAAATAAATCGTTATATTTAGCCAGATATCTCACTACAAGATCATAAAAGAGAAAATGTTAAAAAAGAATTTTGTGTGCCTTGCCATAAGGAAGGGTTACTCAGAGACACAAGAAATGAGTACTAGAAGTGGCATCCAAATGGCTCAGAGTAGATATGTGTATACATTTTTAAAAGATGAGTAGCATTATGAATATGCTCTCTTTGCCTCCTCCTCTTTCTCCCATCAGGTGCCTTGTCCTTGTTCTCCCCTCTCATTTGCTGATGGCTGATAACACCTTATCTCCACCAGGGAAGCAACTGGGAAGTTTGCTCCTTCCTCACAAGACTGAGGGTATAATTAGAACAACGCACCTGCTCAGTCCTCCGGTGACTCAGTTAGTCTACATCCATGTCAAAATCCATGCTGTGAGGGTAATTTGATCATCTCACTTACTTTTTTCATATACTTTACATGAATAAACCACCAGAACAAGCCTCTGTTGAGTTGGTTCAGTTTAATCTCACAAATTTTTGTCAACTCTTTGTTGCCAGAAGAATTTTATCTTTTGATCTCATGGTTACACTTTAGCAGTCCTTAGTACATATTTTATTTCACTCTCCAGAATATAAAATTCCATTTTGTGTCAAAATCATCTTTTTATTATTATCTATTTATATTTCAGTGATACAGGCTTCAACTGAGATGAGGGTCTTGTCGTACAAGACAATACAGAAACACACAATAAAAGAATTCTAGTCCCAGGAGCCCTGTAAGCTAAATAAAGGCTGGGAGAAAGGAAATATTACCCCCATTTTACAGATGGGAAACTGAAGCTCTGACATCCTTTCCATACAATGCAGTGCAGCGTCATACAGTGATACTGAAGAGAGAGTTCTGAGAAAGTGGCACAATCCACAGTCTATGCAAAATAAAGGTGGATTTAAACCCTATTCCACTGGCAAGCATCCATGTAAGTTCAAATAAGTTATAGATGTACACTGGAATCCTCTGCACACTGAGCATCCCAACATTCCCTGGTCTTCTCCATGCTTGTCTCCCAGTCCCCCTTTCAAAGGCAGAAGACACTGTTTTTTGATGCTGTCTTCTTAGGCTCACAGGAATTAGTCTACCACTGCTTTCTCTAGCACTTAACAAAAATTTACCTCTAGCCCTGCGATGCCACAGCGGTGTCAAATCTCTCTGACTACGGCAGCTTCCAGGCTCAGCAGAGATACATCAAGGGTCTGGCAGGTTCTCCTTCCCAACATCCGAAGGGTAATGTAATCTTTTTGTCCTTGAACAGAGCCTGGAATCTCCTGCACTGGAATACTTTTCCTCATTTAATCTGCTCCTCCCAGAAGACCCTGTAAAATCCTGGGGAAGCCGTAGCCAACAGAGGGTATTCACTCAAGATGAAGCAGCAGAGAAGCACTTTGGTATTCCCTGAAGATATAGCAGAAACAATTGGAAATGGTAAGTTCACTGTCTTCCTTTCAGAGATGACTAAAGATAGGAGGGGAAACTGCCAGGAATGAGGGTGGGGGTAGTAGTTTGCACAGAGTCCCCCCCAGATCCGCTGGGCTACTGCAGACATTTGCAAAACAGCCTGCTGAATTTGGTTTGCAGAACTCTGTGAGCTAAACTCTTCACCATTCTAACCGAACCACTATAACATTGCCTTTTGACTAAAAACCAGTTCAGACTAATTGTCAAGGATCAGATAACAGGAAAATATTTCTATTTGACAGTCTACTATTTTTCAATTGTTCCTCTGTTACATATCTAAGTAAACATTTGTTCCACTTATCATTTCTGAGCAAAAGACATGAATCATTTGACTAGTAAAACCACAACGACAGCTGTTGCTTATTAGAAACAGTCATCTTGTTCAAGGGCCTGCTATGGAGGAGTTCTTCAGGAAACTGTTTCTGCTTTTAGTGCTTTACAGTGCAATGAAAGCAAAGTTGTAGAAATTAGGGCATTTTTATTTCACTTATGTGATTGGCAAAACACACAGGCGCACACACACACACAGAGCAATCATTACAGCTGAGCTAGAAGCCTCCAAGAAACAGGAAAATACTCATTTAAGAATACTACTAATGCTATAATACTTGTGTCCTTTGACTTTGTGATGTTTATACAGTTCTCTACATTACAAGTCAAACAAAAATGGATTTAAGGGTCCTTTAGTAAATAGCTTATAGTCCTCAGGATTTGGGATTTTGGTGTTGGATACAACATTTATACTGATTATTATGCATGTACCAGAAACATTTTTCACTATTCATGGTTTTTCCAGGTCTCAGGAACAAATTAATTCTGGATTCATCAAATCTCTAGAAGCCAGTTTTTATTACTTTCAGATAAAGCTTCTCCAGCCAGTGGTAAAAGAAAAAAATTTATCAGTTTGAAAAGTCTGATCATGATAGGAAAACCAGGGAGGGCAACTCTACTTAATGCAATAAAATACTTTTTAAATTAATGGAAAAAAAAATAAGAAACAAAAACTGGACCACAAGGATTTCAAGAACAAATAAGTGAAACTGAGTCAGGCCAGACCTAAAGATTTTTTTCTTTCTAGAATGCTGGTTCAAAGGCATTACAGAGCATAAGGGCCAAAATCTGATTGTTTCTGTGACCTGTATGAAACAAAATTGTACTAAACAGGCTTAACAGTTAGATATTTTATCAGACAAAATCATGGGAATGGTATACCCCGTATGATGCCCTTATTGTCAGCTTTGAAAGGAGAAGCCAAAGACTAAATGAGCATAGAGACTGAACTGATCCCAGCAGAGCAGAGGGAGGGAACACTGGCAGGAAAATTTAGAGATGCTACTAAGTAGTCTGCTCTGCAGTTATATAGGTGCACTTGTGGCTTTGTGGCTGTTGCTTAAATACCTTTCAAAGACACAAAATTAATTTGCAAACCTTCAAGAAGAAATAATAATAATAAATTATTATTATTATTATTATTATTATTATTATTATTATTATTATTATTATTATTATTATTATTAATTATTTATTATTATTATTATTATTATTATTAGTTGGATTATGACAAAAGAAAAGGAAAGCAAACCAGAAAAACAGTGAAGTATGTCACTGAGGAGGCAAAGCTCAGGTTTATTATAAGTTAGAAATCTGCAAAACTGTCACCAATTCAATGATAGTATTCAGCGAGGTTTCTAAAGATCATATTCTGCCCTTCATTCACCTTCACAACACTCACTGATGAGAGTCAGCACATTGCTGCAGCTGGATATTTATAAGTCATTTGTTCTGTGTAACATGCCTGTTCTTACTAATCTTAGTCAAGTAAGTAGTCCATCCTCATGTGTCATCCCACAGAAGTCAAATGTGCTATTAGCATAAGTGATGATTATTTATCTGTGTGAGGTCTTGTGAGGTTGGGTGTTTCAGCATCAGTATACTTGACATGGCAGTCTTTCTATTATAATTTAATAAAATGGGTCCCAATTCAGTTCAGAGGTGCCTTGAGGAATAAGCTGGACTTAAATGGTGCTTAGGCCTTTGACTGGACCCCTGCAAACCCTGAATTTCATTAAATGAATACTAATTACTAAGACAGCAGTTATTACATTATAGACTTTGTTCTTTGCCGTTGCTCGGAAGCATGGTACCTTTGCAAGTGCTTGAGCAAGGTAACGTAAATCCAAACACACTCAGAAGAAAGTTCTGGTAAGACTGCTTTCCCTGCTAAAAACAAGGACTGCAGAAATGTCATTAATAAATAGTTCCAAGAATTTGTACATGTTGGTGAGTAAATTTCACTCTAGAAGAACCCTATGCACTAAAAATGGACAGCATAAGACAGTGGGGAAGACTGCATCTCACAGCTGCACTGAAATGGAAATCTTCCTTCCAGTCAGGTAGATGGAAAAGGCCTAATACGGGACCCTGTGTGGTTAGTGGGAAGCTTGCCATTTTGATGAGCTCTGAATTAGGCCCTTACTGAGCCAGCATCCTTAGGCACCCTTGATGCACCTTAGACTTGGATGATTGTGTACAGTAGCGCACTTAGTACAACATCTGTAAAACGCATGTTACCCATAATCAACTACTTGGTGAAAGAAGGAATCAATCAGTTCATTGACTATGCCACGCACCTCTCCTAAGGAAGGACTCCTAATTGCTGCATGGATAAATGAGCAAAAGACGTCACTCATGCTAAGCACATGATTTGAAAGGTTTACATGTATTTCTAACAGCTGGTATTCTCTCTCTTTAAATTTTTCGTATATTTTTCTTCTTTACCTGATTTCTGAGCAGCTTCTAGCCTCAGAGTGGCTCCTGTATTCTCTCTGAACCTTCATTCTAAGATCCTACAGCTCCCATAGCATTTACATGTTTTGTGAATACTGCAGCAGTTCCTTGCGACCTTTGTGACCATCTCCTAATTCATAGTTAGGACTCCTGATTCCCAAAGTGTAATGGACATAGGAAAATTTTGGATCATCATTTCCTAACCAACTAGCTCTGCGCTTTGCTCTTTGTTACATGTGATCTGCTGTACTTTCAGAGTGCATGCATAGTCTTCTGTGTGACCCCAAAAGTGATTTTGGTTTTTTTTTTTTAAATTTATTTGAAAAAGTCTTAATTGGTGGTATAGAAAATATTGTCCAGCTGTTAGATCCAGAGGGTCTGGCACACTAGATCACACATAGTGGACCCGTTATAACACCTAATCCTTATCTTTGCTTGCTGTACCTCTTAAAACAATCTGCTCTTGGTATATGTGCTGCACTTCCAGCTTTCCAACCAGGTGTTTGTGAAGAATTGCATTTATTAATTAGTACATAAATTGTTTTCCAAATTATGTATATTAAAGGCATATATGCATGTCAAACCTGTAAAATCACACATATAAAGTGCATTTTGCACAACGCATCACTCAGACTTTTGGTGAAAGACTAAAATCTGCATATTAAGTAGCAAATAGGTCCTCACTAAATTAACAACAAAGAATCATCATTGTCAATATTAATGAAACAGTGCTATAAAAACTTTTTCTTTATAGCTGTCTGGACTCAATTTAAAATCAAGCTCAAACATTTTCAGAGTTTAGATGCTTTTGCTGTCTAATCCCTTCATACAGCCCAAGAACATGCCCAACTTCAGCCATCTGTAATCCATACGAAGTCAATAGCACTTTCTCATAAAAAAAATAAAAACTTCTGGAAAAAGCTTGCTTAATCAGTTTTTTAAAGATTTCAAGGTCTTTGTATGCCCACCATTATGTCTAAAATAAGCATTTTTCACCTGCTAGCCATACAAGGAAATGATTTTTCTTCATTTACCCCTTTGCCTGGCAGTTTAGTCAGTAGAACCCTTTTATTCCTCCCACTGGAGTAGCACAGAGAAATTCATTCGATTCCAGTGGATAGTAGTTGATTTCATTATCATATTATAGAAAATAAAGATTACGATTCCAAATTATTTTGCCTGCAGTCCACACACTCACCATCTAAATGGCAATATGTGGAAAAGTTGACTACATCATAAAAAATTAACTTCCTGCAAGGATTTTCTTGAATTGGTTTCAAAAGAATCTGCTGTTTGGCATCTTTCCTGTACTGAATTTCTGAAGAGTAACTGCATTATGTGCATGTATAACATGCAAAAGGAAACATTCACCAAACTCTTTTTTTCTGCTACCAAATATAACTATAGCACACTGTGTTTAAAAGAGTTGCCTGAAAGCAAAACTCTATACGTGCATAAGGTTACAGATGTGTGCATTGTGAGATAACCACTAACGGAAGGTGAAATACCACTCTCCTTCACTTGCTGTTGAGTAACAGAGGTTGCATCTAATGATAATTTGAATATTCTGCCAACAGTTGGTGATATTCTGCCCCTGCCAAAATAAATAAATAAAAAAATGCTTCCATCTCCCAGAGCAAATGCCCTGTAAGTCTATAGAAAAGAAATTAGGAATGCGTTATTCTCAATGAAAAAAGTCTCCACAAGAGCTATAATTTTATTTTTTTTAGTTCACAGAATAACATAAATCAAAAGAAGCAATAGTCTACCTTGTGTTTTGACTACTTTGACCCTCTTCAACCCCTGCCAATTTTTATCTCATTTTTGTTTAACTTTGTACATCAGAGTTTAATTTTAAACCTGGTCCTGAAGACAGTGATGTATAGGGTACATCAAGTATAGCTTAAATTACCCTCTCCCCAGTGATTTGAAGTTGAGGGGAGGGTCTTACTCCGCAGCAGGGTGGGAAAGAGAAATGGTCAGATGTTGCCCTTTGAACCTGACCACCCTCAGCTACAGAAACATTTATGCCAGAACATCATTTATTGATTTTATTATATTTTAAGATCTCTTAAAACTGTTAGTGAAGTTTGTCATATATTAATTTTTGACACATGCATATAAAAACCGAAATATGGGTTGAGCAGAAACTATAAATATAGACAACATTGCCCAATAAACTTACATCCTTTCACTTATAGGTTTCTATTTCAGCTGATCATTCCGAGCAGCCTGTCTTTAAAAATAAATGTTACCCCGCTGATAAGCTAACCAATTTGAAGATTAAAGCTGCATTTGAGGATTAAAGTTTTTCTTATTTGATTATTGTTTTGTCTTGTAGCAGTAGAAGATAAATATTAATAAAATGTTAAAGTCCAGTTCTGCTCACTTTACTCATGTGAGCATTTTATACCATGAGACTAAACAAATTTTTCAGGATTTGGCCCTTAAACTCAGCACTGACTGCTCTATTTTCTCAGTCCACTAAGAATAAGTCTCCCGTGAAATGTTACATGTACCCAGCAAACTCATGAACCCACTGCTGACACAGAAAACTCACACTGATGGGTAGCTCTGAAAACTCGCCATCCAATTATATACCACAGAGCTATGTATGTGTTTTTACTGAGGAGAATAAAAACCACATGAAGCGCTCTACAACAGACCACAAAATGGGTTTGGCACCTGTGTCTCCTCGGAGCTGAAGTTTCAGAGTTGTGTTATCACGTGGCCCGCTGACCCCGGGAGAGCAACGCTGACCTTGTCTTACACGCAGAAGTCTATTGCTACGACTCCCCTGAGAGCACAAACCAGCTGCAAACTGCTGCAATGATTAACCCTTATGTGTTGTAGATGTAACATCAAGTCATGGTAATAAAGCTTTCACTGCATAACAGATCTCTTGCTTTGTAAATTGTTGCTCTTATCAGCTGTACTCTAGGATGTTATCCCTTTTCTGTGAAGCATGACTGCTGTGTTGTTCACTGGAAAGGCTACCAGATCTATAAACTCGGTGATATTTTTTCAATTGCTTTGGAGAATAATACAGAGAATACGCTTTGTTTAAACTAAAAATGCAGTGTGTGAAAACAATGACAAAAAAAAGAACAACATGAAATACTCATACATATGAAGCAATATATTAATTAAAATCCAGAATGCCTGTAGCAGATTTGAATCCAGGAACACCAGATTTGCTATAACAGACAACTGCGTTGTTCCATTGAGTCCAGGCTTCTGTTTGTGGAAGTAATTTATACCTAACATTTTGTAAAAATGCAAATTCTTTGAGAATGTGATGTACCTGGACAATCACAGAGTTTTTTTGTTTGGCTGGAAACAGAATGTTTGTAGCAATCAGCACTCACCTCCCCAAAACATAAGCAGTATAAATCTTATTTTGTCATGCACTTCCAATATCAGACCTAATTCTACACTCTCCTATTTGCATAGAAGCCAATAGGAGTTCTGAGTTCGGATCAGCTGATAACCCAAACTACAGACCTGCAAACAGGGCCCTGACTTCCTCAGAAATGTGACGCCTTTTATCTCTGTGTGCTTCCTACCCTCCAGCCCTTCCCTTGCCAAATCTGTGGCCGCATCAAGGCTGTGAAAGAAAAGGTGACCTTAATGTAAGCCACGGTATGATACGATACTATCTGCTTTAGTCTGCAAAGAGCCAGAAACAGTATCTCTGGGAGATGGAAGCTGCTGCGTGTATCACAAGGACTGTCGCTGCCCACAGTCGCTGTTTCAGAAGGACTTTCCAACATCCCAGCAGACAAGCAGAACGAAAAGGATTTGTTTAACATATCCACACATGGAAGCAGCGACTCTGTGTGTTTCAGGGGCAGGGGACTGTTGGTCCTTGCTGTCGCTCCTGTCTCTCTGCAGCTCAGAGGTCAGGCAGACCAAGAACACTGCAGGGGCCAGACCACATCTCCCAGGGACAGTTTATAGTTTTTATACACAATCTTTTTCAAAGGATAAAACCAGCTTCCAGGTTCAGGAAATAAGAAGGAAAACAAAACAAAACAAAACAAAAAAACAAAACAAAACAAAACAAAAAAAAAGAAACAAAACAACAAAAAAAAAAAAAAACAGACCCCTTTGGTATAAACAGTAGAAGAGTAAATGAAATTTAAGGAAACAGAAAATGGTTTTCCTCAAATAACTAAGGTGTTAAGAGTTTTGGGAGGGGCATTCAGATATTCTAAAATGTGATTGTAAAAAGTCTTGTACTGTTTGGGAATATAGTAGACTAACATCACCTGCTAAATGCAGGTTGAGAAAAGGTATTTGGGAAAACTGTTTCAGCTCAGGAGTCGCAACTAGGAGGGAGGCTGCAGTAAAGATGGGTTTTCTTTAAAGATTCCCTGGTGTTCAGAGGGAGTGGGTTAGTGCCCTTTGAGAAGAGGTAAATTAACACCACTCATGTGGTCCATGACTCATCCCTTTCTCCACCTCTTTTAATCACATTACTTTCGCTTGCCCTTAACGAAATAGAGGCCAATCTGTAGGAGCTGTGCTGGGCTGGCCTTACCAGGGGCTGCATGAGGTATTCTTTATTTCTTACCAGGGAAGAAGGTGCTCTGGACTAATGATGCTTTGCTGTTTGGCATCCAGATTCATCTGCTTGAAAAACACTGCAGAGAGTTTTACTGCATAAGTTGGGCTAGACAGGGTTGTTCCTCACTCATTAGCACAGGGAGCATTTTCCTACAGGGACTGCAGATGAAAGCAATGAGTTTATTCCTCTCTTTCCCCACCTCTCCCTTCATAGGCACATAAGCGTTTTTACTTTACCATGAACAGCTGTAGTTAAAAAACAAAAAAATCAAAAACTCTGAGTCTTGCTACAGCAAATATAAATAGAAAGACGGTGACAAAACAGTTAACAACCTCAAAACTGGCAGAAACAAGGAGAGGCAGTAACTTCTCTTACTCCCTTATCAACTCTGGCAGCTCCTGATTAATTTTCCTCCGCGTAGCTGCTGTGGTCTCCCAGGTGGAGACTACTGGCCCCTGAAGGGAGAAGAAGTTGCCTCTTCCCTCTTTAAGAGGATGGGGAAGGGTCTCTTGGCAATGGCAGCCTGCCTGGTTCTTGTAGTCATGAATGGCTGGTGAGGAAGAGGAGGCAGTGGGCTCTGGCTGCTGTGGGGCTGTGTCCTTTCCTTGAGGGTCTGTGGTTGGAAGCTGGAGAGACCCTGTGTGCCCTTCCATGTCTCATCCCTCTTCTGGCTGACACTCTTATTTCTAAGGTACTGTTACCCTGTTATTGGGTTACTCAAAACTGAAAAATAAGCAACAAATTTACTGAAATGATCTTGAGATTATTTTGTGCTCTTGTGGGATTTCTGTGTGAAGGGGGTATCTACTCTATTAACTCCCATTAATATCAAACCTCTACTATTAATAGGATTTGCATATGGCAAGGAAGAGGATTGACCTTTAAATTCATTAAATAAAGCAAATTTAAAAAATAATTTTAGTTAAAAGCATTAGGGTGATGAAAAATACAAGAACAAATACATAGACATCGGTATCTGGGCTTTCGTTAACACTAACGAGCAAATTATCACAGGGGAAGATTTGCATCATTGGAATATATATTCTAGCCTCCATACTGATATATGTGATGCAGGGTTATCTTTGTATGGCTTCTCTTTCAGAATATATTTTCTTCTTATAAAATAGCATCTTTTTAACTCCCATTGGGGACTTCCTTATAAATGAGGAACTGGTCCTCAAGGGACTGGCCTGACTAGAAAAGTGAATTACTAAAAAAAAAAAAAAAGGCATATTAGAATACTAAGCATTATAATTAACTCATTTCTTTGTTTGTTTTTTTTTTTTAGAAAATCTTAAAAAAAAAAAAAAAAAAAAAGTTATAACCAGGGTTTAATTAAACATATTATCTGGATGTTTGAATTGTGTAAGAAATAGAAAATCCTGTTGTATTTTGGGGGGATTAATTGCATCAATTTAAGGTTCTTGCTCTAATCTTCAATATGCAGTCAGTTATCACCACTCTTCTTGCAAAGCAGCTACAGTGCTGTGAGTAAGTGATGTTTGCCTGTGTAGCTGGGGTCACAACATGCCCCTCAGAGGGGCGTTCTCAGCCCGGGAGTGGCAACGAGTGCAGTCATCTCCTAATCTCTTACATGGGAACAAGCACGGGTTCTCTATACCAAAACTGGCTGAAGACGCAGATTCAAAATATTATTGCTCCTAATAATAAATATTGATTTACATGTGCTGAAAAGCTTCTGCTGCCTTCACAGCAAGTAGTCTAAAATATAATTAGATTAGTCATGTTTTTGCCACCATATTGCTTTCAAGTCAGACTCTTGAGACGCCGCTGCCCTGTGGGCTCTGGATCTCCGGCATCGCGCTGATCTTGCATCTTAACCCATCTGTGTCTCGTCTTTCTGACATAGCCCTTTGTAAAATACTTTGAGATACTTGGATCAAACTTGCCGTTGGTTCCAAGCAGTGTTAATCAGTATTTTGTTGAGCAGCTCAGTCTACAAATTCAGCTGTTTATTCTGTTCCTGTCCTATCTCAGGCCTCCACAAGTGGGAAGAGGGGAAACGGTTCAAGTTATTCTGCTCGGAGCTCAGCTACTGTCATCTGCTCTATACAGCTCTGAACATCTGAAGTTAGTGAAATTAAATAAAGTGTGAGCATCCTTTAGTCTATAGCTCTTTGCCTTTAAAACAATTACTCATGGTAACCTTAACAATAGTATATTAAGGAAAAAAATCCTCATAAAATAACTTAGTGTTAGGATGGAGCTCTGCCCGATATTAGAACAATTATGGAGCAGATGCATCCACTCCATTTGAACAGTGACCTTTTCATCAAGCTACAAAACATTAAAGGTTAAAGAATGTTTGAAAGGAAGTTAATACTTTTAAAACATTAGGAAAAAATTGCCATTCTTTCAAGACCTGACCAAAATCAGTGGAAAACTAGAAGATGACTGTTTAGGCACATCCAGTCATAATTTAAGCAACTCTTATTACAGAAGGATGTAAGGTATTTTACTTCATCTGTTTTATTTTAAAATTAGAAGTGCTTTTTCAGAGAAGAAATTAGGTTTGATAGGAATAAATACCCAATGAAAGAAATCTGCTCTAAAGCTTGGTAATTGCAATTTTAAAGTCACGTTTCTTTCTCTCCATTGTGTACCGATGACATGAGAACAAAGAGAGGGAATCAATGACGGTGTCAGATTTTCTTAGTTTCCACGTTTCACCTGACCTGGCTGGTGCAAACTCGAGTCATCAGTGAGAGGGAGGAGAGCCGCGGCCGCTGCCCCGGGAGCACAGCGCCGCGTGGGCACCCGTGACCCGCCTGCGGGTGCGGGGACGCTGCTCCTGCCCGCGCACCAACCGCGTGGCAGGGGGGCGAAGGCACGGGTGGGACTGCCAAGTGCAAGGCGAGGCTGAAACGCGTCCTGGGGCGCGGAACAGGAGCGCGGCCCCCGAAAGCTTCCGGCAGAGGGGTGCTGTCGCCCGGCCTCCGCGGGGGTCGGGGCCTCCTGCTGCCTTCTCAGGGCGGCTGCGCCCAAACAGTGCGGTTTTATATATTTTTTTTTTCCTTTTTTTTTTCTTTTTTTTTTTTTTTCCCCTGGAGAATGGGTGAGGGTGGAGGGTGCTGGACGCTGGCCGGCTCCCGCCGCGGCAGGGCCGAGCCCCGCGTCCCACCGCGGCCGGGCCGCGTGAGCGGAGCCCCGGTGTGCGTGGGGGGGGGGGGGGGGGGGGAAAGGTGGCGGGAGAGCGAGGTTCGAACTCCTGCACATGGTCTGCGTCATCCGGGTCCTGTGCTCTTCATACATAATAAATTTAACAAAACCCTTCTAAACAGTAGTTGCTGGGCATGCTGGGGAGCGAGGATTTACGACCCGGCAGCCCCTCTATGTCTTTTTTTTAAATGCCCCTTGGCGGCGTGCCGCGCCGTGGCCTGCCGGCCTGCGCACTCTCAGCCCCACATCAAAGAGGCGCGTCGAGGCGCGGAGGCGGCGGGCGGGCCCCCTGCGCAGCCCGGCGGGACCCGCGCAGCCCGGCGGGCCTGGCCGGCAGCCGGTTGCCGTCCCCAGCCCGGTGCGCGTCCCCCCGGGGGCAGCGGGCTCCCCGCCGCGCAGGCACCGCTGCTGGCGGCGGCCGTGGCGTTTCTCTTCCCTTGGCGGTGATTCCGCAGCGGGGCTCGGAGGGTGCCCGCAGCCGGAGGAAGGTGCGTTATTGGCAGACGGATAACTTTAGTAAGAGAAGCTTGCATATCTTAGTGCGAGCACTAAGTGCAAATCACTAAAAAAAGCCGACTGGGAAATAAGTTGCTGTGAAAAGAAAGAAGGATTTTGCTCGGGATTAGGCTTTATCAACTTCCCACTTCATATATTTTTTCCTGTTTTTTTCAAAAAAAAAAAAATATGTGCACAAAAAACAAAATCTTTATTGCGTTAAATCACAGACGGTCAGCAAAGGAACAGCTCTGTTAGCTGTGCAACGGAAACTTTCAGGTGATGTGAGAAATAAGAGGGGAATCCCTTCTCATAGATCCTCCAAATGCCTTTCAAATTAGCCAGCTCTGAGGATCACTGCCAGTCTCCACAGAGGCGTTCCCAAAGCTCGCAGCTAGTAAAACTTTGTGTAGGTAAAATTAGCTAAACCCCTTCTGCTAGCACAATGGCTTTTGTTGTCACATATGGTGGAGTTCCAGGATCTGTAACTATTTTTCATAAAAGATTTTCCTACTGCCCAATTGAATACATTACGCTACAGTAGCTCTGAATGGTATCGCTTATTTCCTCCAAAGCAGAGGCCGATTGTTTCTTCAGAGACCCTAAGTCCTTTCAAGGGGGGAGGAGGGGAAAAAAAAAAAAAAAAAAAAAAAAAGATAATTCAGCGGGACTGAAGCGCGACGATAGCTCTTATTTTAGCGCGTATTATCTCCAAAAAGTGCAGCCCTGGGGAGAGCGGCAAGTGCCGGGGGAGCGGGGCTCGCCGCCCCCGGGCTCTGCCCGGAGGAAGCCCGGCTGGGGCGAGGGGGAGCCCGGAGAGCTCGGGGGCCGCAACCCTCGCCCGGCAAACGCGGCAGAGCCCCTGCGCACCCTCCCTACCCCCTGTCCCTCCCGCGGGCACGCGGGCGGGACACCGCTGTCCCGAGGGGGAGCCGCAGCGGCACGGGCCCGGCCGGGCAGCGGCTTTCGCCGCCCCGCTTTAGTTGGGGAACTTGCCGGCCCCGGGCAAGTGGGGCCGCGGGCTTCGCCTCCGAGGGGTTCCCGCGGGCGCGGAGCCGCCGCTGCCGCCCGGCGCCGCGGGGAGGGCCGGGCAAGGGCACCGCCGGGCGCGGGCCGCTGCGCGGAGGGCCGCGGGGCGGGTGGCGCTGCCCCGCTCCGCCCGGCGGCCGCAGCGGCGGGGCCGGCCCGCTCCGGGAGGTTCCGCGCAGCACCCTGCGGCTTCCCGATCCGAAGTTTTCCCCCGCCACCGTGGTGGGCTTTTGTTTTTTTGTCTTTTTTTTTTTTGTCTTTTTTTTGGGGGGGGGGGGGAGGGGGGGGTGGGGGGGATGGATACATTTCTGGTATGTCGGGTGAGGTGAGGAATTCCTTTTAACTCCAGACGGAAGCGAATCGATTCGGACAAGATTACCTACAGCTTAAAAGGAATGCTTCAAAATACTAAGACACTGGGCGTGCTTACACTTTACTATCTTTTCCCCGTGCTCTTTCCGAAATGCCTGGTTCTGATCGCAAGAACACTGCTATTCCAGTTTTGATTTTCTGGGACTTATTACATGTCAGAACTGTAAAAGTCCTCTGGACAATTTACAGACAAAACATCTGGTTCGTTAAAGCAAAGCTACTGGACTAAGACAAACAAACTTTGCTGCTGTGTAAATTCACTTACCCAAACAATTTACATTCAAGCAAAGATTTTAGCCCGAAGAAAAACTTTTATTCATTTGTATTGAGGAGGTTTGGGAATTCATAGGCATTTTAAAATAATTTTGCTTTAATAAAGTTATGTAGATATTACAAAACGTCTTTGTTCTCTTCTCAGCTTATTATTGCTGTTATAATGGTTATTGACAACACTTTGTATTTTATAGAAGTGGAGTATCGTTTTCGGTCGTGGGCAGTGGTGTTTCTAAACAAACTTGTCAGATGCATATTCATCTAGCCCAGCCTCAATGAAAACTGTTTATTCTTTGTTCCTCGCCGGGAAAAAACGACGTACTTTTCTCACCCTTTTTGCGTTTCGATGGGGTGCCCCCGGGCCGTCAGGGAGGAGGCAGAGGTTTCTCCCGGGGACGGGGGGCAGCGGAGGCGGCCGCCGCGCTCCCCGCGCCCGCTCCCGGGCGGTGCCGCCGCGCTGCGCCCGCAGCCCCGCGCCTCCCGCGCGGCGTGGGCTGCCCCGGCGGGGCGCCGGGCAGGTGAGGCTCCCCACGCTCCCCCCCGCCCCCGCAGCCGGGAGCCCGGCCCCCCGCCGTCCCCTTCCCCGACAGCTCCTCGGCTGGCGGGGCGGCCGCTACCTCGCCGCCGCGGAAGGCCCCTGCTCGGTGCTACCCAGCCCCGCCCGCGTGGGGGGGGACACTCGGCGGGCGTGGGGACCCCCCGGCTGCCCGGCGCCGCTGGGAGGGCTGGGGGCGGCCAGCGGGCGGGGATGGGGCGGCTCGCACCGCGGGTTTGCCCCCCCTGCAAAGCCACCAAGCAGGGCTAACAAGTGAGTCTCGGAGAGCAGCTACCCACGCCCACGGGGGCTCGGGGCACGCTTCTCCCTCCCTTGTTTGCAGTGAACAAGTGGCGAAACATAAACACGCTGCTGGGGAGAGAAGGAGGTTAAAGCCCGAAACGCGCTGGCTTCTAAGAGGCGGCTGTTCCAAGTTTAATCAACTTCCTCACAGATCCTCCAGGGCTATTCCCATAACTAACAGATAATTTCAATGGTCCTTTTATCAGCCCAGCCCGCTGCCTCCGCTCGGACCTGGCTGGCGGGAGGGGTTTCTTGGGAAACTGTTGGAAGTTTTCGTGTGGTGGGAATAAAATGAGCAGTGAAATTATACAACAAAGAAGGGCACCAAACGGTGCACCCTGTTGAAACAGAAAACATTCTTAGCTGATGGAAAGTTCAGGAGTGATGGTTATCTAATTATGGGACTTGGTTTAAAACTGCCGGGAAGAGTTGGCTTAGCGTTCATGTGCTGAATCTTTGGAGATGGAGTCTGTACAGTCATCGATTTTACATACTATGTTTGGAAATGTTACACTTAATAAAATTACAGGTTCTGGCTCTCTGAAATAGCCTGTCACCCCCAAAGAAATTGATACACACTGAAGAATCTGCATTTCCCTCTGTAACTCGTCTGATAGAAAGTTCAATATATTTTTTTTTTTGCCTTAAAAAAACTGGGTATAGTTAACAACCAAATTATTCCACAACTTCCTGAGCGTCTTGGCACTAAGAGTTGTGAATGTGTAAGTGCAGCGCATGTGTCTGTGTGCATGTATATCTGTTGCCTCTTTCTCTCCCTCTCCCTCTCTCTTACACACGAGTTATTATGTCTAATTGAACTGATAAAGTTCCTCCAATTACTGTTTACGGGAAGTTTAACTTTGTTCCATTCACAGACCCCCCACTCCCAAATTGCTGCACCATCATAAGCCCATTACCCTCCACTGCCAGCGCTTGTGGCCCGCCCTTGGAAAAGCAAGGTAAGTGTTGTTAGACAAACCTCACCATACAGCAGGGCTGGTGATTTTCTCGCAAATGTTTGGTTTAGTGTCACCGTTCAGCTGCTGAGGTTGCAACCTGCCAGCATCTTCCACGTAGGCTGTAGTTCTGTGGGAGGGAGAGCTCTGCTAGGGAATCTGTTAAAATACACATGTCACTAAGTTCATAAATACATGCAGGCAGGTAGGTGTAAGGGTGGAGGAGCGAGAGGACCGCAGAGCCGTGAAGCTGCGCCGAGGCAGGCTGGCTGACGGCGGCGGGCGGGAGCGCAGCCGGCCGAGCCCCGGCCCCGCTCCCCGCCGCCCCCCGGCCCCGCTCCCCGCCGCCCCCGGGCCGCTGCGCCCAGCGCCGGGCACGCCGGGCGGGGAGGCGGCTCCGCTCCGTGCCGCCGGGGAAGCTGGAAGCTACGTGCTCCGAGCTGGGGGGAAGAGGAGCGGGTTTTTTTTGGGGGGGGGGGTGGAAGGCAGAAAGTTCTTGCAAGTCCCCCCAGATTAGTGATTGGCCGCTGCAGCGTTTTCCTGGGGATGCTCTGCAGCCAGCTAAGGAAGGTTCAGTATCGTCCCTGGCTTTGGAGAGGACTCTCGCACATTCAAGTGTAGCCCTTACAGGACTGAAATGACTAAACACGCCCGATCACTTTTATTTTGCTGTAGTTTTCAAGGCGTTTGATCAGCGCCTGGTGGCGGGCTGCCCTTCCCCGTGCTCCGGGCGGCCGGGCAGGAACAAATCCGGCCGGGGCTCCCGGCTCCCCGCACCCCCAGCGGAGTCTCCCGAAGTTTGTTTCAGCCTCGCCCGCTCCGGAGCTGGGAGAAATCCTCCATGTTGCGTAGCGCCCGCCGGCTCGGCCAGCAGCCTTCCCGAGCCCGAAGTTCACCTCTCTCTCTCCCTCTGCCAAGCTCCGCGTTTCATTTTCCGTCCCGCCGCCGCCCCCGCGGAGCCGGGAGCGCAGCCGGGCTGAGCGCGGAGCGCCGCGGCCCCCCCAGCCCTGCCCGGCCCCTGCCCCCGCCGGCTGCATCCTTCGGGCGGGGGGGGGGGAGCGTGGATTAGTTCGGTTTTCTATTTCCTAATTCCTATTTAAAGCGGGAGGAGGGAGAGAGGAAGAACGGGTTATTAATCGCAGCCCAGCCCTGTTTGCCAAGACTGTCTAACATTTGTAAATACTTATGCTGCGGCTGGTCCCCTCCTTCCTGGTTAAGTTGTTTAGTATGTTGGTTATTTGTACCGAATCCCGGTCTGTGTTGTGTCTGATGTGTTGTCGTTGCAATGTGCAGCCGGGGTGACACTGATGGATGCGCCAATGGTGAGACGGACAGATGTTAGGGCGGATCTAGCGGCACGCACGGCCACAGCGGCGGAGCCCGCCCGCCCAGCGCTGCCAGCCTCCGCGCCCGCGCCGGCCCTCCGCGAGCGCGCACTCACACTCACACACACACACACACACACACACACACACACACACACCCCGAGGGTTTTTTCTGGGGAGGGGGGGAACGTCTCCGTGTCGTCTCTTAAGTAGATCTGATCGCTCCTTCTGTGCGCAGATACAGTAACTGCGAGGAGCAACCAGCGAGTATCAATGAGATGGAACTGAGCGAATTTGGCAGCAGAAGCGGCAATTGACAACTCACCATTTTCTTGTTTGCAAGAAATGTTTCGTTTTCCCCCAACAGTAGCAATTTCCCGGGGACTTTAGGCGACTGCGATTTTTTTTTTTTTTTTTTTTCATCCTAAAGATCAGCTTAAAAAAAAAATATCAACTTTTAACAATAATAATCCAAAAAATACATCCCAAACCTTCTCCACCCTTCATGTAAAGTGTTTGAATTTCCTGCAACTTGAAAAGGAAAGCAAGAGCCAAAGAGCGGCACGGCGGCTTTATAAGATGTGAAGACGCAACAACATCTGCACTTAGTCAGGTATTTGGAATTATCCCAAATCTCGAAGAATGGGGGCGAGTGGAGATTTTTTTGATCTTACCGTAAAGTGAGATCATCCTTTTTTTTATTCCTCCCCGTGAACTTTAAAAAAAAAAAAAAAAAAAAAAAAAAGAGAGAGAGAAAAGCCGCTACTGATTTTTGTTGTTGTTGTTGTTTTGTTTTGCTTTTTCCCCCCGTCACCTCTCGCGCGCGGTGGCCCGCGGCAGCGCGCGGTGCCGGTGCGGTGCGCGGGCGCGCAGCGCGGCGGAGGCGGGAGGCCGGCACGGGCCCCCGCGCGCCCCCCGCCGCCCCGGCCCGCCCCGCTGCTGCGCGGCCCCGCCGCCCAGGGATGCGCAATCAAACCCGCAGCACATCGATCCGCCGGCGCTCGCTGAACTGAGCGCGGCGGCTCGCCAGTGAACTTGGACCAAAAAAAAAAAAAAAAAAAAAGAGAAAAAAAAAAACCAAAACAAACCAAAACCAAACCAAAACCAAAAAGAAAGGAAAACAAAAAAAAAAAAAAAAGAGCCCCCAAAAGAGGGAAAGAGAGGGAAAAGTGATCTTCCCCGAAGAGGCGGGCGCGCGCGGGGCGCGGGAGTGCGCGGGCGCTGCCCGCTCCCCGTCCGGCCGGCGGCACCGCGGGGCAGCGCGCAGCGGCTCGGCCGTTAACGGCCGCCGGCCGGAGCGGCCCCCGACACGCCGCCCGCAGGCGCGCAGCGGAGCCCGGGCGGCCGAGGCGCCAGCCAGGTGGGAGCCGGAGGGCTGGATGTGTGCCGGCGGGCGGCCAGCTGCCCGGCGCGCCGGTGAGTGGGGCCGGGGCGGGCGGCGGGGCGAGGCGGGGGCCCCGGGCTGCCGCCGCCGCTGTCACCTCGCGGGGCGGCCGGGCTCCGCGGGGACGGGGGCTGGAGCGCCGGGGGCGGAGGCCGGGCCCTCCTCGCCAGGGCGGGGGGGGGGGGAAGGGAGGGGGAGGGGGGTAGGGGCTGCGGGGGGTTGGGAGGGTCCCGTGCCCCGGCGTGGTGGGGGGCGGGGGGGAAGCTCCGGCGGGGAACGGGTGTGCGCGGGGGCGGAAAGGGAAGGGCTGCCGGTGGGGAGCGGAGCGGGCTGCCCTGCCCTGCTTCGGGGCGCCCGGCGGGCCGAGCCCCTCCGCCGCTGCGGGCTGCTGAGGGGAGCGGCGGCGGGTGAAGTTGGACGGCGGAGGGGGTGCAGCGAGGGGGGGGCGGGGGGGGTGCCCCGCCGCCGCCGCCGCCGCCGCCGCCGCCCCGGGCGGACCCTTCGCCGCCGCCGTGGCCGTGACGGGTGCCGGGCGCCGGGCCGGCGGCGCGATGCGCAAAGAGTTAAGGTGCCGTCCGGAGCGGGAGGCGGTGGGAGCGCGGTGCCCCTCTCCCTCTTTGCGGACTAGTTTGAGTGACACTGCGATCATCTCGTTTCCCTTCAAGCTTCGCCTGTTGCCGCCGCCGCCGCCGCTCCAGCGCCGAGCCAGGAGCCGGGGAGTGGAGAGCGCAGGCTGAGGCTCCGCCGACTCCTGCCAAGAAATCCCCCGTCTTTATGCCGTGATCTCCCAGCCCGGCCAGGCACCGGGGGCGCAGGGTGGGGTGGGGGGGACTGCGGGCTCTCCCCAGCCCTCCCGCCCGCACACCTCTTCGGGGGGCTTCCCCTCCTCCTTCCTCCGGGGCGATTTGTCAAACTTCCCCCCTCTTCTGCCAGCAGCAGCAGCAGCAGCAGCAGGGCTGTCCTCTCCTCTGTGCCGCCTCCTCCTCCGCCGCCGCCGCCTCCTCCTCCTCCTCCTCGGCATCGTGTATGCACAGCAACAAAAAATATATCCCCAACCCAGCCCTCGAGCCGGGACTGGAGCAGCTCACCGGATCTCTGGGGCTAAAGCAACTCTTCCCACCCCCGCGCCCAGGCAGCCCCCCCCCGCCGGCGCCGCCGGCCGCAGGAGCTCAGCATGCCGCGGAGGAAGCAGCAAGCGCCCCGGCGCGCAGCAGGTACGAGAGCCGCCTTCCCCGGCCGGTTGTTTCTCCTCTCGCTTCTCTCCGTCTCTTCCATAACCGCTTTCCAGCAGGCTGAGCCCGCCGGGCTGCACCGGGCTCCCTCCCTGCCCCGCTCCCCGCGATCGCACGCTGCATGCCGTGGATTTTGCAGAGCAAGTCTTGGTCTGGAGGCAGAGCACCGTGGCGTTGAGGGGGGGGTGATGATTTTATTTTCTTTTTTTTCCTTGGGGTGGCAGGGGTGGGGGCGCATGAAAGCCCTTTCCCGACTTTGGTACCCACTTTGATTTATTCCTAACTCTGCCATCGCCCGGCTCAGTTCTGGGGGCAACACTTGGTGAAAGCCAGGCGGTATGTGCAGGCACATACTACATGTACACGTATGATCTGTGTGACTCGGGGGGGGGGTGGAGGGGGGAAGGAGACAAATTTTGTTCATTTTCAGCCCGTACTTTGGCACCTACTTTGTTTCTCTCCCTTGTAGTCTTCATTCCTCTCCATCCCTTCCCCTCACAGGCAAATGGTTTGTGAAAGCCAGTGAAAATACTGTTGTGGGGGGGAGGCTTATTATTGTTTTTTTTTATTTTATTTTTTTTCTGTAAAAAGAGATAGGATATGTATAAATGCATGTCACACTGTGAATGAAGTGGCAGGGACGGAGTGATTTGGAGGGTCTGCAGTGTTACTTGAAGATCCAAGCACAGAACTGGTTCCTTTGCCCAACTTTTATCTTTTTCTCTCTTCCCCTTGTACCGTGCTGGAGATGTCTCTGCTGAACAGACAGACCCACCTAGTTGGTCACTCTCTTTGGCAACCTCTTCTGTTAATCCTATTGATTTCTTATTTATAAGTCCAGATGAGAAGATGCAAAGGAAACCAAAGGGGGGGAAAAAAGAAAAAAAAAAAAAAAAAAGGTCTGTGTATTGTCAAATGACTGGCGAATGTTTCTGATAGTGCCTTTACAATTTCCTCCATATTTTTTTTTCTTTTTAGAAATACTTTTCGAGGCTTTGTCCTGGTGAGGTTTTTTGTTTGTTTGTTTTATTTTCCGTATGTCAGAAATGTCAACTCCTGTTAAGCAGTATTTTTTGGAAAAGCCAAACTGAAAAGAAAACAGTGAAGAAAAAAAAAGCCCCATGTAATTTTACAGTAATCCTTAGTTGGGGATATGTGGGCTGGAAAAGGTTTCCTTGGCCTGTTGCCATCCTTGATTTGATGGCTGATTGATCGCCTGTCATCTGGCTGCCTTTGATCTATTCATTCCCGATAAACATCAATAAATCACTTGCCATGGTAACGCCAGACTCAGTGACGTCACAGGTGGCCTGTCAACTCTCTGTCAGCGCAACTTCAGGGGCTCCTGGCTGGATGTGCCACATCGCCCCACGGCCCAGCACATCCAGAGGCGTGGGGCTGGCTTGGGTGGAGGAGCAGGATTGCCTTTGGTTAGGGAGAGATCTGGGGGACCAGCATGTAACAGTCATCATTTACCCTTTGCAAATTTCCCTGTAGCAAGAGGCTGGGTGTAGAAGTTTTCCAGCGGCTCCAGCAGCGTTATCGGTAGTGCGTTCGTAGTTGTGCTTGTAACAACTTGAAGCAGGTAGTCCTGCAACTTGGTAAGGCACTGTTAGAAAATGGGCATTCAAAAATGTGACAGTGCTTTCACACTGTCTGACAACTTCTCGGAGTGGTGTGGTTTGAATTTAGTAAACAGCAAGGGATTCAGAGAGTAATACAAATTGTAAATAACTATGTCCACATTTCCTTTCTTCTTTTCTTTGACATACACATGCATTCGTCTAGTACTTTTGAAATAGAGAAACAGACTTTCTAGCAGTCTTACTCCATATGCTAACAGCTAGAAAGTTTGGAAAGTTTTGCAGTACAGTACTGATACCATCTAGCAAACAATATTATAGCCAAATACTTTATGATAATATTTTGCATTTCTGGCCCGTGCCATCAAATAACACTTTTCAAATAAATTAAAACTGTGAACTCTTCCTAATATTGGGAAATTCTTATTTGTAACATTAATTTAGTTCTGCAAAATCTACCTCTTCCAAGTATTTGATACATTCGACTGTGCTGTATGCTGGGCTCTCCATAGGGTGGAAGAAAATGTTTCTGCACTAAACACACGTTCTGAGGTATCTCTCTCTCTCTCTCTACCACTCTCCGTCTCTCCCTCTTTTCTCAAGTGAATCATCCATGATGTGTGATCTATCTTTCATATTTAGCAGTGTAATCTCTTTAAACTTTTAGCTTTTTGATAGCTACATTAAACATTTAGTATTGTGTATAATTGCTTCCCACTGAAATGCTGTTTTATTGGTCACATTGGAAAGGTTACTTTTTCTAGTAGCAGTAAAAGCAAAGGCTTTTTTTTTTTTTTATTTTAAACAACACTTTAAAAAGCAGCTAAGAAATAACAGGTTAGTTAAGAAATATTCATTACAAAAACTTGACTGCAGGACTAATAGGAGATGGAAGAATGGTTTTGCTCTATCAAAATGACCCGTCAAAACGACTTTGTTTCATATTTGATTTAATTGTCTCTCTCCTGACAGGCACATTCATCAATAGCTTAATGGTCAATCAGAAGTTGGCAGAGTGAGTGCTTTCATTCTTTCCCATACACTAGCTTTGGCTTTACTTTATCAAAATGCCTCTGCCTAATGGATATGGGGGATGTAGAATGACTGAAGGGCTACTTATTTGAGAAGAGTGAAAAAACAAGAACATTTATGCTGTTGATAAGTGCATGAAGATAAATAAGTGAGCTGTATGAGGCGTTTTATTTTAAGACAGAAGAAACTTACATTTTTTTCCCCTTCTTTTTGGCTTCAGAGCTGCAAGTTATAAGGTTCATGACTGCTTTTGTGGCATACTGAGAGTGATGACAAATTGATTGCTTGGTACTGAGAGAGAAAAAAAGGTGGTGGTGGGGGGAGAATTAAAGATGTCTGCTGATTGGTAACTCAGGAAATCCAGTCCCCAGCAACCTTGAGAATACTCGAGAATTTTTTTTCTCCAAACTGAAAGGTCCGCTCAGCCATAAAAAAAGAAAAGTTGTTTTGCCAGCTTCATTAGTGTTCACCTAATTAGCTGTAAACCTGATGGATTCCTGACAGCTTTAATGATTGGAGATGACAAGCTCCACGCAGTGTCATCCAGCAGAATTAGGTTTGCAGCTAGTTTGATGTAATCAAGTTGATATTACACAGTCCTGGTTGCCTTTAGTTGTGCATTAACTCAATTTTCTGCTGCAGGTGACAAATGGGCTTTGGTACCTGGATAATCATGTCATAGGAATTAGGGCCCTTTTAATGGTCTGGAGTAGAATAACAACAACAAAGAACTCTCAGCAGCACAGAGCTCGCAGACATAACAGACAGGTGCACAAATTCTTTATGTCTAACCCAAGTGTTAACACCACACTGTGGAAGACTAAAGCTGTCTCTGAGAATCAAGAATCTGTAAAAATGATGATTTCGGTTTGTTTGCTTTGAGACTCAGGTGAATATCATAGATGAATTTGGGAGGAAGAGTCAGGGATCACAATTTTATTTCTCACCTGTTAAAGCAAGAAGATAGTCAGAATTGCTGCTCCAAAGACTTCTGTCATTTAAGTCAGGAGGAAGAAGGTATTTACTGGTAGGATGCTACTGTCTAGGAGAGCCAAGATACTGTATTAATAGAGGCTAGTCTTGTTCATGCAAACAGTAATTATCTATCCTTAAATTATAGCTTTCACTTGCGGCTTTTTTAGAAACCTATTTGAAAGATCAAGAGAATGTACTTCCTACTGACAGAAATGACTTAATACCTATTTTGTATATATATAAAGCTCTTCTGAGGAGGGGTTGGGAACTAATGATTTGTTGGAAACTCATTTACTTTTTATTTATTTTTTTACAAAATGGAATAAAACAATTATTGGTTTTTAGATGCAGACAACCACACTGAGTTTTGAAGCCTCTGGAAAAAAAAAAAAAAAAAAAGAAACCTGAGGCCATGGTATTTATTTATTTATTTTCTATATAGCATGGCTTAAACCCTAGAGATAGCTGCATACTTTTTAGGCTCTTCACAACTTCCGTGCTTACATTCAGAAGATGCTCATGGTCAGTGTGAATACTGAAATACATTAAATTGATTTTTCAGAGATGCGAAGCACTTCCACTTTTCAGGGACTTCAGTGCTCTTGCTAGTTATCAGCACCTCCAGAGCGAGGCTGGGAGTGCACCACAGAAATACAGATGCAAGATGGCATGCAGGTTGTGCAGCCAGATTTCCAGGCAGCTCTGACTTTGGGAAGTTGAATGCTTGCTTTAATTTATGGGAATTGCTTGCAACTACATACATACCCCAAAAGTAAATGTAGCGATAAAGTAGACTACCTATAAAGGTACTTGCAGTGTCAGCCCTTGGTATGTTATTTGCCTCCAAACCTGCCACATATTTCTCTGTTGGACAGAGATTCTTCCTAGCAGCAAGCTGACAAAATGATTAGTTATGGCTGTCCTCTGCTTTTTTTTTTTTTTTTTCCTTTTTTTTTTTTTCGGCAAAGTGTGAGGAACAATGCAAAAAAAAAAAAAAAGAAAAAGGGGCATAAATATAAAAAGGCCTGATAGATTCCCCTGAATATCCGTCTGGAAAACGGAATTTTCCAGAATCAGCTGCCATTTCTCCCATTAGCTTGACAGCTGTCAATTAGGGCTTCAGTGCTCTCCTGGGCCACAGTTTATTGCGTGCGGTTGATGTTGTCATTTTGTTCTCGGTTTTGCCTTGAGCACTATCATGAGCAGGAGTGAAATAGTCAATAACTGATGTATCAGCAGTTATTTCTTAAATTGGCTTACAAGTCTGCATTTTTCCTCTTTTTACTAAAGATTGTTTTGTAAAGTGATTAGAATGAATTGTGACTGCTGCAGGGTTATGGGAAATGCAGTGAAGCTAGGGTGAGTTAGCAGGATTAGAGTGGGTCCTTTTTGTCAGCCCTGTTTCCAGGATTAGCGGAAACTATATAGAAAAGATCATCTTCGAGGTGAAGTGTGGGGTAAATTTTTAAGTGTGCTACATGCACGCTTATGTAGAAACATATGGTGTTACAGAGTGAATGAAAAGAAATAATTTTCCAGGACACAAAATAACCTTACATGTTAGCCTTCTGAACAAACCTTGACACTTTTAGTTTTACAGTGTAATAATCCGTATTTTAATTCAATGTCGTGATGGTTTCCTAGTGAATCCAAATACAGATTGTCAAATTTTAACACGGCCCTATTTACAAGGTGCTGCTAGTAGATCAAGTACTGAGATGCCTGGAGTATTGCATTGTCAAGTAAGAGTGTATGTATATGGTTATGATACAACACCAAAAATAACATAGTTGCAGACAAAAATAACATAGTTGCAGAGCAATCCCCTGTTATCTGTGAAATACTTTAGTATCGTTTATTAAACAATCTACCTCAGGTGTTTGAGCCTGATATTTTTTTCTGTCTGTTTGTGGTTTGCTTTTTTTTTTTTTTTTTTTTTTTTTTTAAATTTAGTTACGCCCAAATTGTGGTTTATCAGCCTTAAGTTAAAAATGAAAGGTGAATACAATATATTGTATTTGGTAACAATGATATGGACTGGTACATCCAGACAGATAATATGCAGTTGTAATTAGACTGAATAGACAGGCATTCATTTTTAAATTCTTTGACACATGCATAAAATAGTCATATAATAAGATAAGATGACAATTTTATGTTAGGTTGATAAAGTGTCCCGATACATGCATTTAAATGTCTGTAAGCCTTTTTTTATCCAGACAGATTAATTCTAGTTTCCAGCATTTGCAGTTAGACATTAAATTAATTTTAAAAATCCCACTAAACAATAGATGCGTTCCTTTTTTTTTTTTGTGTGTGTCATTACCTAAAGCAGGAGGATTGAAAAAATTTATGCAATTGATTTTTCTTGATTTCAACATTAAAAAAAAAAAAGCATGAAAATTGGCTCAAAGGATTTAAAGCATAGTTCACGAGAGACTGTATTGTAGTTTTCTTAAGTATAATAATGCAGAATAGAACACTGTCAGATCTTGAAATTGTTTGCTACCGTTTTCATAAAAAGAACTGTAAGAGTTGAAATAAGTAGGGCTTAATTTCAGAGACTGCGAGATTCATCCTACTGCATGTTCTTGATTTTTGTGCCTGAAAGATATTTTGGTCATCTCAGTAGAGAGCTAATCTGCACAATTTAAACACTTCTCATTGCAAGCATCAACTTTAAGATATTTCTCAGAAAATGTTCAAAGGTTTTTTTCCCCTGGGGCCAGAGGGAGAGTGAGGAAGGAGTTACCAGAAGATCATAAAATATCTGAAAGCTCTTTGCCAATGCCATTACCTGGCTTGTTCGGGCAGTAAAGGTGTGACTCTTGAAGAATAATCTAAGTTCGTATTTTAGATTTAATTATAAATTATTAATTAATTCTGTCAGGACACATGTTATTAATTATGACTCTCTTTTCTTCATTCGGAACAGCTGTTGGGAATCTCATAAGTTCACTGTGTTTGTTGGTGTGGGAGTTTACCAGTGAAGAGCTCTCCATTCCCAGCCTGCCTTACCTTTACCTCCCATCCTGTTCATACGGGGGATTACTGTTAATCAACTAAACTAAACGTGACATTGCATGGAATAAATACGGGTTTTGAAGTGATTCATTGTGCTCACAATTAGTGAACGTTTTTACAGAGGTGGTTTTTAGGTCCTGTCCATAAATAATTCTTGGTTTAGCAAGACTGTATGGTGGTGGGGAGGTCAAAAGGGCACTGGCCAAGCCTTAGCGCGGGGGAGGCAAAGCAGTTTTCATGCCCTTCCGCCAAACTCCCGCCAAACTTCCCGCATTAGCATAGAGGAGAGAGCTGTTTTATTATTCGTTTGGAATGATTCAAATTCATTTACTTTTGATATTTCCATCATTAAATTGAGCCCTCTGTTTCAGTTTCTTATGTGTTCTTTGCGGAATGCATGTTGCATAAAATAGGCAATTTTTAATGAACAATTTAATGTAAATGGGTTCTGAATTTAAATTAATATTAATGAAGCTTTGAGTGAATTTATTTTGCATACGTAAAGGCTTGTAACTCTTTCACCCATACACTCTTGTCTTTATGTACTAACACATTGGTTAGGTGAATTGGCTAGTTTCCATATTTCGTGATTAAAAAACTTTAATGCATTTTACATGGATATTTGTGCTAGTGCAGCTTTACGCAGGTTAGCATCTCTGTTAAAAATGTACCTGCCTTTACGCTGATATTTTTGTAGTTAACATTTTACTGTTACCCCACTGTTTCTATATATTTCTTTCTACTTTGGTTTCGCCTTTATGCTTAGAGAAAAAATTGTTCCAACAATAGTCACCACAGTCAAGATGTTTTCTTTCTTTGGTTTACCTCTAATGCATTATGTATTTAGGAATGATGGGATGTTCTATAATTAATTCTGTTAGATGTAATTGCTATAATCACTTTGATGCTACACATAATAAAAGTAATATGGTAAGCATACGAAAAAATATAAACAGCTTATTGTAACAGTTTATGTAAAATTCTGCTAAAAATCTTGTTTAGAGTGGAACCTTCACTTCCATATTTTGTCAGACCTAACATTTAGTTTAAAGTACATTACTTAGTAAATGAATGTATTTTAGATATTGAAAAGATTTTGAGTGGCAGGTTGTCCTATATGCGCGCATGTATATCTCTGTGCGCTACTAAAGATGTAGTTCATTAAGAAGCCAATCTTCAGTATTGCTACAAGTGACACATAAATATCACCATATATCTCATGAGATAAGAGACAAATTTGTACATTGTATTAAAATCCAGTACATAGTAAATAACACAGAAATGGAGTTGTACAGCGGAAAGCTTCTTTGTAGCGCAAAATTATGGGAAATATAAAATGTATGAAGGGTAGCATGTAACTAGAGAGGGAGTTTTTCAGGCATAGTCCCAAGTGGGAAAAGACTATGGAAGGTGATTTCCTCCTCCTCCTGCCCCCCTCTTTTTTTTTTTTTTTTTTTTAAGTAGCTTTGAGTTATTGTTTGCAAACACAGTTTGTGATAGAGAGGAAATGAAAAAAATATGTGCAATGGGTTAAGCTGTGTAGCTGATATCCTTGATTCTATAACAAAAAATGTTAATATGGCCATAGTTTTTAATTAGCTGCACACCATACTTAATGCTGCAAAGGTCACTTGGTTTTATGGCCCAGCTTTGTTTATGAATTCGTATGTTTCCCCCCAAATTTATATTTCACTCTCCCGTATTTTCTAAGCAATTGACTGTGCAAATCATGGTTAAAATGCAAACTAGAAACAAGATTAGAAAAATACGTTTAGTGTGGACAAAGAAGCGATTTTTTTTTTTTTATTTTTTTTTTTTTTTTTTTGGCTAGTGTTATTTTCAAATAATGCACAGCCTTTGCATGGAGAGCAGAAGTATTACATTTAACTTCTGTAAGCTGAACAAACAAACCCCGACCAACCTCTCGCTGAATT
>NW_024881300.1:10989545-11012045 GCF_018691265.1 Tyto alba | reverse complement strand
CCTGCTGGAAGAATTAAGGAAGCAACTTTTTATAGGCAATTAGGTCTTGTCTTGGAAGCGCAGGCAGCAACTATCAGGAGGTAGACACCCCAGCAATAAGGGCAGGCTCAGTAATAGGTAGTGCCAAAACTTCAAGTGATGGGGTGTTTGTGCACGAACGTCTCAGGGCAAGTGCGATGCACAGCCTGGTTAAACTTGTTCTCAGTTGACAAACTATTGAATGTTTCTTGCCTGGCACTTTCTACAAAAATGAAATGATTGACAGAAATAGGAAGTAAAATTAAATGAGAATGGTTTTTTTGTTGAATCAGTCTTGAATTTCCACAGGTACATGGTATTTTTGAAATGCTGCTTGTCACATGAACTTTTTCTTTGACTGTGAGATGCCCTCTTAGCAAGAAGGAATTACAGCAATGTTTAATAAACAGTGTACAGCATTTTTAGGTTAAAACATGTTTCACAAAGCCAACAGTGACTTTATATGAATTTTACAGAAATGAGTTTTTCAAAAATCTGGTGTTTGTTATTCCTTCTACAAATTCAGTTCAGTTTACTTTCGGTACACTCTCTCAGTTGCCAAAAGTAAGGAGAATTCAAGTTTATATACTTCATTCAAGTCCAACATCATGAGAAAACCCTGAAAAAACATAATATTTTCTATAAAGCCTTCAACAGTAGAAGCTAAAACTTTGATCTCCTACCCCTACACTTGTGTAACACAGTAGGTAATTGAAGTACAAGTGCCAATTTGCTGGAACAATTGTAAACACACCTTGATACAAATGGCATCATTGCATTCTTACTGATTAGAAAACTTTGCTATTAATAGACACAAAGTCCATTTCAGGTGTAATTGGTAAGGAGCTGAGTGCACTCATGGGAAGAAACCTTGTTTTGTTTTTTGTTCGCTTTTATTCTTATCCCTTTTTTCAGTTTTATAGCTGGAGACATGATTTATTGCAGCCATCCATCTTTGGGGCTCATCCATCACATCCTGGTTGCTAGGCAATCATGGCAGCAGCTGTTTGCTTTGAATCAGACAGAAAAGTTGTCAATCATCAAAGGCAGGTGAATAGCATTAGAAACACGCTATTGTCAGACGGAATAATTAATCAAAGAGAGAAAAGATAATTAAAAAGATATGACCCTTGCAAGTACTTGCTCTGGGTTGCCTGGAAAAAAGAAAAACTGCCTGGTCTTTTCTAGACACTTAAGCAGCTGAGGGCTGATAAAATATGCACTCTGCAGTGCATAGTTTTTAATTAATTGAAAAAGGTTCAACATTCAAAGGCGATGCTGGAGAAAAGTCTGATTATGAGCAGAAGTAATATTTATTGTTTGCATGAAAGGCTTGACATGGAGTTCTAACTTTCTGTCACAAATCTCCTGCATGCTTGCACTAAGCCTCTTTCAGCTTTACTATCTTCACTGGCAGTTACCAGAGTGTGCGGTTAGTCCGTCCAAGTAAGGGTCCTGTGGCTTTCATCCAGCCTTTTCATTCTGGGCCACCTTTTCAGTGTATTGTCTTGTTCGCTATCCTGTATAGCAGCTATCGGAGTTGCACTAGCTCTGCCATCAGCAAGGCAGGCGAAGCTCGACAAGCCTGCAGTATTGCTCTTCATTCAGTATAGGAAAGATGTTGAGGCAGTACCTATCTCATTTCCAATCAGCGTGTGGAATAACAGGCTCTTGTGAGCTGATTCCTGAACCTGATTTTTCAGCGGTCCTATTATTTTTAGCTGGAATGATAAAAAGGATGCTCTAAAGCCCAATTTCCAACTGCGCTGAGTTTGGATACCCTGGTAGTAGATGCAGCATACAGCGTACACAGGAATGCGCTTCTGGCGTAGAGCAGCATTGACCAATGTTTGTAAAACAGCTCGGTAGAACTCATACTGCCGTCACTCTGCAAACTGAGACTGGTTTGAACACCATAGTCACCGAAAAGCTGGACGTCTGAAGCCGTAATGTGGTAAACCATCTTTCTGAGAATGGAGCATCATATTCTTGATAGTTGGGCAAAGTACTCATGTAGTCTAAGAAAAAGCCAACTTTGGTGTTTGTTCATGCTTAGAAGGTAAGATGTCTGTGGACATATGTATCACAGGAGAACATAAGTATGATGATTGCATTATTAGAGTTGCTTTTCTTAATAGACTGTTTTGTAAGTGGTGAAGCAGATGTGACTGCCACACTCCTTCACTTTGTATTTTTTAGTATTTTATTTCATACTTCCTTTATCTCGTTTTCTAGAGCTGGACAAAGAAACTTCAAGTTTGTGCTTCCAGGAGAACAAAACCACTATTTTCAAAAGCTAGGTATTAGTGTTGATTATCAGCAAGATTTGCAAGGATATATGCTGTGAAATAGTGGGAATTAAAACTGCAGAGTGAAAATCTTACACACTGTTATTGCACACCCCATCCCTTTCACATTGGCTAATTCCTTGGATTATTCTTTGCATAATTCTTTGCAGCAGTGTGTCAAAAGCAGCTCCTCTGCTAATTGTGTGTAGCCTGTATCACATTTCTGCTCTCGCACTCTGTTTCACTTGTAATCATTCCAGTATTTACTTCGAGGAGGAGAGAACACAGCTAAGAAGGAAACGGTACCATCTGAATACTGGCTATGACACATCTGCTGCATAGAGCTATTCATTTCAACACTGGTAGCAGGAAGCTCAGGCTGAAGTTAACTTGGATGACTTGGAGAAATCTGTAGCCTCAATTAACATTTCATATTAGTGATTCCTCAGAATGTAACATTCACCAAACTTTGTGTGAGCAATAATAAAATCTCTCTAAAAGCATAGTAGCACATATTAGCATTAGCTTTAGAAATATCCTCCATGTACTGTGTGATTGCAGTCAGTATCACCCATGGCTAACAGCATAGCACCTTTCTGTAAAGTTAGGATGTTGTCTAGGGTTGCTGGCACGTATTTTTTTAAACTGGGCTAAATTCTTTTTTTCTTCTATATGTAATAATAATTCAGTTTGACATATTACTGGCATTTTTTGTCATAGATGTGTTTTATGTCATAGATGGTGTTTTGTCATAGATGTGTAGGCCCTGTGCAGGGCACATGGGTGTATGTTTGTGTATGGGTATGCAGTGCTTCCTCTAGCATGTTTTTGTGTATTAAATAGATGTGGGATAGCCATACCCACATGTGAGGTGACATGTTTATGGGCATAGAGATCTTTCCTCCTTTGCTAGGAAACGGATTTGTCTCCTTTTCACATATCAACACCTCTGATACCTTTTCAAGTATTTGCTGTATTTCAGATCTGCTGATCACAGTTTTATTTACTGATAGGGGAACTGTGGCAGTAGTTCCCTAATGGAGGGATATATAGTGCTGACATCAAGAAAATGTTGGGTAAGAGACATATGGATAGATGGCTGCATGTTGGAATGTAGGCAGCTATTGTTTAGTCTGATAGTGATTTCTTAGCAGGTTATAGACAAAAGTTCCCAGTGATAATCTGTTTCCCTCTGCTCATCAGATTGAGGTGCGTCTTTTCCCTCTGATTTTTCCAGTATTTTTTTCATGCATGGTCTTGAGGGAAGACAGAATAGCTATTCCCCATTTGAAATATTTATTGATTCACAGGTGAAAGAGGTTGGACTCTATGAAAGGATTTTTTCTGTCATAGCCCCTTCCTCATCCTTCCCCAAATGCTGTTTGCTTTTGCACTTGTATAAAGAAAACTGCTTAGGAAGTTGAGATACCTCGGACCTGAATGTGCTAAAGCTCAATCGCCATTTTGTTCATATGAAGTGAGAATTGGACAGAATATGTCAAACATTAACACTATAACAAATAGTAAACTGTTTTTCTTTAACTGGTGGAAGAATGTGCAAAGGGAGTTTAAAATAAACAGTCAAATAATAATCAAACATTTGCCAGTGTTTAACTTGCTGTGTTAAGTAGGATGTAGTATCTCAGTAGGAACCACTGAGTTACATGATATTTGTATACTGAGAAAAATATCTTGAGGAAATATATGTAATGTGCTTGGCTGAACTATGTCCTATGCTTGGCTGAACTGAGTAAGCGTGTAACACCCCCCCACACCCTCCTCCAGTACATATACTTGCATATTCCAGCCTTTTACATTGCAGCTATCTGACAGAGAGTCTTCAGGTCTGTCTTCCTCACTGCAAGAGATCCATGGTATTTCTCACTGTCTTTAGAGAGCGCTGTCTCCTTAAAGGATTGAGAATATGTGTTTCCTTCTGAAGATTTCTGATATGAGACTTTTTATTCCACATTTTTAAGGTTAGTTGCCCTTTTTATTCCTCTCTGTGTAGCTTGCTGTTTCATCTTTTATATGCACAGTGATTTTTAGGGTTTCAGTCCTACAAGGCTGTGCAGTGAAACAGAAATATTTCTTATCTCCAGTTTTCAGTTTGTCAGCAGTGTGCTTGAGAAAAGTCTTCTGCAAGCTAAGCCTGAAGCTTGGAAGATGTCCTAGTGTTCTCTGAGTGAACGTCCTTCGGTGTCCGAGCCACACTGCAGTGAAATGCATGAAATACATTTGTATGTTCTTACTTATATGATGTGAAGTATGAAAAGTATCTTGGTTTATTCACCATTTTTTCTAGGATAGCTCTTCAGAAATGACAGGGGTAAAAGATAATGGGTTTACTGTCATAGGTGCAAAATGACTAACTCCTGTCACCTGATAATCCCCGAGCAGAGCCAGATGGCCTTGAAGATAGGGAATCATCAGATACAAGCCATCAGGCAGGGTACTACTTTCACTCTAATGTATAGGGTAATTATGTAGAAAGGAGTAGGAGTGGAAATGCCTTCAGGAGAAGGGAGAGGAAGGACTAGTGCCGTGGAGAAGAAAAGACTGATAGGTAGAGATCTGGACCGCTGTATGGTCCTCAAAATGGAAATATCTGAATTCATATGTTCCTCTCATTTGTTCTCTCTTATTCAGAATCCCATGTACACTGTGCTGTTGTTCTAGATTTAAATGTATGCTTTGCTTTCCACTTAACTTCAAAATCCCCTTGCAATTACCTTATTAATTGAATTAGTTAGATAGTTTGTGCATAAGAGTGCAATTCTGGTAACTGCCTTAACTTTATGAGTAAAATGGAGAGGCATAAACTAGGTGGACTAACTGGGCTGGACTTGTTGCAAATTTTATTGAAAGAATATTTGAAAAGTAGAAGGTAGAACCTGAAACAGCAACAATAGTGTGTGAGTGTTTTTTATATGCTGAAATGTATCAGTTACCCAGGATTCCTTGTCTTCCTTTGGTTTTGCTCTGGGCCTGCCATAAAATGCTTCCTATCTATATTAGTTAGCAAATACTCCGATGTAATACATGAGAATAGTGGTGCATTATTTCCTCATGCTTATATGTTTGTCTGTAAAAAATACTCTAGCAGCAGTGGAATCTTGCTATGTGATTGCGTTTCATTTTGAGATGGGTAGCTGAATAAGCAGTAGGACAAGAAAGCAGTAAGTTGAATGAAGGAAAAAGAAACAAAATTTTACAGCACATTCTTGTTGTAGGAGTGTGCAACACAAAATTGTGTGACTCAAATGCTCAATCTGGTCTTCATGATTAAGCAATAAACAAATTACAAAGCAAAGTTATCCTTTTGAAACTTGTGCTCTGTCATGAAAAAGTGAAGTATTTAACATTTCTCAAAGGAAAATGTATTTTTTTACTTGACATTCACTAGTAGTAGTTTTTAGTTAACAAAACTATTTGTTTGCATTAGGGTAAAATTAAGAACTTTTGTAGACATTACAGACATTTTGTAAAGTAGATTTACTAAGTGTTGATAAAAGGAAATAAAACAGTTAAAATTTGTGATAAAATGACTGATATTCTTTGTTATAAGGACTGTAAGAATATGCTTAGATTACGCTATCAACTTCATGTGAAGTAGTTTGGTTACATTGCTTAAGTAGAAAGGTCTTTGTGGGTTGCACGTTTGTGTCGTGCCCAACATAATGGAGTGCTTATCCGTGAGTGGGTCTTCTTGGCAGCAGTAGTACAAACCCATAACAATATTAATGCTCTGGACTGCCCCAGATTTTGCTGTTTACAATCCAGCAGACATGTTCCTATGCGGTTTGTTGTGTTTACAAACTGTGAGCATGTAGTGATTATTGAAGTCTGTCAGATCACCGATGTGCTCTTTACTTTTCAGACAAGACCTCTCCCAAAACTTTAAAATGGCACTTTCTTAACTTAAGGAGTTTGCATTCTTATAATTGAGATCTTGGATGTACTCAATGTGGGATTCACCTGCAGTGGGGAAGGAGATGTTAGATTCTTCCTTGAGTCTACTACAGTTGCTTATCTGGGTATTAGTGGTACCAGTTTTTAGTGTGATTAAGGAGCTGAGGACGAGATAGGAAGTCAGCCTCATCAGGGGTGTACTTACTGGAGTGCCAGAGGGACTTTTAGCTCCCCCTTCCCTTCCCTGCTCATGTCCTCAGCTCTGTGGGTTGGTGTGGAGCCTGGGGGGTGAAACTGCTCTGTTGCTTCACAAGACTCTTATCCCCATCACAGCTGCATCCAACCTGTGTGGGGAAGAACTTTCTGCTGGATCTCACAGACCTATATGCTATGGACCACGTCTGAGAACTGTTTAGCTGAAGCAAATACCTGTCACCTTACATACAACAACAGCTTTACATTGGTTCTTAAGGTAGGTCAAGCAGTCTAGGGCTATGGATAGTAAAAATGAATTTAATTGGTATAGGCTGGAGAGCTTCAGTTCCTCTCCTGAGTCTGCTTCCATGATGCAGAACAGTAGGACATAAATGTGGAGGGAACCTCAGAGAAGCTGTTCAGTCCTTCTCCAGTTCAGCCGACTGCAGCCGTGCCCTTCCTGGCAGACATTCATGGACAACCCACAACTTGTCAGGCAGTATCTTCAAGTGTCCTTACTGCAGCTGGATATTAGCCTGGCTTGCAGAATTTCCTAGGGGTTATTTGACTTTCAGGTAGGTATCCTACAGACTGACTTAGTTGTTGATAGCTTGAAGCAAAGGTTTGGAGCAGTCTGTACTGCTATGGATTGTCTTTCAGAGTAAGCTGTGGGGAGTGACACTTCCAATGTTTGCTCTTGTTAAAACCCAGTCCAAAGCCCATTGAACTCAAATAGGATTCTTTTACTGACTCTGACTTTATTGGGCTTTCAGTGTGATCTGTAGTGTCAGTTTAAGGAACAGAATTTCACCTGTGTTACCTGATAACTTTATGCTGTGCCTCTGTTCGTTGTTGATGTAATGTAGATGCAGCCAGATTCTGGTGGACACTTCTTGGTTGGGTTCTCATCTTGTCAAGTAGGATGCTTTTGTGCATGTTTAAGTCCTTAAGAACCTTTAAGGATTTGGGAGTAGATGGTAAGCAGTTGTTTTTCTTGGGGGATGTAATGTAACACTAATGACCCAACCAGGAATGGACATTTTGTTTGATGGCATTCAATCAGATGGAATATTTTAATTTGTTTTGGAATAATTAGACAATTAATGTGCTGCCAAGAAACTTTTGTTAATATTCAGAATAGTATTAAGTTATAAATAGACAATAGCCCCCTGCACATGGGTCAGGGCAATCCCAAGCACAGATACAGGCTGGGTGAGAAGTGGATTGAGAGAAGCCCTGTGGAGAGGGACTTGGGGGTGTTGGTGGGTGGAAACCTGACTGTGAGCCAGCAATGTGCACTCAGCCCAGGAAGCCAACCGTGCCCTGGGCTGCGTCGAGAGCAGTGTGGGCAGCAGGTCGAGGGAGGGGATTCTCCCGCTCTGCTCTGCTCTTGTGAGACCCCCCCTGCAGTGCTGTGTCCAGCTCTGGGGACCCCAACATCAGAAGGACACGGACCTGCTCAAGCGGGTCCAGAGGAGGCCACAAAGATGATCAGGGGCCTGGAGCACCTCCCCTATGAGGACAGGCTGAGAAGAGAAGATTCTGGGGAGACCTTAGAGTGGCCTTACAGTGCTTGAAGGGGGCTACAGGAAAGATGGGGAGGGACTCTTTATCAGGGGGTGTAGGGATAGGACAAGGGGTAGCAGTTTTAAACTGAAGGAAGGTAGATTTAGATTATATATGAGGAAGAAACTCCTTCCTGTGCGGGGGGTGAGGCCCTGGCACAGGGTGCCTAGAGCAGCTGTGGCTGCCCCCTCCCTGGAAGGGCTCAAGGCCAGGTTGGACGGGGCTGGGAGCACCCTGGGCTGGGGGAAGGGGGCCCTGCCCATGGCTGGGGGGTTGGGACTAGGTGATCTTTATGGTCCCTTCCAACCCAAACCATTCTGTGATTCTATTAATATTATCACAGTCAAGTGTCTGTATTGATAGTTAACAGCATTAAATAAATTTGGCCGTTGATTATATTCTAGAAACACACTCTTTATCCATACTCTTTTAGTACAAAATTACATCTAGTTATGGATAATATGTCATGTCTCCCTAAAAATGTGATCTTGATTTTCATCCCATGATGATACTTTATTCAATAAATCAAAATCTTCCTCAACAGTTAGCAACCAACTTATTTGATGGTTATTTCTGAAACATTGATACAGGGAATTTAGCAGTTAACAGTGTTTATACATTCCAGAAACATTAACAGGTTAGGTTATACTGGAATTCATTAAATACCCATGAAACATGTGGGAGAACTGTATGCTATGCAGTCTCAGCAATGGGCTGCCAGACATCTTGTGAAATACCAAATGTAATAATAAAGTTTATAATGATGATATTGTCAGGAGGCACACGTTGTCCGCTATCGCATGAAAATGGAGGGAGCAAGGCCTATCACCTAGTGTTTAGACTGCAGCATTAGAACACTACAGATGTGCTTATCTTCTGGAGATAGCTTTGTACCGAATCAGTGGGTTTTACACATTCTTGTGTATGAAAAAATGCTCTTTGCCTTCTGAGTATTTCTGAAGAAAATAAAAGGAGGATAGTGTTTGTATGTGTCAAGGTTGTTTCTCATTTCTGCAAGTGAAGTTCAGCAGAAGATCTCTAGTAAATATGTGATTTTCCCAGTAGCTTTTTCCCTTTAGTTGCTAGTTTGCCTTTATTGCTATCTAAAATGGACATTCCACTAAAATCAGTAAAAAATGCTATTTACTAGCTACTGTCTGCATGCTTATAGGCAGTTGTATGCTGTCTGCATTGTACCTGATCTATTTAACAGCTATGGGGTGGGTAACACCAAAGCAGGCCAGGACTCCTAAAACTACTACTATTTTTTTCATCTCTGTGCAAATAGATGACGTTTTCTCAAAATGTGTCTTCATCAGAACTTTTTACTTCTGTTCGTTATGACAAAACATGGTAAACAACAACAGAACATACATTACAGCTGTGCTCTTGTAGTCTGAAGTTGCATTTTAGCCATACTACGCTGTGTGTTGTAATTATCGTTATTATCTTTTGGTGCTTGCATGTATGTAGACTACATTAAAAATAAGATCAAGGCAGGCATGAAATTTTGGTGACATAAGCAGAAAAAAGATGAACAAGCTATTATGAGATATGAAAAATAAAAAAGATGCCATCTTTAATTTGACAGTGAACCAAAACCCACCACGTATAACATGAGAATATTTTTAACCAATATTCCCTTAAAGCTTTGTTGTGGCCATGCCCTTGATGACATCTCACGTCTGTCAGCAACTCCATTATAGAATGCTCTTATGAGGATGCAGTTTTAGTTTGTTACCTAAATCTCTGCTATTTGGAATGTTGTATTATCTTGCTTTGCCTGAAAGCAGTCACACTTTCAAAGATACGTATGTTCAAGCTATTTACATTAACAAATTGTCATAAAAACATTATTTGATATTCAGGTTCTCCTATTTTATGGGGCCTGCTTATTAAAAATAAATTCACAAAACCTGCCTTCAGTCAAAAGTGTCTGGTAAATGCTGGCCTTTTGAAGTTTAAATAGAACTTCTTACCCTCCATAGTAATATATTTATTTATTATATGTGTCTTTAATGGATCCAAAACTTGAAAACACAGAGCTGAATTCAGGCATCAAAACCAGGAGTAGTAGATGGTTCAGGAAGGCCTAATGTTTATATACATATACATGTATTTTTTTCTTTGGAAAAAAAATACTGCAGTTAGAGATTAGATTCTTGAAATTAGATATATTCGTAATCTGGCATAAATGTGTGTACTGAACTAATGATTTTCCAACATATATTTTCTGAACTGTAAGAGAGAGTATTGGTATTCAATGAAATACATAGTTCCCTCACAGTAATCTTTTAAACTTTTTGCTCTTATTCATATTCATTCCTGAAAATGTGTACTTAGGTCTTTCTTACACACACTACATATCAAGAACATACAGTTTTTAGCACAGTATAGCTAGATATTAGTGGATCTATTAATTGCCAGACAAGAGAGGATGAGATCATAGGAAACATTGATATAATTTTTTGCTTTCTTTTTTCCTGAGATAGAATAAAACTACTTAGAGAAGTAAAATTTTAGTATTAAACACATTTTTATTTATCCCCCAGTATTGAACGAATGAGGAAGAGGTAGCTTGAATCAGGCTAACGTGCATGTGAAGCTCGCAACTACAGAGCTTGCCACTAGAACCAAGACTTAGAATATTTGTGCTTTCAAGTTTTTGTAGCAAGTCTTCCAATTCTGAACTTTCCTATTTTGACATCCTTTTGGTACTGTGTGCAATTCTGGGTTTAAGAAAAAGAGGTGTAGAGACACAATGCTGTGAATTAGGAATTCCTGATTTTTCTTGGAAGGAAAGTTACTGAGTTTTGTATATCTTGTTTTTCAACCCATAACATGAGGAGAGGGAGAATATACCTTGCTTCCCAAGTGATTTCTGAGAATTAATGCTTACATGTGCAGCTCTGTAATTAAACAGTGATACGTAGGTGATGCTTTTGAGGTGGAGTTTATAATTACATTTTTTCTTTTGCTATATGTGCTTAGCCTTTGCTATGGTTTGGCAGTATGTTCGTTATCATTAGTCACTCAATGTAAGATAAAGGCAGTTTAAGAAAAAGGAACTTAAAATATAAGTTGTTGAAGGAAGGGGTCTCTAAGTTTTACAATTCAAAAACTGAAGTAGAGTTTAAACAGCTGCAAAGGAAAAAGAATCCTCTTAATAGTCAAATTATTCTAAATTAAAGAGGAGAGAAAACAAACAATCAAAAATCCTCATTAAGTTATTTGGGAAACAGAAAAGGAGGAAAAAGTCTAAGGAAAGCCAAAACGGCTAATGTTACAGTTGTCACAATTACTCACATCCTATGCTAGAGATTGAGGAAGCTAGGTAAAAATGAGCCAAAACCGGTCTTGGATCTCGTGGATACGGCTTTGCTTATGGCAGTGTTTGCATCTGAGTCTTGGTTTGAAATCTGGCCTTACTCTTTACAAAAAGCTATGTTTAATCATGTAGTTCTAAAATAAAAAAGGAAGAGATTCTGCATACCATATAAATACATAAATGGGATTATTTTTTCAGATATATGCAGAAAATCACAAGTCATATATTTATTAATTATAAATATTCTTCAGTTGTGTATGTCATATTGTTATGCTTCATTTTAGACAATTTCAGGAGAATACTTTTCCTGAAATTGTTTCAAATTATGCTTAATATATCCATTTAAATGTATATTTTGCAGACGAATAGTGTGACCCTTATTTATAAGTTACCTCACTGACTGCTTTGAGACTACTTACATGATTGCCAAACAGGGTTTGCTCCTCTGAAAATTATACTTCATGGACAACATATAAAAATATTCTCCTATACTTTATGTACACATATAAGAAGCAGCATATTTTATATGTAGTGATAGAACTATCCATCTATATGTACAGCAAGAGTGATAGATTGTGTACATACATGTATGCAGTGCTTTGTAACAGAATCTTTATTAGGTACCTGTGTAATTTACTAAAAAGCAAACCCCCTCATTTGCCATTGTCCTGTGAGTAATCTTAATACTGTCTTGTACAGAGCTTTGAATACTTGGCATTTCAGTAAATGATGCATCATGGGCAAGTTTTTTACTCCTTCCAATAAATACCCCCTGATTATGCCACTTGGAGCCCAAGTCAGTTGAGAAACAGTCAAAAAGTATCTTATATATACCTCTGATATTAATTAGCCTTAGCATTTGTGTGTAAAAAGGTATATTAAGTAATTTTGTAACATATTTATAGCATTTTTTTCCTTGTAAGTCTTAACACAGTTCTGTGCATAGGCATTTGACAGTAGTCCCGTTAAAATGCTTAAAAACATTCCTAAAATGAGTTATAGAAAACTCTGTGCTATCTGTAAAATCTATGATAATGTGGCTTAGAACAGAAGCTTTGTCCTATTTGGTTGAGTTGATACTAAATGCCCATGTATGGGTTTGAATATATCCACAAGTACCTACTCTGTATATACTCAGTTTCTGGTTTTAACATTTGTTTCCCTTCCACCCTCTATTCTGATTATTTACTGTAAAGCAGTCTTTGTTTCATTGATTTCTGACTGTCTACCAAAGAATAAAGTTTGCTCTTCACACACACACATCTGTCAGTTCTGTACCAAGAGTCAATCCCACAAGAGGCAAATTGAAGAAATGAAAACAAATAAGTTATAAAATAAAGTGACAATAATGTGCAGTAGCATAAAGATTGCTTTGGGCTGCTTTTGAAAAAGACAGCTAATGACTGGCCATGCTGGATGGTGTGGGAAGGGTGAGGGTCACGTCCCCACGCGGGAGGGGAGAAAGGCAGTGCGAGCTGGAGGTCAGTGATGGAGGGAGCACAGAGCTGCTTTTTAGTTGCACCTTTTTCCCTCCACTCTGACTCTGGACAAGTCACAGTGCAGGCAAAATTCTGCATGTTTACAATGTGTAGCTTCTTGTAAATAAGGTTGTCGTGAGGATTAGAGTATTGAGCCTGACTGCTAGAATCAGGCCTTGAAGTATTGTGTTTTACTGTATTTCATGTTGCTGAAGACGTTAACTGACATGTGTGAATCTTTTATATTCCTCGGGAAAAAAAAAAGATAAAACTGCAGAATATTTCAAAATGTACATTTTTGTTTAAAAAAAAAGTTTTCCTTTTCAAACAAATGATCTATGCAGTAGAATTTCAATAACAAGCATATATATGAAAATGTATTTACACAGACAGCTGCTTGTGTGTGTGTGTTTAACATTTATGAATACTGGCCTAATGCGACTGAAGTATTCAAGTCTCTTTTAAGATTGTAATTGAAGTAACATGATATAAATGTAAACTTTAGCTTAGAGCACACAGAGCATACAAGACAGTTTGACACCTTCATTTCAGCAGTAAGAAATTACCATTGTCTCTTGTTTCTTGCTTCTAGCTTATATGACCAAGCCAAAAAGTAATTACACAATTAGGGTTGACATACTTGTTCCTGTAATATTTTTTCCTGTAGTTTTTTGGTGGCTTATTTCTACTTCAGATTTTCCAGTCCTTTGTAATTCCTACCAAGATGTCCATTTTCATTGCAACAAATTTACTCATGAAGATTGCAAGTCTTGCATAATTTAATGATGAAAAGGCAGCATTTCATTTTCTCCAAATGTAGTTATTTGTAGATTAAAGATAAACATTTGTGGAATTAATACGGTTTTTGTAAGAACTTTATCACCAACCTGAACATTGAATTGTTATGTACAGGAATGGAAAAGTATTTCTGTGTAAATAATTACAGGATTATGCATTTTAAAAAGGATATGCAGCAACGTGCAACTGCTGATCTGAAAGGGAACTACTCTCCATAGGTCAGGTAACATTTAGTTTGCTGTATTCTGCATATACAGAATAGGAGTTAGTGAGGTTTTTCCAGTTCTCTGGGACACTTGGTAGTGAGCACAGTTCAGTGTCTCTCAGGGCCCAAGAGGCCCTCAGACTAGCTCCAGGTACTCAACCAAGAGCCTGTCAGATGAAAAGCAGCCCTACTGTCCGTCCTGTCCTCAACTCAACCTGTTTTCTTAAGTCTGTTCCTCATTCCTGGGGTGTGTAATGCAGTTTCAGAGTCCTGTAATTCTGTACTTTAAGACTTGACCTCTCCAGGAATATTCTGGGACAGCTGTGCTTTATCACTCTCTTCATTATGTAGTTATTCTTGTGACTTTTTCAGGATGATGTAAAAGCAGTGCTATATGGTGTTATTAATCTGTTCTCTGGGGCTTTTTGATTTAAAAAATAATAAATTTTAAAAATCTGTGCTTTTTGACCATTCCTACACTGTATCTCAATCCTCAGAACAGAATGATCATGGGTCAGAGATGCTTGTTGAGTTTAGGTGCGGGGTTAGACATCTGCTGCAGATTCAAGTTGTCCTTTGTTACTGCAGCTAAACTGGCTGTTCAGATTTCTTGTTGTGAGGTTTCCTTGCATTTGATCTGGACACAGGAGCTTCATCTCATCTTGGAGCCTAGTCTGTCATTATATAAAATACAATGGAGGGCTGGGAAGGAAGTATAGTGAGTTTACTGGTGACAAGCCAAGTGGAGGGGATTTGCCAAGTATTAATCATTTGTATAAAGCTGCATCCACTGTTCAGCCAAATGAATCTGTTCTGCCTTGGTTTCTCACAGTGACAGCATCAAGATATTAGTGGTTTTGTCATAAAGTTGTCGTTTTACATGCTCTTTAAATTCTTGCTACCTCCTTGTGTGTCTAGTACACCTAGGAAGGGATTTTTCACCTCCTTGAATTTCCCTGTAAGAGTTTCCCAGTTAGGGAAGATTACATATTTACAGGTGTAAAGTAGACTTTGTGCTCTTTAAAATTCTTACTCTCCCACTGCTCCTCTCAGAGATATCACTGGGTTGCAGTATCTTTCCTGCAAATCAAGGCTTGCGCCTTTCAGCAGCACTGTGTTACAGGGAGCATTTCTACAGGAGAAGACAAAAGGAGAGGGATGCTTCTTGTAATGGGCTACTGCTGTTTCAGCCAGTTATTCTTTTAAATAGAAAATGAGAGTACACACAGAAGCCATTAAATCACTAATTACAGCATGTACTTCTTTCTTTAAACATAGACAAAACACGGTTAAGAGGTACCAGAAAGAAATAACTTTCCCTAATTTTGAGACTAAGTGCAGGATGTGAGGTATCAAGCAAGAGCCGTGTACGAAGTTGTATTTTTTTTCTGATGGAGTTTATACCAGCATTTTCCTTAATTATTCTTGATGTTTTGCCCATTATACCATTAGCTTCTTCAGAGGACAAAGATAAGTTGCCAGTATCCACAAGAGCGAAGTGTGAAAGCATTTAATTATTGATATCTTAGTAACCAAGGTTCCAAAATGACGTTGTCAAAATCCATAATGATCAGACCGAAAATGTATCAGCTTGTTGTTGAAAAATATGGCTCAGACTGTGTGGGATCTGAACATGCACAATCCCAAGAAATTAAACTATCGGTTTCCTGTATTTCCAGTATGTAACTGCTTTACCCAGCATTTTCCGCTCCTGAAAATTCTTATTGTTAATATTCTCCTTAATTTTAATTTTAGCCTTTTCTTGGTTGTTAATCTAATAAATGCGTTTCAGTAAATGAACTCAAGCTTTTTCACTAGGTGTACATGTAAATCAGTTAAATGGTCAAGCAGAATTTAACATTATAGAACTAGCTAGCTCCACGTTCTCCATCTCTTTAAAACACAGCTTGCATTAACAGAATATACTTTGTAGCTGTTTAATACATATTTTCTTTGTATCTTGAAATAAGGATTTATTTTCTCCCTCCTGCTGAAAGCTGTGGGAAGAGTACACAACTCTGGGGAAAAAATCATTCCTGTGTACCGAATTTCTGGTTGCAGCCTCCCGGCGCGGGAGCTGGGTGCTGTCGTCCAGATCTTCGGAGGTGGAGGGTCCCTGGGGAGGTAAAGCAGCACCCAAGAGAAGCTGCAAGGGCCAGCTCTGAGCACGGGCACTGTCTGTCCCTGCTGCTCCTGTGTTCCCCGTCCTGTGCCTTCCTGCCCAGGCCAGAGCGAAGGACAGAAAGCGTGCAGGGAGGAGAGAGCAGGCAGTGTTGGTTTTGCCAGCGCTGTGTCCCATGGATTTACAGCTGGCAGCCTGCCACATGTCACGTAAGGTCACCCCCAGGAAAAGGGCTACGTGGCAGTTGACACCTTTCTCAAGCCGATGCTGTTTCACAAAGCTGGTCATCTCCAGCCATGCCCTGCGTTTCCAGAAAGGGTTTCACGCAGGTTTCACTGGGTCATGCCGCTGAGGTGTTGCAGTATTGTTCTTATTTCCTCTCCTCTTCTGTAGCAGAGCTGTCTACCTGCTGCTTGAGCACATGATAGCTGAGACCTCAGGGAGCAAGATAGTTTGTAAACAAATAAACCAGAAAAGTTTCCTGAATATATATTGAAATAATTGAAAGTTACTTGAGTATATATTTAGTCTACAGCCAAATTAAAAAAATAAAATAAAATTCCCTTGCTGAAGTGCTATTTACCATTAATATATTTAATTAAAAGATACTTCTGTGTTCTATTTTTCACTCTCTCACAGGTGCCAGAGCTTTCATGTTTATTAATAGCATTAGATCAAATAATGCAGATGTTTGATTTCAGACACTGGAATATGTTGCAGGCTAATCTTTCTAGAAGGATACACTAACACTATCTTGGCTTCCTTTGTGCCATGAAGTGTTTTACAAACTACTTTCAAAATAGGGATACTAGTGTAAGAAAAAACTACATTTCAAATTCGCTTCCACTTTGAAGTTTTTTTTTTTCTAATTCTGTTTCCATCAATAGATCTTAATGTGTAAGATAACTCTATAAAATTGTTACATTATAGGCTATGCATTTCATAGAAACAAAGCTATTTAGGATTTTTTCTTCCATATACTAGAGTTTTTACTTTCTTCATCCAGTGATTATGTCTCACAGCTTAAATAGCTTAAATGTGGGTATTTAATTTGTGCCATGGTGCTCTTTTTGAACTTGCTGTTGTTACAGGTATAGAGGGATGCTTATAAAATGAGAGGTCACTGCTGCAATACTCACGTACAGCTACTGCAAGGCAAATAATGTAAAAGGTGTTTCTATACAGCATATAGCACAGTAGGTAACTGGAAACAATATTCCTTGGCTTTTGGCAAATAATTGTGATTTATTTAATTCTTTCTTTTTTTTTTTTTTTTTAACAGGTAATTGATGATGCCTGTGTAATGTTTAGGGGCATCTCATCAGCATTTTTTTTAATCATCCGTGTGAGAAAAATACTCTCATAAAATTATTTCTTTGTTTTCTCTCACACTAAAATATCAGAATTGGCTCATTTATCGGGATCATTCTTTGCATATCCCTAGAGGTTTACTTTCTTCGTGATTTGCTAAACGAATAGTACGATGTACTTTTCACCAAAAGCAAATATGATGCATGTTTATTAAACTTCATCCCTTTTCCCTAGCTCTCCTTTTTTCTTTGAACCTGTAGTGTCTAAAAGATACATAATTTATGCCATATGGGTAATGCTTATATGATAAAGGAATGGACTATGCATAGAATCTAACAGCATTTACCATTTCTGCATTATTTCTTGTGTTTCCTTTGATGTCCTGTATCTTGCTAGTGTAGGGGGATATTATGACAACTCTTTATGTTTGAACTTACTGTTACTCTTTATGTTTATTGCAGTGGTAACCAGAAGCCCTGCTCAGAACCAGGCTCCCCTTGTACTAAATACACTTGAAAAGCATATAAGGATGTGGGCCTTGCCTTGAAGATTTTGCAGGATAATTTAGTCAACATTATTTAATTTTCTCCAAATATTGTTTGGTTTTTTTTTTTTTCTTTCTTATCAAAAATAAAACCAGTTTATATAACAACACATGTGAAGTGAGGTAGAATATTTTGACAGTGCTTGTTGCCTCAGCAAAACTTCCTGCAGGGCTTTTGTGCCATGTTCAGGAGTTCATTAGGTGGCTGTAAAACTCTTGGCTGAATGCTGGTAGAAGACAATTTGAAAATCCTGTGTTGACTACTATAATTTTTTAGCCATATCTAAAGGATTTTGGGACTTAAATCTCATTTTAATTTCATTAACAATTGGGCACTTAATGTCCAGGTGCCTTTGAAAATCTCAGTTTCAAAGGAAAAAAATCAGTCTTTTAAATTATACAAATAAAGGTGAGGTTTACTAGTTTTAGATGAATGGTTATGTTCATGCAGTTTATAAAAAAGGACCTTGATTTTTGTAAACTGTCATGTTTCAGTTCTTGCTGTGCACATGGAGTAAAGTGTGGAAGGTAATTTAATTTTAAACAAAAAAGCTTGGCTTGTGTAAGTATGGCAGTACAAATTCACTAATCATTGCTGTCAAGGCCCTGCCTGGAGTAACCCTGGCTGGCTGGAGGACGCAACTCAGGTGCTTGCTCGGGAAATGAGTGTGCTGCAGGCGAGCAGCAGCGGGAACTGTGCGGATGCTCTCGCTCTCTCCACACCTTTTACTTCATGGTGGACAAAGCTGAACCTGACCCACAGCACAGGATGCTGTTTCTCCTTCCGTAGAAGGCAAGTGGAATGAAATAGCCTGAAATCAGAGTGTTCTGCTGAGAACTAAAATCCATCTGATGATGAATTTGTCAGTGAAAATCTGAAAAAGTGTTGAGTTAGTAAGGACCAGCATTTCCAACAATTAACATAGGAGAATATACAGACTTTTTGCCACCTTTTTCACATCCTCTTTTTGGCACGAGGAGGCCACCTGCAGCAACTGCCGATTATGCATGCCGTATATTGATTTTTTTTTTTTTTTCCCCCTAGGTACTTTCAGTATGTCAACAATAACTGAACTTGTGTAGCTTATTACTACAGATGATTGCAAAGAATTTCTTAAGCATTAATTAATTATAACATCCCAATAAGAAAGCCAAATTCTGCATTATTATGCAATTCTATTAAAATCGGTGGAGCTGCTTTTAAACCTACAAGGAACTTGACCCAGAGGTGTAAAATGGGGCTTACTGGTTATTGCAGTAATTATAGAGAAAGAGAAGGTGAAAGGGATGAAATGGCTTGGCTGAAGTCATACAGCAAATCAGAGGTTGGGATAAACTTGAGAATCCTGGTGCTCATTACAAATTTTTTACTGCTGTCCCATGAGGTCAGATCTATGGTAGGATTTCTTAGATTTCTGACTATAGTAATGTAGTGAAAAAGTATTAATTTTTTATTCATGTTTGCACAATCATGGAGCAAACTCTTCAACCTTTCTGTGGAGGACACATAACAAGTATTGCAGTTGAATTCTCATCTCCTTTCTGCATTTAAAGCTTCTTTCAGTTATTTTCTTAGTTTTAAAAGCTCATTTTCTTAATTGTAATGCCCTTGGAAAATTTTCTTTACCTCTTCTTGTGTGAGCAGCTCTTTTTTCTTTTTTTTTTAAACTTAAAAAAAAAGTCAACAAATTTTTAACCTGTCATGATAATGAAATGGAACTATGTATTTTTATGTTTATGCTTTTTAAAAATAGACCTATATATTGAAAATGCCTTAATTCATTGTAAGAACTACCACATAATTGCCTTGGCATCTTAAGGAACCTTTTGGGTATTTTGGATAAAGTTTACCAAATTGGTAAAGTACAGTGGTGACTTTAGTTGAGAAACTTTTACGAAGCAGGTCTGTATATATGTTAACTTTCAATGAACTTAAGAGTAACTTGAGTATTTGACAGCAGGGAAAAGCAGTTGCCTGATATTCTGCAACATGCCTATTGCTCCAAGTTATGGTCAGGACTGTTAGAAAGGATACTAAAAGATAAGGCTAGAAGATAGGACCTTTCAGCATCCAAAAGTCAGTGTTTTTCAGCATCAAATAAGGAAAAACTGCTTCTCCAGAGATGAACCTTAAGGTGAATTATAGCTGGATATCAAATGGAAAATTGTGCATTCCCCTAGTGTCTTTACAATTTTATTGCAGTGATGTCTAATTTAAAAGAAGTTGTCCATTTTTTTTCCATGACTTCTCAGAAACATTTTTTTCTTTTAACTTCAGCCTAGTATTTTCAAGCAGACCATTTTACTTTTCATACAATTTGAGGAGAGGGAGCAAAGGAGGGCCTCAAAATAGAGCTTATAATGGAACTGAGGTATGTTCTTAACCATGGTGAGACACTTATCTGTCCATAATGTTGTTGACTAATGTTAACTTCTGTGCTGCCTTTGTAATGTATTACATTAAGCTAAATGAAGCTTTTGTGTGATGTATCAAGATACAGTCACGTAGGTTGCCTGGCTATTTGCTCTCCTTAGTATTGTATGTGATGGACTTTAATAGCTGGTGAAGGCCTCCTGGAGTTACTCAGATCAACAGTATATGGTTTTGTGCCTCGTTCTGGAGTCCTTCTGTGCTCCAGACTTGCACCAGCTTCATGGGAAGTGCACAAGTGTAACAGCTACCAGGCCAGGCTCAGAAATACCACCTGAATAAGTGTTCTCATAATAGGCCCCCCAAGTTGTAAATTCACCTTTTTGATCATCAGGGTGGGTTTGGGGGTCAGTGTCGGTCTGGACACTGTGCATGGGAGAGAAGACTTCTGTATGTTGCCATCCTGCCGGCTGCTCCGTGGTCACAGGGACCGCCGGAGGGACCCGGTGGAGGGGTGGGCGCTGGCCAGGGGGTCGCTGCCCGGGGCGGGGGGCCGGTTTGCCTCCCCCGGCTGCAGCCCTAGCCACCAGCCCTGGGGAGCTGGGCTGCCGCGTCTCCTCCGCAGGCCTGCGGCTTTCCCCCCGCCTCCGTGAGCAGGGAGATGAAGGCATGGCTTGCCTTAAGAACTTCTGTTACGTGTGCGTATATGTGTTAAAAATATGTAAACAAGTATTTACATGAATGCTCTGCTGGCTGCAGGCAGGGTTTGGAGGGAGAGGTGATATCAATACTCTGCTTTCTCAAAACTCCTTCCACTTGTATTCAAATCAAAGTGACAGCAAATGGTTCTTACTATTTTAACATAAAATATTCTGGACTATGTTTTAAAAAGTCCTTAAATATGGTTTTAGGAAATGCAGGCTGTAGGAAGAGACAGACACATGTCTAGACTGCAACAGATTTCTGATTTTTGTGTGAATGCTGGATTCTTCTTTCTAAAATTTCATTATGTTTTCCAAACAAGGCTGTTACATGTGTTTTGTTAAGGTATGTATTTTATACATACAGCTGCGGTTCATACATGCAGTTTTCTGTTCTGCAGCATGCACATAAAATCTCTCCCTCTTCCTCTTCCTCTCCTCTTGTTTATCAAGGTACATTATGAAAGGCTGATACCAGTTCTCTATCAAGACAGATCATGATTCATACCAAGATAAGCAAGGAATCTTGAAATTCAGAGATTAGACTGCCTTTATTTCTCATGGCACCATGTGTGTGCTAAGTTAGGACTCTGCGGATGAATTCATAGATTGTACAGTTTAATATATGCTCTGATACTGCTAATGCAAAATTGTTGAATTTTTCTAGTTCACATTTTTTGTTTGGTTTTAAGTTCTCTCTAGTGCTGTAATGGTATGAAAATACTTGGGATCCTTTTTCAGTTGTTTTTTTGGTTTGTGTGTTTTTGTTTGTTTTGTTTTTGGTTTTTTTTTTTTTTTCTAAAATCAGTTATTTCTTTAAAAGACTATTTAGAAGATTAAAAAATAAATTTTTCTTTGTGGGCACATTTTTGTTGCTTTCTCAATGGTGTTTCTTTAATGACAGCATGACTGGTTACTTTTAGAAATTGCATGAAAACCAAGTACTCCTCAGCTTGTTGCCAAGCATTGTTCTTCAGTATGTTTTACAAGAGGTACTTTTTGTGTTGTTTTTCACGTTAATAACATATTATTTCTGCAGACATGTTACAACTTATTTTCTGCCTTAAGGAAAGTGTTAGTTCACGAAGAAAATACATCTATTTTTAGATTAGATGATAATACAAACAAAACACAAGTTGTAAAAAGAGTTTATGGACACATTCATATGTGTTCAGCCACATGGTCGGCAACCTGGAGGCGTAGCTTTGCCAGGGAGGGCTACAAATACTCTGCAAGTAAGGTCTCATAGATTTGAGTTGTGCTTACAGGGTTATGTACATATCATCCTCGCACTCATCAGGTTATATGCTTTCTTTCACAATCGGCTCTTGTTAATAGAGTTTTTATTTTCTTGATTTGGCAAGCTCACATACTTGACTGAATGAACTTTCAGCTAAGTTTCTGAGCAGAAGGTGGTTTATGACATAATTGCTCTATATGTTGATACATCTTTTATCATAATTGTTTTACATTGTTTTAAATAAAAGAACGAGAATAATAGAAGGTGTTGGAGAAAGTGGATTTTTTTGTTCTATTATTCATGATACTAAAAATTACCCAAAATAAGTCATCTTCTGCAAAAAAATAAAAAGAGAGAGATTTAGTTCCAAAAGCGGTTAATTTATATCGGTCTATACAAAGAACCAGTTAATGATCCTTAGCC
>NW_024881300.1:10979545-10984545 GCF_018691265.1 Tyto alba | reverse complement strand
AAGAATGATTTTATGGTCTTTTTTTTTTTAGGAGTCTGCCAAGTTTTAGGGTAAATAAATAGAGTGCGGTGCAGTACCTGGTTGGAAGAACTACTAGAAATTGTTTTGAAATTAATTATTTCTTCTCATATGCAACATGGTACGTTTCAGATTTTACCTTTGGCACTACCTAGCTGTTGATCATTGGACAATGATGTGAACAGGGTGTTGTGGGATTTGAACAGACTGTGAGATGGACACGTGTTTGCGGCATTGTCTGAGAGGGTTAGGAGAGGGAGGAAATGAAGTCTGTTTGTGTAAAGAAATTTACTTGTGTTTCTTCCTGTGAAAAATTACCATTTTACCGGGGGAGAATCACCAAATACTGTAGAAATTTTGGAGAACGAGTGAGAATTACAAAGGATTCAGCTGTAACAAAGCAGAGTGCAGATTGCTAAATGAACTAGTTGGGAGATACCTTTGATGATGAGGCAGGGTTTGGTGTCTGCACACAAATCCGTGTTGATTTAACTAAAGCTGTGTTTTTAAACTAGTTTAAGTCTGACTATTTTCATAGCAGCATACTACAACTTGCATCGTGTTAAATCAAAATAGGGTATTCTTGTACCAAAATGAGATTGGGACTTGCTGCAATCTAGCTACAACTCGTTAGAAATAAATCTTAGATGGAGAAATGCAGATGGATGTGCAGTTCAGATTGGAGGAAGTGTTCCCTTTGTCTTTAAAAAGACTGATCAATAAACAGAGGAAGAGTGTGACTTTGTAGAATGGAGTTAAACCAGGCAGTTTGTCCATCCTTATGCAAGGGTTAGAGCCATGCACAGGAGCTGCCTTTGATCCTGCTCCACAGAACTGGCAAAGGGAGAATGTACCTTTTGAGAATGCTTCTTAGTCAACTTCAGCAGTTTGTATCTGGGATTAGCCATCATTCTGATGCTTCACTTTCTTTAATGTAACCGGTGAACTTGTTTTCTAAGTGGTGCTTTCCCTTTCAGCCATGCCCCTTTATATGTAAACCTTAGTATGTTATCCTATGCCAAGAAAAGTCTCCATTCACCAAGGCCAGCTTTTTCCTTTGGGATCACTGTTGTATTGTTCACGTATCTGCTTTCTCAGAAGAGGGTTATAAACCTCTGTGATAGGGAAAAAAATAATTCTGTGAGTGTTTGGATGTGAATGACTGCTCACAAGGTATTGGTGGGACTTGTGCAATTTTCTGTCTCTGTTGAGGGGTCTCCCTTACTGATAAGACCCTAGAAATAAGATACTGTGTGTGCTTTTTCTGTACCAAAGAGAGATAATACTGATAAAAACCAAGGGCTCTTGTTTTCATGTGTTTAATGTTTCTTGCTGGGTGTAGTGTGAAGTTAATGTCCAAAAATGTTCTCTGTATAAAAGCTAGCTACCTCCTTGGTTGGTTTGAAAAGAAGGAGTTGGTGAGGATCATCCAGGTTACTCTACAGCCATACTTGCTTAGTACTTGTTTTGTCTCCTATGTTTGCTGAGGACTTCTGGACAGTAAAAACTCAAAGAGGAGAAGTTAGTGGTCTGTGCATCTTTCCTCTTCTCATTATGTCATTAAGAAATTAAACTTTGTAATAAGTCTACTGGAAAGAATTGTGCTGTTTTAAAGGCACACTTTTGTGATGCATGAGAAGAATAACATGCACTATTGCAACAGGAAAGGGCCTCCTTGCCAACTGTACTCGAATTTTATTAAGTCTTACCATCTGCTTTCTTTGTAGCATTCTTAATTTCATGAGAAAAAGATCTAGGTGTTTGCCATTTTTAAAAAGTGCCTTACATTTCCAATTCTTTATTTTTGTTTTCAGTATTCCTTTGTTGATGCTTCTTACTGATATCCAGATCTCTTGAGTTTCTCTGCATAGTCATGTCCGAGGAATACCTCGGTGTTTTCAGTTGCTCACATTGTAGCACCGGTGGGATCTGTCTTCAGGGAAATGTATGTTTGTGGCCTACTGTTTCAAGCCACTCCCAAGTTTGAGATGGGATATCTTCCCCATTTTCCTATTGTGAAAATTTTCTAGGCCACCAAAGAGGCTCCATGCTGTCCGGGTTGCTTTTTTGATTAGGAGACAAAGTATATTGCAAAAACGTCAGACAACATGTGTTTCTGTGAAAGAACATGCCGCTTTTCCTTTGTTTTAAATGCTTTTTTAATATTTTAGGGCTTGTCTACAGAGAGAGATTATATCACGTTATGGTAGGATGGCAATTTAAAGTAGCAATCTTGAAATGAATTAAATTAATTCAGAATAAAACATTCCTGTTCTGGCACAAATTAATCTTAAATAATTAATTACAAATAATTAATGAGGAGTAACTATTTGGTATTTACAAGCCCTCACCGGTTTTAGTTCTTTCTCAGCATCTCTGTCAGAGAACTGTTTACTGGCAGCAGCACCCCTAGCCTGTGTAAGAGCAAGAAGAACAAGTATCAAATGAAGGTATATAGATTTTTTGTATCATCTCTCATAGGTGACTGTTCTTGTACTCAAGGAGGTTGATAGCACGTGTGATTTTGATCACTAGCCATGTTGTTTTTTCAGAGTCTCCCATTGTGAATGCTTGTAGTGAATTTATGAACCAACTGTCAAATATTTTGCACTACGAAATGGATAATTAAAGTTGTGAATGTTTCTGTACTGTTGTGCAAGTGTGTTGTGGAGACAGAGTGGGTGCCGGGGTGCTGTGCCCCCGGATTGCAGAGCAGAGGGACTTGTGCGATTGGGCAGCAAGAGTGCCAACGGTGGCCTTCTCTGGAGCTTTTGTCTTCTGGCCCAGGGCTTTGAGTATTGCTGTGTACCTCTTCCTGGTGAAGACAGAAGAAAACATTGTGAATACTGGCTGGTGGAAGATTGCATGTGGGAAATGGAGTTTTAATCAAGAGGTTGTTAAGAGGTTCAGGCCAGTGGCCAAACAGGGTTATTAGTGTTCAGGTATGCAGGCTCACATGGGCATGGAGGTACCAGCCCAAGCAGTTTGTATATGCTCTGCTCCCTGTATGTGTATACGCGCACACAGTGTACTTTGCTAGAGACACAAATGCATTGGAATAGGGTACATGTACCACTTGGAAAAACACCAAAAGACAGTCGACTGACAGTTGGCTTGTGGCTCATCCTTTGCAGAAACCCCCCTCTCATGTGCAAGCCCCCTGGCAGTAGAGAAGGGGCTCATACATTTCCTCTATTGTTGCTTTATTAAAGACACAATAAACTCTCTCCATGATTTTATCTGTTTGTCGTAGTGTCTACCAGCACTGCATTCAGATAGGAGCTCGTGTGCAGAGCTGAAAATGAAGTATAAACCTGATTCCATTGTTGAGATGTGTTGCCAACACAGCACTTAACCACCACCCACCATTGACAAACAGTCTGATGGTCACATCTGCATGTCAGTCCCATAAAAGGAAACCCTGAGACTGTCAGACTGTGAGGCAGAGCATTAGTGATTTCAATTCTGTTTTATTTTCAACTTGAAATGGAGGAAAACAGACAAAAAACAAATAAGAAAGCTAAACAGTTGCGTGAGAGCTAGCAATTTGCTGGGCTCCAAGTGACAGACACTGCATTATCATAATTGTCTCTTCTACATGATAGGACAGAAAAATAATAATGTCATTTTATTTATAGCTGGGGTGCCCCCTTTATGAGAGTCATACAAGTTTCTGCCAAGTGGAGTAGGTCAAATGACATCTTTTGATCAGGCCTGTCCAAAGAGATCAAAGATGAATGGCAGGTAATGGATATCCAATGACAAACCAAATCTAAAACAGAAATAAGGCTGCCAGAGTCTGCCAGTTACCCATTAAAGGCTCACCTAACTAAGGCAGGCTGTTTGACATGTTAGCCGACCACCTAAATCAACCAAGCGTAGGTGCTAAAATTGTGTATTATCATTGGAAATGGCTATTATTTCCTCCGTAACATTTCTGTTAAGGCTTTGTTTGCGTAGGGCTGACCTGCAGTCAGAAGAAGTGGAGTCCTGAGTGAAGCAAAGCCTTCAGGCTCTCAGCAGGTCAGAGCTGTTCATAACCATTATCTAGTTTTAATTGTTTCTTTCTAATAGATAATTGACATTTTTTTTTGATTATGCAAAAAGATGCTTTTATATTCTCTGTGGATAAAGTCCTGCATCTTTTCATCATCAGAACATGTGAGATGAAAGTCCATAAGCAATGTCATTGTGTTCCCATAACATGGAGAATAATTTAGGCAATATCCATGAGGAAATTCTGAATGAATCTGCTGGGATTGAGGGTATTTTCTAAGACTGTTTTGCTAGGTGTGGAGCATCTTACATTTCAAATTTTTACCTAAGTGGCATGAATACTGGATTGAAAAAATGTCAAGAGCACTTTTTGTAATAATTCGCAAAGCAGTTTCTTAAGGTTGGTCTGGACAAAAAAGGAACCTTCATGCTTATTTGTAATCTTGTTTAGTATTTGATTCATGCAGGTAGTCACAGATACATAAAAATGTGTTTGCTGTCCAGTGAATGTTAATAAACTAAAAGCTTTTTTTTTCTCTGTAGAGCAAAGAGGGACAGAAGGTGTTCCAAAAGTTTCACTACTCACTTTAAACTTTTATGTTCAAAGTATGTTGAGAATAAAGTGAGGAATATTTTTTGAAGTGTTCTGTCTGGAAAGTTTAACTGGATGTTTGATGATTATTCCTGTTAAGTAATTAGTATGTTTCCCTTTTAACAATCATAATCTATTCTTGGTTTCTTCTGCCCCTATTTTCATTCTCTTGGTAATCTAAAGAACATATTTAGAAGCATAACTAGTTACAATTAGAAGCAAACAAACATAATTGCATAAGGTAATTGATTATAAAATATTAGTAGGTACTAGTTGCAAGACAAATGCCTATTTGGTGTTTAATGATAATGGTTGTCTTGGAAATACAAGGATAAAATAAGGCAAGGTGGCAAGTGCCTACGTATGTCTTTTAAAAGTTTCATAAGCCTTACAT
>NW_024881300.1:10672045-10974545 GCF_018691265.1 Tyto alba | reverse complement strand
AATGAAGTAGGTTGATGAGTGACTTTATGAAATAAATACCTGTCTGTGAGTGTCTTCTTGCACATTTCAAGGATGATTTTAAAATCACTTTCTTACTGAACATTTGCATATAAGTAATCAAATTCAACGTGGTGGTTGGATTTTTTTTTAATCTGGTATTTTTTTAATTTAATACTGTTGTTCGGTTATGTTCATATACATCCAACTGACCAAAATTAAACTCTTATGATCCATAAGCATTCATAATTACATACTGCATGTAACATTAATAGTCAATATAATAAACCTTCATCTTTATTGAAGCATCTCTTGTTTCTACAGCAGTTCTTTAATCTATCTCAATAGATTTCTAGTGTACAGCTCATATAGATTTGGTCAGTGACAAGGGTTAGAGTAGTCTTGTAGAACATTTACTTGTAGCTGTGAAAAGCCCACATTCATCAGAGGATTAGGTCGATCAGATTGTACCAGGATCAATGGAAGGACTGTGTGATCCCTCTTAGGCTGTAATGTGTTCACCTTCTTTGGAGAGAATTCACATACACACACATTTCTCTGTCTTAAAGCCATTTATCTCAGAATGTCAAATTGCAATAATTAACCATTATTGATCTTAAATTCAATTAACTTCATTAACACAGGTCATGATGAGGGTGCTTGTAAGGGAAAGGCTCTTGACAAGTGTCTTTTCTTATATGACATTGAATGTTCACAATCATGGCTATAAACTATTCATATTGTGCCACAGGAACATCTTTTAAAAATGACAAGAGTTTGGTTGGTGGCTTCGAAGCGACATTTTAATCCCCTCCCCCTCATCTTCTAGTTCTCAGGGTTTTCCAGCAAATTTTCTATTCAGGAATCAGTGAACCATTTGTTTCCAGCAAATTATCTTAGTGTGGTATTATAGCAAAACCCACCTATTCAAATACTCTTCAGTTCAATAGCTAATGCTAGATAGAGACTCATTTACAAAAGCGTATATTAGTATAGTTAGCAAATGAGTGAAATGAATATTCAGTGCTTCTTTTTGCTATACATACAAAACAAGTTGGGGCCATCTCATAGAGGTAATTCTTAGAATCTCTGCTTTCTCCAAGCCCTAAGATTCATATTGCAGTCAATAGTTGTTTTTCTTAAATGAAGGCTGAATAAAAACTCTGAAAGGACACAAAGCTTTGTTGGCCCACAGCGAACTTCTTTTTTTCATGGAGAAAGTTCATTGTAAGTACAAGTTCACAATAGCTGAAATTGTGATTGAAATAATTTGGATTTCTACTATACCATTCATACAGTTGTATGGAGTTTATTGTAGGGAGGCACTGCAACCAAAATAGCTATTGAAACTACTGTATAAAGGACTTCAATGGGAATTTCAAGTTTGCAAGAAAAATGAAGGATCAGGTTGAAGGTCTTTTGGTGCATTTTGAATGTCTTAAGTAGTCATGATCATTTACAAATAAATCTCCAAGTAGAAAGATTCACTGTAATACACTGGAGCATTTTAGGTGAAAACTTGATTTTTAAAAAGTTCACAATGAAGGCTGCAGCTCCAGAAATGTGTGTTAATATTAGTACCATTAAACAAAAATACAAAGCCACTGCTCTGGGTACTGTAAAGCTTGTAAGAGGTAGACAGATTAGGAGCAAGCAAAGATGTGGGAAGATTACAGATAGTAAGGTGTAAGATTTCATTTTTTCTTAGTCTAAAAAAATACTAAACCATCATCAGAAGACTCAGAAATGTGGCTAAAGAGAAATGACAACATCAGTTTTGTTCAGAAACAGATTTCTGTGACAATTAAATGGTCATTTTGTTACTACATTTGCTATTTCCATTCCACTATACAAAGCATTTACTGAAAAGAGGCAGGGCAGAAGCAGAATGGTTTGATTACTGCATTTGAAGAAACTAAAGTTCCCTTACAACATCTGTTTGCACAGTGAAGGATTATAATAATTAAGAGCTATTAGAGCCATATTGAGAACTTTTATGCTCATGCTTGCTTATCCTGGAGTTGGCTGTGAATCTTGTATTAGTTTGTTGAATGCCCTGTGTGCTTTTCGGTGATTAAAAGATGCCACCCAAATGCTGATATCAAGCAGAGATTGTGTCACTGTGCGTTTTAGTACCAATTCATACAGAGAATTTGACTTCATTTTACCAGGATGTTGATAGTGACTTTTTTTTTTTTTTTTAATAAAGCAAAGAAATATTTTTATTCTTTAAGAATTCTGGAAAATATTTTTGTGCATTTGAGGAGATGGTAATTCTGTGCTTAGAAAATTCTAGAGAGTACAAAAAACAATTTACCTCCCAAATCAATCTAAGGGTCAAAGCATAACATGAAGCTGTTTTCTCTGCTTATGAACATTTATTTCCCACTGTAGTATGTGCTTGCATGGAGTAGAAACTCTAACAAGTCTGTAGTACTTCACACCAAGCAACTGTCTTGGAAACCAACAGAAAACCAGTTTTGTCTTACTTAGAGTGGATCACGTTTATTCGTGATGAATAATTTATACAGTAAATGTAGTTGTTTGGTTTTTTTTTTTTTTTTTTTTTCTGTTAATAATGCACATACTAATTGTATTTGTTAAGTTTATGTGAATGTTTTCAGACTATGGGGCTGCTTGTGAACTGTTTACCTCAACAGTTTGTGCCTGGCTCTTGAATGCTCAGTGGTGGTCCCCCTTCATGTCTGGTTGGCTGACCCTTAACCTGCCGATGGATAGTGAGGAACTTTATGCTCTGCAAATGATGTTCAGTTGTAACTTTGGTGTACCTGCAGGAAGGGCATCCCTTCCCTGGGAATGTGAAGGGGTGGGGAGAGCAGGAAGAGGAAGGTACTACGTGAATGTTGATGACACAGGAACACCAAGACTCTGAACAGATTCAGACTGAGAAGCAGTTGAGAGTTCCCAATGGGTGCTCACAGTTCCTGTTACTCATTTGCCTACTTGATCTAGTCTTGAAGGTGCTCATGGAAGGTTGTTTATGTGGTGACAGGGAAGGCCAAGTTTGTTTTTTTTTTTTTCCTCCTTTTTCAGCAGGTTCAGCCAGAAATTCCAGGCTTATGCTCATAGGGGCTGTTAAAATAAATGCTTCCCCCAGAGTGCAAAAGGGGAAGATTGATTCCACAAAATACCATAGCAAGGAAGGTCCTTTTGTCCTCATGGGAGTCTGTCATGTTTCTGAGCCCTTCCACTTGATTACTGTGATCCTGCATTGCTTCTGCTAAGCAGCTGTGGGCACACACAGTAGGAACTGTTCCTCAGCTTCTCCACAGCTGTGGTAATTTTGAGTCAATTGCATTGTGTATATGTGACTGCAAATGTAGGACAAACCCCATAAAAATCTGGTTTTCCTGTCCAGGCATAGTCTCTGAACTGTTACTCCTGTTAAGTTTCTCATAAGCATGTCATTCACTTCTACTTGTACAATAATGACAGCTGAAGTCAGGTTTTACATGAGAAAGACTCTTTAAGAATGTATATTTTTGTTTGTTTTTTTTTGTTTTTTTTTTTTTTCATTATACATGGGAGTGACTTGGACCTTGGGTCTCACTTAAAGTTTTTTAATCTTCAGATTGCTTCTTGTCAAACTTCTTGTAGAAGGCGGCAGATGAGCTCTCTGAGACAAATTTCAGACTGATCCTCATGCAACCCTACCCATAGAAGAGTACACTGAAGTGTGATAGGACCATGTGATGTTCTCCACGTTGGAAAGAAGTGGTGTTATGTTTCACGTGTGGATGATTTGAGCAGATTTTAGAAAAACCCTGCTCAGCAGGTTGAATTCAGGAAGTTTAGGCCCCGGGGCAGAAGTCAAGGCAAAGCATAGCTTCGGAGGAGAGTGGCATGATCCATCACATAACGTCTCCGGTGTGGCTCTGCTAGAACAGGCGTTTACAACTCCCCTGAAATCCTGTTCTGCACTGGGAGCAGACAGCTCTTTGGGAGGCGAGTTGTGCTGATACTTCTCCTTGCTTCCAAAACCTGTCCTATTTTCCCTGTTGTGAAAAGAAGTTTGCTGGCAGTCTGAAGATTCAGTGTTTATTGGATCCCAGCAACTTGGCTCAGAAAAGATATGTGACCAGAGACTCTGGGTTGAGCACAGTACATGCACCCGTGGGTATTTCACTGGGTATTTTATCCTTAATAATTGTTTAAACTGAAAACTGGCAATTATTTTCAATTATACACAAACGTTGTACTCACATAAACACACTGTGAAGAAGCATAGGAACAGCAACACAAACTTAAGACATCCTCTTATGTTTTGTGTAAGTAGCTAAATTATATAGATTAACCTACAGGAGTTGCAGGCTCCTTTACTTTTCTTCTTGTCTGGCACTAGGCAAGTAATTTTTAACTTATTCGAATTTCCAAGTTTGCAACTGTGGATAAGAATGTTTTTTTTTCCACAGAGTTGCTGTGAAGAATAAAACACTTGTTGATAGTTTTGAACATATCTGTAGAGTGATGGTGTCCCATAGTGCTAAGTTGTTTCTGAGCCACCATTTAATGTTATGGCATCCTGTTTTTTTCAAGTGTGTATTTAATGAAGGAGATAATACATAAATGTGAGCTTTGCATAGGAATCTCTCATTTAAAAAACATCTGAAAAGTATTTGGTTTCAGAAAAATGAATGCCTCCCTTATGAGAATTAGTAGCAATTTTTGAATGTTTTCTCTCTTCATTTGTAGGTGGTCTGTATGCTACTTTTCATATGGCACTGTAAAGTCTAAAGTGAATAGGAGACCTGAATCCTGTACCTTCCTTTAAACTACACAAAAACTAGGGGAGTTTGGAATACAGTGGCATGAGGAAAAGGTACCTGCTATAGCCTTGCTTTGTTCTGTGCTGAGATGGCCCACACTTTAATGGCATATAAACTCGTTTCTTGTTATTGTCTCTTCACTGTGTATTCTTGTCCATGTAATTCTCAACTCTTAACACTTAGAGTTGATTTGAGCTCTCTGAAGTTGCTCCAAATGTAATACCAGTCCAGGATGCTGGATAGCTGTCTAGCTTCCTCTGGCCTGTTTCTCAGCTCTCTGTGGCAGACAGCTGCAGTATTTTTATGAAGGAACAAACAAACACAAGTACACTTCAAAGTTTCGAGTGCCTAATGTTAGCCATCCATTAGATTGGCATGCTATGTCACATCCGGCCACACTGATTCCCAGTAACCTAATACTACACTATTATTGGCATGAAAAGGCTGCAGTTTTATCAACATACAAAAATTCCAGCTAAACAAGCATTAATCATTCACATCACATCAAATTAACATGTTCAAAATTAATATTCTTGACCTTGACAATGGGCAGAATAATCAGTCTTGCAGTAGGATCGTACTCCGGTGTGAGGTAGGAGCGACTTCAGCCGATGTGCAAGAGAAGTGCTGACCTCTCCACTTGGAAATAACATTTCTCTCCCATAATAGACAGTCCTGCCTCTATGAAACAGAACCTTTGACCTTTCTAACAGGAATAATGTCCCTGTCAAGGTGCTGGGTAATCAGTATTGCCATGCCCATTTAGAGACAGTGGTGTCATTTGCCACTCTTGTAAACAGGGCAGCCACTCCTACCTCCCATTTCTATCGCCTAATGAGGAATACGCTAACATCTCTGCCAAGTAGTGAAGTCTCAAATACAATTTCAGTTACATGTGAATTATCAGTCAGTCTCGGTATAGAAATAGCTCATGTTGTGGGTGAAATGTTTGCCTTTCTTCCTGTAAGTGGAAGGCCTACAGAGTGGGAGTTTTCTAACAGACTAATATAACTCTTTTATATGCCTTCATTTGCATTAGGTCTTTGATTGACTCCATCCACCGAGCTGGTTTTCTCTTGCCTCTGTTCATTAATTTTGTGAGTAAGGTTCACTGGCAGAGTCAAATCATCTCTGTGCTGCTGTTTCTCTGTTGGCTTTCTCTGGACTTGTGTTCAGACTGAGCCCCCTCTTAACTCCGAATGCTCCCACTGAAACTGGGGACTCATCAAGTTTTTTTCATCAATTAAATCTTCAAAAAGTATTCTGCTTCTTTCTTAGGTGGCTGATGTCTGCTTTAAAACAGAATGGGAATGATATTTAGGAAAAGGCTCTGTACTGCCAGCAGCACTGACTGTGGCAGGAGCAGCCTTCTCGCAGCACTGCTTCAGATTGGGGAGCAGGGGGGGCCAGGCTGCGGACAGAGTTTCCCTGGCTGGGTCCTATTCACCACTCCATTTTATGATCTGTTCTGATCCTTTTTCCCTTTTTCTTTTTGACTGGGAATATAATATTCATCCCATAAGCATGGAAGTGTTTGTGCTCCCAGTCCCTTTCTGCTGTTCTCTATTTTTAAGTGTGAAATGTATATGGGTTCAGGTTTTTTAAGGGTTCAGAAGATTTTTTTTTCAAGATGCACTCAAAATCAGATGTTTTGGGAAACGACGCTTAGTATTACATGATGATTTCAAACCATGCATAAATACATATTAAAGCTGGTTGTAATTTTTTTACTAAAAAACTATTTGGTTAAAGCCAAAGTATTTCCAAGGAACTAAATGGCTTTCATAAACTTTTGTAGTTAAGCATTTTTTTATGTGAGAAGAATATTTAAATGTTTTGGTACTTTTTCAAGCAAAGAGCTTATATACAAGTTTAAATATATCCCAGTAAACTAATTAAAATAAAAGTCTTGGCAAAAAACCCCATAATTAGAACAAGACATTTCAAAAGTACTGAAATGAAATATTTGGATAGATCCAAGCCAAAATATATGGTCTCAGATGCATTTTTCAGTAAAGAAGGGAAGAATTGTGCAATTAATTGGTTCTTGGAGAACAGTAAAATATACCTTCGATGCCTTTTTTATTTCCAAACAAACTCAAGGAAGTGTGTGTCTGACCGTGTTACTGGGTGGATGTTGCCATGGAAGGGATGAAAACCATGTGATGTTTTTCCTCTTGCTGCTGAAGAGGACCTCTAGCAGTTGGGATTCGAGCCGGTAGCTGTTGTGCTGGTGGGCATCTCAGAAGATTGCTGAGTTTGGCCCAGGCCATCAGTAGAGTAACAGCTGGTTTAGCTGCATGGGGACTTCTCTACCTGCAGAAATGTAATGGACTGGCGATATTTCTCTGCTTTTGTACAGGAGATCCCTGGTGTCTATGTAGAGCCAGGTATATGAGTTTATTAGTGTATATACAATATGTAGATCATTTTGGGCAGTGATGGTTCACAATTTATTTTCACTGGCAAAGAAATGATCCATAGCTCAGTTATGAATTACCTCATGTGGAAATCAACTGCATTATACGATATCTTACTGTTACATAGTGATATCAAATGTGTTAATTTCATTATTTCTTAGCAGTTTAGTTAATAATTGCAACAAACAGTAATGAGGGAACTGTCTGTTCTTGACCTCTCTGTGGCTGCACCTGCAATAGGTTTCTGAATCCCTTTGATAGCCTCATTTTCTATAGAAACTGAGGGCACACCAGGGAACTGCTTTCCATTTTTTGTCAAGTATTATGTCACAGTGACTCCAGTGCTCAACTTTCAGGCAGTTTCCTGTGGGTTATGGTACCCTGTGAGATGTAAACTAAAAACTTTGTTGAGAACTGGAATTGTTTTTCTTTTACTCTGGAAAAACAAAAAACCCAGAACCACATAATTTCTTTCATTTACAGTCTTCTTAACTTCTGCCATTAGAATTGCCTTTAAAGTTGGGGTTTTTTCCTCAGACTTTGCTGTTGAGGCATTGAAAAACAGTTTTATAGATGCCTTGCCATGCCAAACATTTACTCTACAATTGAAAAATACCAAACTACAATTTTGTTGTTGTTGTTGTTATTTTTTTTTTGTTGTTGTTGTTTTTTTTTAATAAGAAGGAAATGGCTGAGTAATGATGGGCTGGAAACAGTGCTTCTTAAAGATAATCTCTCCACCATGCAGTGAATCTCAGTGAAAAAATTTTTTATCATCACCTTCTGATTTTATTCTCTGCTTTTACAGTCTCTTTGCTCTTCCTGTAGGTAGTTAACCAAACAAGAAATTTCTCTGCTATGAGCCTCCTTGTCCTTCTTTCTGTTGCAGTGAAGCTGTTACCTTCATCTGTACTCAGACAGAATATAGACGATCTCACTTCCCTGAGCAAGGTCTGGTGGGGCAGGGAGGGCTCCGAAATTCCCTTTGTCCTGGTTTGGGCTGAAGTAGAGTTAATATTCCTTTTCAGGAGCTAGAAGAGTGCTGTGTTTTGGATTTAGCTTTGAGTTTGGTATGAGAAGAATGCTGATAGCACACTGATGTTTTCAGCTGCTACTGAGACTTCAAGGACTCTCCTACTCCCCATGTCCTGCCCGTGCGCAAGGACACAGGGAGCAGGGAGGGAGCACAGCCCAAGCACCAGACCCAAATTGGCTAATGAAATATTCCATATCATGGGATGTCATGCTCACTATATAGAGGAGGGATGGTTGGGAAGGAGCTCTCTCACTTCCGGGATTGCGATTGTGGGATCTTGGTATCTCGGGGTCACTGGCCGGGAACGGGCTGGGTATTGGTTAGTGGGTGGTGAGCAATTACATTGTGCATTGCCCATTTATATTTTTTTTTCTATTATTGTCATTGTTCTCATTTTATTACTATTATTAAACTGTTCCTATCTCAGCCTATGAGTCTCCCTTCACCCCTCCAATTCCCTCCCCCATTCCCAGGTGGGGAGGGGGAGGGTGGGTGACCGGCTGCGGTGGTTGGCTGCCAACCAGGCTCAAACCACAACACCCTTGGCTGCAGATGGACTCCTTTCCATGAGTACTTGCACTGAATCCCATATGCCCTGCTAGTGTGGGACTGAAGTTTGGCCTTAACCCTCTCTCCTCTTGTGTCCCATGTGCTGGTAACAATTTAATTGTTTTTTCTGAGGAGAAAACATATCAGCCATGGTACAGCTAGATGTAGTGGTATTGCAAAATCTTTCAGTATGCCCCGAGTCTGCCATCACAGGTTGGTCCAGGACTACTTGGGTTGCCTTATATTGCCATGAAGGCAAATGATTAGGTAATCAGCCCTTGGAATAAAGAATTAGAAGCTACTGGCATAAACTCCATTTTAGGATGGTGTTTTAAGTGTTAGGCTAAGATATTTCCTTGAGCATCCTCATCTCTTGCATAAATCTTTGGTTGAGGAAGTTGCAGGTAATGTCATGTTTCATCCCTCCTCTCCTTATGCAGCAAAAGAGCAGGAGTCATTCAAACTGTCAGTTTATCAAAGTTGCAGATTTCCAAGTTAAATTCCATACTGTTGTTTCTGCCTCCTCATTTCCTGCATTTCTGGATCAAAGACTGATGTCACAAGTTAGCTGCACAACTTGAACTTAGGAAGGAGAAGAGTTATAGAGGAGGCAGCTCCTGGTTAGCACACAAATACGCTTGATAGTTGGTGAAAAGGGCAAAGAAAGCATGAAAGGTAAATAGATTTACATTTAAATGAGCTTCATACTGGAGGTTTTCTCTAATGTAAACGTCACTCTCTAAAAATAAAACGTGAATGTGACAATACAAGTGTTTCAGTCCAAACAAAATTCATAAGATTTCAGCAGAAAGAGAAATAAAAATATGAAGAACAACACATTAATTAGGGGCTTGATTCTGTGCCCCCTGTTTGTGTTGGTGAGCACCCAGCCCCAGGAGGACTTTCAGTGTTATGCAGGGATGAAGCCCAGGGCTTTGGTGTGTATGTGGTGGTGGGACTGGGTGGCACATGCTCACACTAGCTCTCAGTGGACAAAAAAAGCAAAAGACAGGTACACTTACAGAGTGCTTTGGTGTGCCATTTCAGCCCACCCGTGGGAATGAGATCTTTATTAATGTAGGCAGTGTGGCAATAACCTTGAATTTTCTTTACCTCATAAAAAGGGAGTTATTCTTTGGTTTCACAACAGGGGTAAAGGAACGGGAGCTGTAAAAGAAAAAACATTTCCACAAGGTAGAAAAGAGAAAGGATACATTTGCTTCCAAATCATAGGTTTCATGCTGTCATTCCTTTCTTCCATCCTTCCTTATTCATATCACTAGGATATGGTGTGGTTGAGGGGGAGGTAGTTGATAGCCAGTTGTTTACACATTATCAGTAGTTATTTAAAATTTTTCAGCTTTAGAGAGTAATTTGAACTGCTTTGGTCTCCTTTGCTAAAGTTTTTGGTAGACTTCAGGAATATGATGGAACAAAGAATTAAGATGAAAAACAATCCATAGGGGAATGAAAGTATCAAATGAAATCCACCTTGTTAGAATATTTGTAGTGGTTTTGTTGCAAGAATTTGCAGGATAGGCACTGATTCTTAGTAAAACATCACAACTTTATTTCATTATAGCACATATACTTGTGCTTAAAGTTAGATCTTTGTATCAGCATCTTTGAAACATCTTATAATAGAGTTTTTAACATAATTATTTCAAACTATGTTCTCCCAATCATTAAACATAGGGCCCTTCCTGCGTGAATTTTCTGTGTTTAAATTATCTGAGCTGAAATATCGAATCACTATTACGTGTTGCTCTTATGTGATATGTTTGTGCTCTCAAAGGTTTAACTTCTATTATGAAGATCAAATTATAACTTTACGTGCTTGGACGAAGATTCACTACCATTCATCCATGTGAAAGAACAGTAGTGAATATTTTGTATTACCTAACTGAATGAAGAAATACTCCATGTGAAACTAAAAGCCTGATTTCATTGTTACTTTAACAGTTGTTTTGTCTCTTGTGGTTTTCTGATAACATTTAAACATATTTTCCATGAAAGGATTTTGCAAGGTTCAATACTGTATATATGTATCTACTGTGCTGTTCTACATTTTCCCCTCCGTTAAAGTACATCTTTTTGGGGTGTAAACAATTATGTTATCTGCACTATTGCCTGATAAACAAGCTATAGATTATTCAATGTGTTTAAGATACAGATACCCACACATTCCAGATGCGTTGCAGAGAAGGTCAAAAGTCAGGTGTCTTCAGCCATAGAATCTACTGGAAATGCCTTCCCCCCCCCCCCCCCCCCCAAGTTTACGGTTGTATTTGTGAGAGATTGCAAGTAAAATTTAAATTCCACTTAATACAGAACAGTCATGTTCTATTTTTGCTTTCTTGCTTAGCTGTAAATTAATGCATTATATAGAAATAGATAATTTTGATCAGTTAATGATCCCTCTCTTAATGTTTCCATAGTTTTTTTTACATAAAGGAGAAACTTAGGTAGACTTAGTGTATGTAGAATATGTGCACAGAAGCACCATAGAAAAAAAATATTGTTTACTGTCAGTTTCCAACTATCCTATTCAGGAAGAGTATCTTAGATTTACATCACCAGTTGCATTACTGGGGGGGGGCGGGAAGAGACAGGATCCCTGTTGGGTGTCTGTGTAGCTTATGCTGAGTAAATATTGACAAAGTAGTCTAAAGAGCAAACACTTTGACATTTGTAAGGTCCACTGGAAGGTCTTGTATATATTTATACAGCAGGAATGAGTACAGCATACCAATTTTCTTGAACTAGCTCCTGACATAATTCTGCATAGGCTTTCTTGTTGAGAGAGGTATCTTTAAATGTGAATGGGTCATTTGTTACACCCATAATGAGTATGCTCAAATTGCTCTTAGTGAGTTGTTTCAAGAGGTTGTGTCACCTGCTTATACCATCTCCTCCTCTAAAATAGGATACTACTAATAATGATAAGTTTAAAAAAAATTAATTTTTTTATTATTGTGTCTGGGGATTGTTTTACTTTGTAGAAATTTTTGATGTTTATACTCTATATTTATTAAAGATTGAGTCTCAAAACCGTAATGAGCAAAAAATGCTTGCTTAATTTAAATTGTGAATCTGTCTGTTAAGAAATGCATTAGGGGTAGGAGAAGCATAAGACATATTAATTGACAGACAGGAACTGCTGTCTCTGAGGTTGATACAAGTAATTTATTACTTTAGAAATGAATGCCACCTCCAGAATGTGCTTCATTAATTTCAAATTTAGTTTTAATTTCAAGCTGTTGCCCCTTGAGAAGAATAAGGTGGCAAATTATGTTTGAAGAGCAGATTTTTTTCTTGCTCTGAAGAAACACTAAATTTTAACTGTTTAATTTTACAAATAAGTACACTTCTTTGGCTAAAACACTTAAGGAAAAGTATGATCAGTAGAAACTAACTTCTATTTTCTTCTCTTCATAATAGCCTATGTTTCAGACGAACTAAAAGCAGCAGCACTGGTAGAAGAAGATGTGGAACCTGATGAAAATGCAGTTGATGGGGAGCCTTCAGCAAAATACGCATGTCCAGAAAAAGACTTCAGTAAGAACTGCCAAAGCTACCAAAACTCTCCAGCAGCTGAATTTTCTAGCCATGAAATGGACAGCGAGTCACATATCAGTGAGACAAGTGACCGCATGGCAGACTTTGAGAGCAGCTCCATTAAAAATGAGGAAGAGAGCAAGGAGGTTTCAGTACCACTGGAAGACTCTACTGTATCTGATAGTTTAGAACAAATGAAAGCTGTATATAATAACTTCCTTTCTAATTCCTACTGGTCCAATCTCAATTTGAACCTTCACCAGCCAATTTCAGAAAAAAACAATGGTAGCAGCAGCAGTAGCAGCAGCAGCAGCAGCAGTTGTGGAAGTGGCAGCTTTGACTGGCACCAGACTGCTATGGCTAAAACACTGCAGCAAGTTTCTCAGAGCAGAATTCTTCCTGAACCGAGTCTTTTTAGCACAGTTCAATTGTACAGACAAAGCAGTAAGCTTTATGGCTCTATATTTACTGGAGCCAGTAAATTCCGCTGTAAAGACTGCAGTGCTGCCTATGATACTTTAGTAGAATTAACAGTGCACATGAATGAAACAGGACATTATCGAGATGACAACCATGAAACTGATAACAATAACCCCAAAAGATGGTCCAAACCTCGTAAGCGTTCTTTGCTTGAAATGGAAGGGAAAGAAGATGCCCAGAAAGTATTAAAGTGTATGTACTGTGGTCATTCATTTGAATCTCTTCAGGATTTGAGTGTTCATATGATCAAAACAAAACACTACCAAAAAGTGCCTCTGAAGGAACCTGTTACACCTGTAGCAGCAAAAATTATCCCAGCTACTAGAAAGAAAGCATCGCTGGAGCTTGAACTTCCAAGTTCTCCAGACTCCACAGGTGGGACACCAAAAGCAACCATCTCGGATACCAACGATGCACTTCAAAAGAATTCTAATCCTTATATTACGCCAAATAATCGCTATGGCCACCAGAATGGTGCCAGCTATGCCTGGCACTTTGAGGCGAGGAAATCTCAAATTCTGAAGTGCATGGAGTGCGGAAGTTCACATGACACTCTGCAGGAACTCACGGCTCACATGATGGTGACAGGACATTTTATTAAAGTCACTAACTCTGCCATGAAAAAAGGGAAGCCAATTATAGAAGCCCCAGCGACACCAACAATAACATCCTTAGTAGATGAGAAAGTCCAGTCTGTGCCACTAGCTGCCACCACTTTTACGTCTCCTTCCAATACACCTTCTAGCGTTTCCCCTAAATTGAATGTTGAAATAAAAAAAGAAGTCGATAAAGAAAGAGGCATTGCCGATGACAAAATGAAAGACAAAGAAAAGTCAAGTGAAGATGAGGAGAAGTATGATATCTCCTCAAAATACCATTACTTGACTGAAAATGACCTAGAAGAAAGCCCTAAGGGAGGATTAGATATATTGAAGTCTTTAGAAAACACAGTTACATCGGCTATAAACAAAGCCCAGAATGGTACGCCAAGCTGGGGTGGCTACCCCAGCATTCATGCTGCCTATCAGCTGCCCAATATGATGAAGCTGTCATTGGGTTCATCTGGAAAGACTACACCATTAAAACCTATGTTTGGAAACAATGAACTAGTATCACCAACTAAAAACCAGCCCTTGGTGTCTCCACCAAGCAGTCAGACCTCACCTGTGCCAAAAACAAACTTTCATGCCATGGAAGAATTGGTAAAGAAAGTCACTGAGAAGGTGGCTAAAGTGGAGGAAAAAATGAAGGAGCCTGAGGGAAAACTTTCTCCAATGAAGCGTGCAACGCCTTCGCCATGCAGTAGTGAAGTCAGTGAACCCCTTAAGATGGAGTCCTCCCATGATGGTGGCTTTAAAAGCCAGCAGAACAGCCCAGTCCCTCAGAGAGATGGTTGCAAGGATAGTCCAACTGTAGAACCTGTGGAAAATGGGAAAGAGCCTGTTAAGTCCATTGTAAGTTCTTTAAGTAGCAGCACAGCTATCATTACTGATCACCCTCCTGAACAGCCATTTGTGAACCCATTAAGTGCACTGCAGTCTGTCATGAATATTCACCTTGGGAAGGCAGCAAAGCCATCTTTGCCTGCTTTGGATCCAATGAGCATGCTTTTTAAAATGAGCAACAGTTTGGCAGAAAAGGCTGCAGTGGCCACTCCACCTCTGCAGTCCAAAAAAACAGACCACTTAGACCGTTATTTTTATCATGTCAACAATGACCAACCCATAGATTTGACGAAAGGCAAGAGTGACAAAAGCTGCTCTTTGGGTTCAGCGCTTTTGTCATCCACATCGACATCTTCTGCATCTTCTTCATCTACAGTGACAACAGCAAAGACATCTGCAGTCGTGTCATTCATGTCAAACTCGCCGCTACGCGAGAATGCCTTGTCAGATATATCTGATATGCTGAAGAACCTGACAGAAAGTCACACATCAAAATCTTCCACACCTTCCAGCATATCTGAGAAATCTGACATTGATGGTACCACAATAGAGGAACCAGAAGAGAGTACACCCGCTCAGAAAAGGAAGGGACGTCAGTCTAACTGGAACCCTCAGCACTTGCTCATATTGCAGGCCCAGTTTGCAGCGAGTTTACGGCAGACTTCAGAGGGGAAATACATCATGTCAGACTTGAGCCCTCAAGAAAGAATGCACATTTCCAGGTTTACGGGACTTTCAATGACCACAATTAGCCACTGGCTAGCCAATGTGAAATACCAGCTCCGAAGGACGGGGGGAACGAAGTTCCTTAAAAATTTGGACACTGGGCACCCAGTGTTCTTTTGTAATGACTGTGCTTCACAGATCAGAACTCCTTCAACTTATATCAGTCATCTTGAATCGCATCTGGGTTTCAGGTTAAGAGACTTGTCCAAACTGTCCAGTGAACAGATTAACAATCAGATAGCACAAGCAAAGTCACCGTCTGAAAAACTGGTGACGTCCTCTCCAGAGGAAGATATTGGAACTTCTTATCAGTGCAAACTTTGTAACAGGACTTTTGCAAGCAAGCATGCTGTTAAACTTCATCTTAGTAAAACACATGGGAAGTCACCAGAGGATCATCTTCTGTATGTTTCGGAGTTAGAGAAGCAGTAGCATTTGCTTTTGATTAAAATAACTGTAATTTGCTTTGAGGAAAACTGTCAAAGACGCCTTAAAGCTACTGTTTAGTTCTTGGCACATGTTCTTATTTTAACTCCAGAGTCGCTCTGGGCTGAACTGTTTTGTATAACTGTACAGTGTTTAAATAGAGATGCATAATCAGCTGTTGTTACTGGTAAAATATGAAGGTTAAAATGCAGTGGTAAGTGTTTGGAACTTTGTGTAAATTGGATTTAGTTGCTGTGCATCCCTCTGATGCATCAAGCTGCATGCATTAACAGACAGTTTAATTAAGCATTTATAACTAATTCTGGTGCACTTTTTTCATGTGACCTAAGTGTGCTGGTATTTCTCACCCTATAATCTTTAGCCCTCTGAGTACTTTGAAGCACTTTTGCATTAATTTGGTAAAAATGTATGGATATGTTTTTTTTAAACCCTTACCAGCTTAGTTCCAATTACTAATATGAACCTCCATTTATGCAGAGGTGTCCCACACCTTGAAATTTAAAAATATAATTTTCACATTGAAACATAGATGTATATATTGTATAGATTTCAAAATCTCTTATGGAAAATGTGGTTGTCGTTAATGCCATTTTCTTTTTCTTCAGCATTTTTAGCAACCATGGGTTTTGTACCTGATAAGCCCCAGGTATAAACTGTACCTATATATAGTGTATATTTCATTTTTTAGATCTAACGGGTTTTCTTTTAACATCCAGACATTGTAAATTATATGATGAAAGATACCACAGATAGCATTTATAAAGTATTCAGAAACATTATTCTTAAAGCAAAGTATGTTTTCTTTTGTTTTGCTATACAGTACATCTATATTAATAGAGGTTCATGTTTAAATTATACATATTTATTAGTGTTGCTATCATTTGTTTGTTTGGGTTTTTTTTAAACCTTCTGAAGAAACAGAAGCCATGGACTGCATTCCTGGCATGCATTCTGTTTTGCACAACATGACTTTTAAAGGTATTTATTAGTAAAAAAAAATAAAAAAAAAATAAAAAGAGAAAATTCAAAATAAACTCAGTGCTCAAAGGGTTAAATCTATTTGAAAAACTTGTACTGTATTTCCTAAACATTGATAAAGCCTTTAAAATGTTTGTACTGTAATACTTTGCTTAAAAAGTTATGAGGCATTCTGTGATATAACCTCTTTTACTTATTTATAAGCGCTCTTGGTTGTTATTTCCTATTGTAGAATGCCTTTTTATTTCAATTGGTAACTTTCTGTTTTGTTCTGCCTAATTATTCTCCCAAGATTCCATACTGCAGCTTTATCTTTAGGCATATGAAAGGTAACCCGTGGTTACCAGCACACTAAGTGATTCTGTTCGTCTCCATTTTTGGCAGTTAATTTGCAGAAGTAACTGACAGCTGACACCATATGAGAATCTATGTATAAAATATTGGCATGTAAACAGCACAGACACTGTAATGCACTCTGTGCCCTGTTTTGTTGTTGACAATGAAGCACCATTATATGACTCTTCATATAACCTTTTTTTCTACAGCAGCATTAAAATTGTCTTTTTGCTATAATTTTGTGTTGCGTTCACAATTATGTCTGAAATGTGCTACGACTAACGAGCACATTAAAATTAAATTGTATGCTATCTGTTTATGACTGAAGCCTGAGTAGGTTTCTTCATCTGCCAGGTGCTGGCAGTCAAAAGCTGCACATAAATCACTGGAGTTTTAGTGAACTTTAGCATTGAAAGAGCAGGGTAGCACTTATTCAAAGGCTGCATTAACAGAATTTTTTTCCCCCACAAAAGATAAATGAGTGTTATAAGTCCTTTTTAAACATCAGGTAAGGCTGACTGTGAAGACGGGGTTTATAAGCAACGTGTGGCAAAGCAAATAGGTGTTTTGCTGTGCTGTATTCAGACCCAGGCAGATATTGCTACTTACTGCGTTCCCCCTGCATGTACTGAGCAGTCTGCAAGTCACACTGGTGGGTATTTCACGAGTTAGAGAATCCCTTTACTTCTACCCAGCGTTTTCAAATGACAGGAGTAGGAGTTGGAACCTGAGACCAATGACTTAAACTTAGTGGTTTTGAAGTGAGTCCCCTTATGGCCCTACCTGCTGTTGTACAGAATTCACAGCAGATAGGGAGGGGAGAGGATGAATAAACACATGCCAAACAAATTCAAACAAGCAGGAGCATTTATATGATAATGACAGACTTTTACTGGTGTTGACAGGTCATCCCATCAAAACCATTGAAAACAATTTGCATCTCCCAAGCACCTATATTACTATGCATGTAAATAATGTATTTTGCCAGTCAGGTGAACTTAGAGTCTGGAGATGGTTACATGGGAACCAAAACCACCATTACAGCACTTAAGAATCATGTCTCAAGTAATAACTAGCATCCAAATGTCAAATGTACAGATTTTCCTTTCTTTTTTAAAAAAATCCACTATCTTATAGTAAGCAACTGATTAAATCTTTGGTTCTGTCTTTCCATCTTTCTGTGATTCGATTTTTCCTTCCATCTTTCTGTCTCTCTGTAATTGTAAAGGCCGGTACCATGTCTTCAGAAATGTGTTGGAGTGTTCTGTGCATTCTATAGCAAATACTGCTAAGCAGGTCTAGTGAATGGGATTAATGGTTAGGGCTCTGGGTTTTTTCCTCCTTTTTTTGGCTCGCAGTTGTATCTGATTTTGAGGTCATTTGTGTGTCAATGTTTATGGCCTCAGCTCAAATTCCAGCAATAAAATTGCAACATGCCATTTTACTGGTTGACTATACCATCCCAGGAGTCCCTCTCACTTAGTTAGGAGAGGAAGCCTGGCTAGCTGAAATCTTTCATGAAGCCTCCTGGGTGGCTGTCCACATTTTTTTGCAAATAGATGATCTCAGTCTAAATGCAGGCAAACTTTTTACCTCTACAGCAGAGAATTCCTCCTTTGAAAATTATAACAGCTTAAATATAGTATTTGGTTGCAAACCAGAAATTCACACATAAGGAGACTGGCAGATCATTGCATATATTGTCAATCAATGTATTTTTAAGATGCACCATTGACTTATAATAGTAATGCTAAAAGCTCTGTATGCAATACTGTTATCTGGGACATGGGAGGGAGTAAAAGTAAGAGACTAGAGAGTCTTTTGCAGTGTTCCTTCTACTTATTCTTGAAATACAGACAAGGGATTGATGATTGCAAACACTCAATACCATTGATGCAACTGCACCTAATCTGGTAAAAGTCAGTTCCTGGGCCTGACTTTATCTAGGTCTGAATATGCAGTGAGGAGACATACCGGGTAAACATTCAGGGAGCAACCATGGCTGTTAGTGTGCACCAGAAATGACTTTTTGATACATTTTTTAAATACACTTGAAACTTTGTGAATGAATACCTAGTTAGGATCTGCATATCCCAAATTTATTAAAATAAAGTTCAGCTTGCATTTCAGAACCTCCAGGATTAGCATACCAATGTGATTTCATATTATAAAGAATTTAGATAATCAGTGAACTAGAATAATGTTCTTTTCATCCATACACTGATATGTATATTGGCATGGTAACTATTAGTGCTAACCAAATCACCAACCTCGCTATGTTAAGATAAATTTTTTCCTATTAGACAAACATGAAGGTATGGATGCAGGATTTTAAAATATGCACCTGAGTTCTGACTTTTGCTTTGCATTTTATATTTTATTTAGAAATATGCAGATTAATTGAGAGAGAAAACAAAATGCCCCAGGAAATAGTTTAAAAACGAAATAGTGATGGGGTGGGAAGAGCTTTAAATCACAGGTGTATAAAGGTGACCCTGCTCTAACCCCACCCAAGTAGTGGCTTGTTGCAGCATACTGTATATCTTCCAGCCATCACATTTACGCAGTATCTTAAAATAACATTTGTGATAAATGTGCAATTTAACTAATTTATGGTGCTATGATGTGCTCAGGGCTACATGCAAGATGAAAATCTTAAATGGAGCTTGAACAGCTCACTTCACAACAAGAAATCAATATGCCAGATCTTAGAGAGCTGTTCACTGGAGTCAACATTTAGCAAAAAAAAAAAAAAAAAAAAATCAGTGAATGTATCTTTAAGTTTTAGTGAGTAAGAAATCTATAATTAACTGAAATATGACTTTTAAGCTAGTGTAAGGAACTGTTTCTGAAAACGAAACCTTTCTAGAATCTTCATTAGATTTTACTTTTGTATTAAAAGTATATTGTTTTAATTATGCAGTTGCTTTTGGAGTAAAAGACTGCAATTTTTTATCCAAACCAAGGCAGATTAGTGTTATCGATATGGGAATTCTCTGTTGCATTTTAATATGGCTATGTATCTTGCTATATAAAGCTAGACATAGATATAACTCTGCATGTTATGACAGCAAAAAATTTGACTATATTTTGAGATTTTAAAAAATAGTGGCGTTTACTGAAGGGGAGAACCTTGTTTAGTTTTACAAGTTCTTATTTCAGCTGCAACAGAAAAAAGAAGTAACTGTGCTGCAAGTGGAAAAGAGACAACTGGTAATAAAGCTAAATTTAATTAATAAATTTTGTATTTTAAAATACACCTCCAGAGAGCCTTATGTATTTCTTAGAAAAATATCAAATTATTACAATTATTCTTGACAGCTATGTTTGGGTAACTTTTTATTACAAGAATATGTCAGAGCTTTGCTGTGTAGTCTGTTACCCACGTGGCTCCACAGAGCTTAAATAGAGGGAATAGTCATAAAATTAGAATTTATCAAGCAAAGTAGGAAAAAAAAAATAATTTCAAGATTAATCAACTTTTTAAAAGTCACTGGATTTTCCTCTTAACAGAGGATGAAATAGCTCTTAATACTTGGCTGGACAGTTACCATTTTAGTAGTGGAAATACAAATGTGTAACTCCCTTGGGTATTGCTAGTAAATACATACAATCTGCAGAAAAAAAAAAAACAAAGCAAAACAAAACAAAACCCAAAACGAGTAAATTCTCTTCTCCTGGGACTTTGTGCCAAGATGTGCCTTCCAGCCCTTGGTTGACCTGCTGTAGGTAAATGAGAGAACAAGAAATAATTAACACACTGCCATCTTGGAATATGAAAGCAGCTTTGTTGTTTGGGGTATGGTAGCAGTGAATTTTGTTGTGTTTTCAGTAATTATCCCATAATAATGAAAAGCTTGTATATGTTTAAGACTACGATACTACAGCCCCTATTGAAGTGTATTTGCATAAGAAGTCAATTTTTTAACAGTGAAGGAAGAAAGAATCAGGGTCATTTATAGAAGGGAGCAGAATTATGTATTAACACATCATTGTACAAGTCTGAAAGTGTTGGAATAATCGGTGAGGCTACAATCTGTTTTCAGGCCTTGGTTTGGGGCAATAATTTTAACTAAATGTTCAGCGTGAAAAAGATGACTAAGATGACATATCTCATGTGCTATATTCATTATCTAGTACATACACAAATACAGTGGTGGTGTTACATAAACTCATTTTTTTACATGTAAAAACAATCTTCCTTTATCCTTCATATCCAGCTTATGTGTCACTGTAGTGTTTTGTTTGTTTGTTTTTCAGCAGTCTATTACAACATATATGTGGGACATATTAACTTCCTCAGCAGCTGTTGCTTGGTTCACTTTGCTTTATTTATAGCTTGAAATGCACTTTTGGATAAATAATCTTTTAAGAGAATTAAAATCAGATAGACTTTCGGGGATAGATGGATATGTCCTGACCACTCACCAAATTCATATATATAACCTTTATTGAAATGAAAATTTGCAACTGCAAATCATACTTAAATACCAATGTGCCTATCTTTCATTCTAGGAGTGTTTAAAAAGTAAAATTAAAAATTACAACCTAAGGCAGCTATGGCAAAAAAAAAAAAAAAAAAAAAAGAGTAATAATATAACAAGGCATTTTTTGTATATAATGTTTTTAACATTCTTAGCCTGTTTCAAGAAATAAAAAAGTTTGTCATAGCGCAAGCAAGAAATAAAAAAGGGCAGTGCCAGTCATGGCCCCATTTCCCAGCTGGGGGCTGGGGATGGGTGGGGGAGCTCCTCACAGCTAATGCTGATGTCTTCCATACTGAAGCTAAAACAATGATGTACCCCTCATGTCACCTGCTGGGTTTTCCTAGGGCCACATCGGGGTGAGGATGTGCATTTCTTCCCCCACACACTTAAACTTTGCAAGTGGCATAATGGACTCTGTAACCAAACAGCGAGCTAATTTTCTGATTTCTTACCTCTTGATGCTTGAATTAAGGACTTTGGTCGCAAGGGAAATGTCTTTCAAATGATTTGGCACTGTGGAAAAGCCTATATTAGAGCTGTCAACCCCATTCCACTCCCTGTGGAGAAGACAGTGTCCATCTTTTTTTTTTTTTAATATCAAAAATATAAATGGAGAAAGGGTAACTTTTAAACTTTCGTATAAATTAACAGTGAAAAATACTTCTTTATTAAGCTTCAACATATCACGTTCATTCTTGCACAGAAGGAAACTGGGGACATGTTTATAGCCATCATAATTGTGAGTTAGTGACCTTTCTAGCCAAGTGAAATGAAATTACTTGAAAATGGAATTCTTTTTAATTGGCGCATTTGTAGGTGGTGGGGAAGGGAAAGGGATTTGCTAATGCGTGTGTGTAATATAAAGCCTGTGAAGAACTGTAAGAAAAGCCTGAAGCCTGTGCTCAGATGTAAACCTGTGCGGAGAGAGAGAATGAGGTAGGTGTGTCAGGAAGCGGAGTCATATTCTTGGCTTTTTTTTCTAAACTGGAGGTACAGTCACTGCAGTTACGCCTCAATGACCATGAAACCGAGTCGGCAGAAGCTGAAGGACTCCGCTCCTGAAAGCCTCATCAAGACTTGTCATCGCTCTAATGAATATCATTTAAATTGCTTTGTATATTGGTGGAGTTTGGATGTCGATTTAATTTGTGCATGTGTTTGAGTTCTTCTGCTTGGCTAGGCTAACAGAGAGCAACAGCCTAATGAAAAGTGAGTTGGTGACAGTGTGATGAGCCCCAACCCAATCAAATGCGTTTGAAGGGATGTTTTGACAGGGATCTTAAAAGTAGATCTAGAAAAGAGGAGTAGTGCTTCAGTTCAGTACAATTGTTTCAGGCTAAGATTATTGCTTTTTGTACCTCTGAACGGTTGAAAATTTTCTGTGTGCGCTCTGGCTTGTGGTAAAACATGAATTCATCACAGGACTGTGTTTAGAGGAACCCAGAAGAGTGGGCTCCCCCTATTAAAATCTCTGGAAATTACTGGAGTTGAAACACCACTTTAAAAATGTCATTATTGGGGTACACCAGTAATTTGGAAGCTGGAAATGGCTTAACCAGGGGTCACAGTGTGTGTCTCCATCTCTAATGCTGTGTTGCAACAGGGCAAATAGGAAGAACAGCAGCAGATTAACACTGGAGGGCAGGGTCTGGCTGGTCAGGGCCAGCCATGGACTTCTCTGCATTAATTTCCATTTGCTGTGCCAGGAAGTTGAGCATGCAATGTTGCAGAGCTTCAGAAAAGGGCAGAACAGATGAAGAAATTCTGCAAAATGTATTTCAATGCTCTCTAGGTATTGGGGATAGTTTGGGGACAGGAAAAACTGACCAGCATTGATTCATACTAGCTGTGGGGAGGGAGGCAGGTGGGACTGAGAAGGTTCTCCCCTGAAGGCTGTGGCTGTGCGGTACAGACAGAGGAGGCTCCCTGGAGGGCACGGCCTGGCTGAATCAAGCAGGGCTTGCCTTCTGCATGGCAGGGAAGCCTAATCTTCAAGGTGGCTGGGACACTGCCCTTACGGCACACCATAAACTTAAGTTACCATACTAGCAGCATAAGCACGGTCTCACAAGGGGATTACTAGAAGTGGGTAAAATAGCCACATCAACCTTATGAGTTATACTAATTCTTCCAATCTCTAATAAAATGTTCACCTTTTGCCTCTTGCATGTGCATTTGGGAGATGAAAGAAAAATAAGGTCTTGATTTTTATTTGCCGCTGTGAAGACAAATCAATTTCTAAAACAGAGGTGCTGTCAGAAAGGGGAAATAGAGGCTAGCACTTCTCCATCGTCTCTGAAGACTACAGAGCACTCCTACATGATAGCCTGTGCTTCAAAATGGACACCGGAATCCTAAGCATTAATCAAAAAAACCCCACAATTTTAAAATTTTAAGTGAAAATGCAACAACAAAAGACCACAGGAGGGAAATTGGTTTACAAGAAAAATCTACAGTCTGGATATTCTTATCTAAGAGATGATTAATACATCAGATAAATTGTTCAGCAATGGTTCATGCAAACAGACCCTCTATAATTCTGCCAAAGTCAGTGAGATCAATGTGCTCTGCTGAATGATTGTGGCACTGACCACTCAAAAGAAAGCACCTAAGGGCAGCTGTAACTTATGCTGATTTCATACCACCCATGATTTCAAAATATATGAGATTCTCCAGCTCCCTCTGAACTGAGTCTATGTATAACCCTCAGAAGATGCTTGCTCCTGTTTTGGGAGAGAACATGACCCTTTCCTTCTTCACTGGCCCAGGTTTCGTAAATACTATATGCTTCTTTTTTATGTGATAAGTGTTTTAATACAACCATCACCCCCAGACAGACTAGTTACCATCAATAATTTGAATGACAGGGCTTTAATATGCTTTTTAATTTAAACATAAAATTTAGACAGGGTGGGAGAACACCCAAGAAACAAAAAAAAAGGAAATATATGATACAAAATGTATGTGAGTCTCCAGCAAGAAACCATTAGATTAAACAAAAGCACAAATTCAGAACGTGTTTGAGTATTTAATGATAAGAATATATATTAGGTACTGAAGAAGCACAAAGCACCCACTTATACTTTCTTAATAGGGCTTTTATTAAAGGCACTGGAAGAGATTCCAAGGAGGGAGAAGTCAAAACAGCGGTCTCATCAGCTATGGTATATTAGCAACTTCTCAAGAAGCACTGAGCAGCAGGCAAAACCACACCAACTCACAAGTGCAGGCACATTATATTGTAAACAGTTCTGATCCCATAGAAGCACTCTAGGCACATGTAAGACTCCTTCTTAGCCTTGTTCCAGCACTCTGAAAGCTGCTTTAACCCCTCTTCTGCTGGATGCAGCCCTGAGCCTGGCACATTCCTCTCGTTGTATGCAGCGTGCTCTGCAATCACATTTTCCACCTTGCCCTCCTCTGAAAGCCTTGCTATAGGCCATTTGCTGTGTTTTCTTGGAAATCTGTTCAGACCTCTCTTTGAAGAGGTTGTGGTATGGAGGATGATAAATGCCACAAACTCATCAGAGACACCCAGCACCTGACCACTGAGGTTTCTGACCCACCTGTTCCCTGGACAAAAGCATTCTGCTGGGCACCTAGGCTGCCCTACAGATAACAGGGAAGGTCTGTTGGCCAAGTGGGGATTTTCTGAAGCCGGTCAGACACACAGCAACATAACCAAGTACCTAGAAATAAAATACTCTGGAGAGCATCTGAAGCATCTGTTCTACCACTCTTGGCTAACAGAGCCCATATAGGTGCTGCCTGCCATCTGCTCAGCATCCCAGCTGCAAGCCCTCTCCTGGAGCTGGAGACTACAACATCCCAACTTGCAGCCCAGCAGTCAGATCTCTCCCTTCTATTCACACTTTGTCCCACTCGAAAGAAGGCTTTCCAGTGGACTGAGCTTCTCCCTGGTTCTCGGCATGTTTTCTTTCTGAACCCAGGTAGAGGGTGTTCCCCAGCACAACTGGGACCAGACCCCACCAGCCCTTCTGCCTGCTGAGGAGCTCCACAGCTCAGCCCACCACATCTCACCTGCAGGTCATCAGCAGTCAGGGAGCTTGGCACTCCCCAGCTGACAGAAATTTAGGTGCTTACTGAGTTAAATAGGAGCTGAGAGGTAGTTTGGAGAACATAGATAATGTGCTTGTATCATCAGCTTTTGGAGGTCCTTGCTGGTTGTTTTCTTAGGAAGTTCTACTTGTTGAACTTCATAATCTTCAGTGAAGAACGTGAGTCCTGTGAGTTGCTATGTGTGAGAAGTCTCACTTACAGGTCTGTCAAAGATGTCTTATGCTCATTTTAACATTCAGTCTGAGATAAATGCTTGATGCTCTATTCTCTTTCTTTTAATTACAGCCTATTTTGCTCACTCCCCTGTAACACTGGCTAGCATCTATTTAGTAGTGAGTACACAGCTTTTTTTCCCCACGTTTTTTTTGTTGCTCTCTTGAAATTGCTTTGCTTTTTTGAGATGTGGAGAGAAAAAAAAACTGAGGTTTTAAATAGAATTTTAAAATAGCTCAGGTGTGATTTCTTGTATTTAAGTTATACAATAAGACTGTCTATACAACAGCTCACAAAAGAAGTAGCTTTTTTATTGTTTGTTGTTGCTTTGTTGCTGTTAAGGTAAAGTAGTTGGTTGATGTGGCAAGCAGGTGGCGTGACACTAAGTATACATGACAGTATATATGTAATACCATTTTCTTTAAGGAAGCTTGTATGCTATTTCTCATTGTTGAGCTAAAGGTCAGGGTGTCAGGTGACTTCTGCAGCAAGAAACAATTCTCCAAGCTGCAAAACTTCTGCTGAAGTTGGTGACATTAAGCAAGATGGAGGCAAATTGGAGAGAATCCAGAGGAGATCAACAAGAATGATTAGAGGTTTTGCAAACGTGACCTATGAGTAAAAGTTAAAAGAATTGGATTTGTTTAGTCTAGAAACAAGAAGTCTGAGTAGAGACATGATAACAGTCTTTAGCTATGTTTTAAAAAAAGTCATTATAAAATGGGTGCTGATCAAATGTTCTACACGTCTACCAAGGGCAGGACAAAAGTTAAGCAGTTCAACTTGCAGCAAGGGGCATGGAGATAAGCTTATCAACAGGAACATATCTCTAAGTACAAGTTAAGCATGGAGCAGCTTCCAGAGGAGGAATGCAGTCACCCTCACTGCACCTTGTGACAAACTGATGTGGATGTTCTTGACTAACTTGTGCTGTGGAACAACCATATGTTGGACTTTGAGGACTCCTGTAACATAAAATCCTTTTTGAACATCGCAGGCACGAATGCCTATTGTAGAGCATATATTTCTTTTCTGCAAAGTTGTGTCCGCTTTTCTGCCATATACTGATAATGACTATTTTAATTTTAACTATTTTGATGGAACTTTCATGTCAGTTCTGTCAACAGTTCAGTTCATCAGGCATTTCTTGTGCTCCACAGAAAGAAATACTAACTTTCTCTCTTTTAGGAGAGGAAGGAACCTATGTGGCTTAGCATCACTGTTGCCTTTGCTAACCATTTTTGACAGGCAGTGAATGGACTTGCATTTTGTCATTTTATACTGTGACTGGCTTCTGTGCTCAGGTGAGGTTGCACTCCTCTAACACTGGTAGGTAGAATTACTTTAGACACAGCTTCGGCTTTATTGCTGGCAGAGGCATTAGGGTTTTCTGTATTAGTCATGTGACTAAGTTGCTTACAACTGGAAAAAGGGACCCTTCACTCTTTTTTCACTAATAGTACAAACCTTTTGAGTGTTTCTGTGCAGACTTCAGGTTTCTCAAATGAGGTCCCTCATTTACACTTGTAATATGCACATTGTACAGATAAGACAGCACCATTTAACCCTATAATATGTAGCACAACGTACCCTGCAATGCAGCTGGAGTCCTGGTTATTCCTCAGGGAAGGCTATTATAGCAGCACAATCCCATGTATCAGTAATAAAGTGTTTCAGAGACTCATAGGAATGTTAATAAGTTTGAGATAAATACAACATGTTAACACTGGGTCCCATTACTAAATTTTACTTTAATTTAGTCCTCACTGCCTTATTTTCTGCAAGAGCTCACAGTTTCACAGGGCTTTTCCAAGCGCAGATACATAGAGCAGAATAAGTGCCAAAACAACTGCTTAAGGCTGCCTGAGAAGTCCTGAGGTTTCCAGCTTATCTGTAGGGAATGGACATAGCGGACACAGGACCCACAGGAGGTGCCTGCCCCCAGCCAGTGGCTGAAGACCAGATGAGGCACTACCGGCTCTCAGGCAGCTCAGCCAGTGACAGGGCATGTTGCAGATACGACACCTAATGCCTTTGCGCGCAGTGTGCATCTAACACAGAATTTTTGCCTTGTTCCTTGGTGGACAATATATTTCAGTTGTTACACTTGACTTAAGGCTCATTTGGTAAGGAAATACCTCCATCTGCTTCTAATAGAATTTTGTAGAATATTTAGGATGCTTTGCTTTTAACAAGCCTTGGCCAGAGAACTTAAGAATAGTTTGTGGTGTGTTTAAAAATTAGGACTATCTTGGTCTTTTGTGGCTTGCCTTTTTGTTTTGGTGTTTTTTTTTTTTTTTTTTTTTTTTTTTGTGTGCAGGGTTTTTTTAATATCCCTCAATATCCCATTTATTTTCCTTGTTTTCTTCCCCCTTCAGTAAAGGACCTGCATAGGATACCCTCAGCAGAGTCCTATTTCCCAGTGTGCAGAGATTAGACTCAAGTATGTATTCAGCAGCAACAAGAAGTGGTTACAGTCACCTTTTAATCACAGGTCACGCCAGCAGATAAAAGACCATGTTAGTACCCTGTGAGGAAGAGAGAGGCCAAGGAATGGGGAAGGAGAAAGATTTGCTTAGCAGAGTAAGTCCAGAATATGCATTGAGATCAGCCCTGAGGAGGAGGATTTGGGAGTGTTGGTTGATGAGAAGCTCAACATGACCCAGCAATGTGTGCTCACAACCCAGAAAGCCAACTGTGTCCTGGGCTGCATCAAGAGAAGTGTGGCCAGCAGGTCAAGCAAAGGGTTTCTCCCCCTCTGCTCCCACAGTGCTGTGTCTATCTCTGAGGCCCCCAACACAACAAGGACATGGACCTGCTCGAGTGGGTCCAGAGAAGGCTATGAAGATGATCGGGGGGCTGGAGCACCTCCCCTGTGAGGCCAGGCTGAGAGAGTTGGGGGTGTTCAGCCCAGAGAAGAGATCCGGGGAGACCTTAGAGTGGCCTTCTAGTACTTAAAGGATGCTACAGTAAAGATGGGGAGGGAATCTATCAGAGGGAGTAGGGATAGGATGAGGAATAACAGTTTTAAACTGAAGGAGGGTAGATTTAGATTATATATGAAGAAGAAACTCCTTCCTGTGCTGGTGGTGAGGCACTGGCCCAGGGTGCCCAGAGCAGCTGTGGCTGCCCCCTCCCTGGAAGGGCTCAAGGCCAGGTTGGACGGGGCTGGGAGCACCCTGGGCTGGGGGAAGGGGGCCCTGCCCGTGGCAGGGGGGTTTGGACTAGGTGATCTTTAAGGTTCCTTCCAACCCAAACCATTCTATGACAACACACTAGGTCTCTACAGGCTCTGGCAGGGGAAGAACAGGGTTAATAGCTAGTAAACCATTGCTTGTAACATGGCTAACAGTTGACCAGTTAACAGGGGAAAACTAAACTGTTGAAATAATATTTTTTTTTTAAAGCTAAAGAATGAAAATTACAGCTAAAGGCCAAATCTCATTATTTGAGTAACTAAATGTTATACATAAAAATAATTAAAGAATTTTTGTATTTCAGTGAAAAATGGAATGAGATGCTACCTTCTTACAAGTTATTGTTCCTAAGCTTCAGCCAAGGCTTTCCTGTGATGTAAATTTGTCCTGTCCTAGGACAGAAGCTGAGACTTACAAACTTCCTTCAGCTTCAGATCTGCCACTGTTGGGCTCCTTCCTATTTTGCTTATCTACTTACCTACCTATGTGGGTACTAACCAGTACCTTTATACTGATCCATGTCACTGGTGACATGTTTTATAAAAACACAAGCAGTTATTTTTTTCTGAAGAGATAGTGTTATAACATTAAAACTTGTAACACAAAATAATAGGGGCTACAGGTAATCAAATTTATTTAGTTCCATTTTCTTGGGTGTGTTACATATCATGACCTTCCTGCCACTAACAAGCCTACTGTTAAATCCATCAAAATTGATCTATGTTTAGCTATTCATTTTATGTATATTAACTTGAACAGAACATTTATTTGGCTTAAATTTTATTTTCAGGGGTGGAATGTATGTTCCAAATGCAGGCACGGACGATTTGCTAGGATTTAGTTAGGAGGAATGTGGAATGTTAGTTTACAAAGATAATAACCAAGCTATTAAAGCCAACAACCCCTTTTAAAGCAAACATACCATTAAAATATAGGAACAGTTTATAGTGTAAATAAAATTGAGGATATGGATTATTTAAAGATAAAAATTTTAGGGGTAGCTATGAGAAAGTTGAATAAAAATGTATTTAATTGCACCGCTCTTTTCTAAAGTGAATTTCAAAAATGCAAATAAAGGATGATAGTTTATAGGCGGGGGGAGACAGCTACAGAGAGAGTGATGTTAGAAATCCATTTTACTTATGGAGATGTATAATAGTGATTTGACTTTTATTTTCTAATCTGAATCAGATTTCAGGAAAAAAAAAATTGTGCCTAAACTCGTAAGTGGCAGAATTTATCTTGCTTGTGAATCCATACAGTGGAAAGGGAAGCAAGACATTTGCTTCTAGATCATTCTCCTTGTCTGAATGACAGATACAATAATTCCCTCTATTAGCCAGATCCATTGTCTTTATTTTGCACAGAAGTACTGTATTGCTGAGGTAGACTTCCACTGCTATGCATATTTTAAGGGTTATTTGGCAACACAAGTAAAGCTAAAAGTAGCCTCTTAATCTAATTAATTGACATTTCTGAATCTTGCTTTCACAACAACACATGGTTTCATGTTCTGGGTTTTAGCACTTGTCAAGCTTTTTTGGAGAATGTTTTGGTCAGAATGACAAGATAATTTGTGACTGAGGCTCCAAGCTAGAGAAGTGTTTAAGGCTATAATGATTTATTATCATCACAGAATAACAAAATATACAAAGCGTTTCATCAGAATTTTTGAAATAAGTTTGCCACCGTGGTAGAAGCATGCAGGGAGGGGGGTGTCTTCCTACACAAATGCCAGTGTGACTTATTTGTAATAATTACAATGTTAAATTTATTTTGGAGCTTTTCTTGACAGACTTGCAGCACGGTTAGAAGGACAAGAGGTGAGAGAATTATAACAACCAAGAAGGTAAAACTCTGCCTTTTTTTTTTTTTTTTGTAAAAAAACAAATACTCTGTGGCCAAAATAAAAATAATAAATATGTGCTTCATGCAATAAATAATACATACACAGACACATTAAACTACCAACGTTAACATCTTGGCAGGAGCAAGTAGAATTAGTCACACTGTAAAAAGTTTGAAACAGTGAATGTCTGTGCTTTAGATGTTCAAAAATGCATCGAAAACTATTTTGTTAAAGAACAAAATAGGTGATGTTACTTAGTGACAGCACATTAATGGGCTGGCATTTGTGGACTTTCAGGCAACTGCTATAAAAAGAAATAATGTAACAACGCTAATTTTGACTTCATCTTGATTCTCTAAGTGAGCTAAGGATGCCAGACTTTGAGACAAAATGTCTGACTCTGAATGCAAAGCATTTCCACTTATACTCTGTGTTTCTATAATTTACTTATAATGTAATTAAACACCTTGAAACCCTAGGCATTGGTTAGTTTAGACAAAGTTGTGACAGTTATTTGACTTCAGAGGCCGGGAATAGAAGCCACATCTCCAATGCCCTAAAGTGATTTTGAGGCTGCTTTGTTTGACTATCAAATGCATACCTTTCCAGAGCAATCTTTTTTAAAAGATGCAGTCATAGCTCATAGAGGGATGAGGTGAGGAGTTAACACGTTTGGCAGCAATAGCGTATGCAACATTGTTTATTAATAACAAAGATAATATCATACATCCACAGCGAGTGCTTTGTCTCAAAGGATCACAAAGTTGTTTCTCATAGAAATTAGCTGTAATTATTGTATGTATTTATAAGGCATTAGCACTGTAGTATCTGTGTGCCCTTCACAACAGCCAGTATGCAGTGAACTAATGGCAGGCAACTTTTGAGGTGGCACAGGGAGTGACCCCTTGTGTTCCAGGCATATTTTTTTTTCTTCTTTTTTTTTTTTTTTTTTTTTTTTTTCTCCTCCTTTTCACTGAACTAGCCAGGCACTTGCATTTAGTGGGTTGGAATGTAAAAAGATGTGTCTCACATCTCCGAGAGCTTGCCAGATTCAGGCTCTGATGGATTTCTGGCAAGAGTCAGTTCCGGAGCTGAGGACCCACCACAGAGAATATCTATTTATTTAAGCTATTTATAGCGTTTCTAAAGAACTCCTCACTGTATTATCTCAGCACGTCACAGAAATTAAAGGTACACCATGAATTAAAGTTATACCAGCATTGCCTGCCAGAAGGTCCTGCAGGGTTTCCAGTGGGAATCCATACCAGAAGTGGAGTGTGGTGGTCATGGCTGGGGACAGGCAAAGGTACGGCGTCTAATTGTACATGTTCTGAATAACATGTGGGACTGTGGCAGGTCCAAGAGTAGAATGCAGATGGGTCTGTTCTCCACCAGTCAAAGTTTCTGTAGGTCTCAACAATCAGTTCAAAATGGAACTTATCGTCATAGCAGAGCCTATTAATTACACATATGTTAAACAATGAATTAAATTCTGGAGAGATGATGAATGGGTGAAGTCTTCTAGCAGATGAGTGAGGATGAAAGACCAGAGCTGGCAACCTTGCTACAGGCAGCAGAAGGAAAATTATTGTAGGCAGTACCATACTGAACTACCCTGTAAATTTGGCTGTGTGCTTCATGTTGCTACTGAGTGGTAGTTTCTTGCTTGGGTAGGGAGATCTTGTTTCCACCTAATCTTGAGTACTACCACAAACAGAAAATAACATGCCTGCATCCAGGCTCAACAAGAAGCAAATAGGTGATTGAAAGCCCTCCATCTTACAGTCTGTAGGTGTTGCAGTCATGCTGTATATATCCCAAGGACTCCTCCTGTAGATACTGAAAGAAACACTGGTGAACATGGGGTTTGTGGCACTTCAAATGGGAAATCTTATACAGCCACAGCAACAGCACTATTAAGTTATTTAGCAGTAGCTGGCTCTTAAAAACTGCCTCCTACTTTTTTCTGCTACCATTAAAGTCAGCAGTATATTCTGATTAAGATGTGAAAGCAGTTGATTGGTCTGAGGATTAGCAAGCTTGTTTAGATTCTGTTCATTGTCACAGGGAGGCAATCACACCTCACCCCTTCCCCTCTGCACCCCAAATCAGTTAATGCAATGACCAGAAGTGAAGCTGGGGCTCTCTATATTGGAGCAGTAATGTAATTGCTAGAGTTGGCATTGAGCTACCTTCCCAATGATTTTTCCCAGAAAGGAAATTCAGACACTGGGTCATAATTGGTAGACTCATTAGTATTAAATTATGTGGGTTTTATTAGGGGCCAGACATTCACTTGTTTAAATGTAGCTGGCATTTTAATGCCTCTCTGAGGGAATGTAATATGTACTGCGTAGGCAATACATACTGACTTTTATTGGTACAGACCAAATTCACAGGTGATTGGGGCACCTGCTTGTGTCGATGTTTAAGGCTTGTGCAGTGGGTTAGTTCTGGCAGTTAAGAAGCAGAATGGAAGAAATGAGACAACGCTTTTTTTTTTTTCCCCCCCCCTCCTTCCTTGCTTTTTTCTGCAAAAGACTGAGAGTGTCTTGCAGGAAGCAATGCTTTCTGTATGTGTCTTCCCGGGTACGGAGAACAATAATAACTATTTATAGGGGATATACTATGATGTTATAAAAGTCAGGTGGCATTTCAGATTGACCATGGCCCTCGGGATACAGCTGGTTCATATCCCCATGAAACTGAGTTGCAGCAAGGTAGAGCACTGTGGATATCTGTCAACATTGCATGAAGCATACAACAGAAGCAAAGAAATATGCATTTAATGGAACTTGGGGACACTATAAGATCTCAAACAATTATTATATGTTTTAACATAAGCATATGCTTCCTGTACCAAAAAAGCCTTCTGCACCCCACATCCTTTGCAAAATCCGTGTGTTCTTAATACGTACTAAATATGAGTAAATTATCCAGTGACACCTGTTGTTTTTATTAAGACACAGTGATTATGAATAAATAAAACCTTTGCCATTGACTGATCTGTTTTTCTTTCCAAGGTTTATTGGTACGTTTTTCTGAGGCTTTCTGTATGTCCATTTGGCTTAACATTAGGTATTTTATGAAGAATTGAAATTCATCTTTCTTTAAGCCACTTATTTATCTGTTCAAAATCTTGGAGCATTTGACAGTGCATATTTAAATTCAAGAAAAATAACAAAGGTGGAAATAAACAGACTGCTCCATAGGGGGTTCCCAGAAATTGAAAGATATGTTGTGCACCTTAAACTGATCCAATCACACTTGGATTAGCTGGAGAATTGCTGTGTGGTTAACTAACTTGCAGGGTGATATGGGAAAGCAGTCTCTCAGAGTGTAATTAAATGATAAGTTCACATTCAAGGGACAATTGTAAGTTATTGAGACTGTCATCTACAATGCCAAAAATAGGCTATCTCATGATGAATACCCTTATTAACAGCTACACTGATCTGTGTTCATAGTATATGGCGGGGGAATTCGACAGAACTTGGTCCAGTTTGCTAAAGATCTCCCAATAGATTTTTATAAGAGATTCATATAAAAGATGACTACATCTGAAAAGCAAATAGACTATATACTTTTAGCCCATGTTGATGTGGCTATTAATAATGTGTTAATAGTCAAATCTGATGTGGAGTCACACCTTTATTTGATGTAATAAAAACTACTTGTTAAGAGAATACAACAATAAGAACTTTGTTATTACCAGGAGAAGGTGTCTGAGAATAATCTGTGTTCATCACAAACATCTAACATCTTTTAAGGAGTGGCTTGGTGTCTTTGAAAGGTAACGGTTCCACTGTTTTGAAGTTTTGTTGTGGGCACTGTTGGTGGGGATTATTTGTCTTACAATTTTATAATACACCCGTTAACTGTAATAACTTTTTTCCTCTAATTTTGTGCTCTGTCAATAAAAACATCCTAGTTCAGGCAGTCCTAGTCACTATGAGAAGAAATGAGCCTTCCAGCAGGACCAGGAGGTGCTCAGTGAATGAAGTATGGGGGAAATGAGTACCCCTGCCTCCAGACTTGAGGAGGGTGAGGTGGTCCCTTGGACAGAGCAGGCTGTGTCCAAGACATGAAGCTCTAAATTCCTTGACAATCAGCCCCCAAAGCAAAACCTTTCTGCGTTGTGCTCGTGGCAAGATGTTCCAAGCAATAAACTAACTGTGGTGCAGTGCACTAGCTTCCAGTTTCCAGGTAGATTTACATTGACTGTATTTCAGCCTTGTTTGTTTAAATAACCAGAACCCTATCTGTTCAAATAAATCAATATCAGACTTTCTGAGTGTTCTAAATGGTGCTAATTTTAAAGTTAATGTTGCAGCAGGTTTCTCGTGTGAAGTCTATGGAAGCAGCTGAAAAACTTGATTTGGATGCTTCTGTGGTGTTTAGATCAACCACAGTGATTTAATACTGAAAGAATAACTTCCGTGTCCTTTTCTTTCCAATTATTTTTCACATATTTTGCAGTGGGCTTTTGGACCCAGTCTAGGGAGGCCTGAGAGCAGCCAGTGACTCAGTGCTGCAGAAGGCTTCACACCTGCCAGATTTTTATTTTTTTTTTTTCCCAAAAAAAAAACCCTGAAGCAAATTCTCTATTGTATGTTGTTCTTGTTCCTTAGGTGGGTTTCTTTTCCTGCCACACTGCTACAGATGGGGGCTGCAAGCCATGGATGAACAGAGGGGCTGTATGACCTTCCCTGGGTACAGGGGAAGCCAGGGAGCGTGTTATGTGTCCCAGGCCTGGTAGTGCCCACTCACGGGGCTCACTGCTGGTGTGAGGCAGGGCTGATCGTCCCCATGCTGCCTCAGAACTAAGGAGCCCTGTCGGCAGAGAGAGGCCCCCGAGGTGTCCCTGCCACAGCAGGATGGCCTCCTCAAGGGCTGGCTGGTGGCCAGCTGCCAGTGGGCACATCTGACAGCTTCAGCACAATTCCCATTGCTTTGTTTTAGGCACGTGTTGCATTCTCAAGTCCAAGATATAAGAGAGAGCTTTAAATTAGCTTTGCTTTTAATAAATACAAGAGCATGTATTCACTTCTGCTGAATGCGCATCTTCTGTGTGGAGTGGAGCTGCTGGAGTGTCCTAAGCTTGCTTATTTATATTTAACATCCAGGAAGGAGCATGTGAGGCTGAGGCCAAGCAGCTGGCACCGATACAGGTTTCCTTTGTTCCTCGTAAGTGGAATTTTATTGTTTTCCAGGTTTAAAAAAAAAGCTCTCAGTAAGTCTCTTGGACTCCACAGGTTGCAGTATCCCTGGCAGACAACTCCGTGTGCTGTGGCTGAGTTTTAAGAGCTGCTGTGGGGTGGCACTGGTGACTGTCTGTCTTCTGCTCCATGCCCTCTGTGCTGAGGGCCTTTGTGTCATGGAAGATGTGTGTGTGACTATGCTTAATGCCTCAATGGGAACATTCCCAAGCTATGTGGTTGCCCCATAGCAATGAGCTTACCTTATAGAGCAGCTCCCTTACTGGAGGAGAAGGGCTCTTTGAAACGGTGGTCCCAGACCCTTGGGCATGTGTTAAGGAGGACAGGTATCCACAAGCATTAGTAGTAGGGATGGTAAGAAACAGTTTATCTTCTGATAGATGGGGTGTAGCAAGCTTTAGGGGGGCTTGGGGAGGGGGTGGGGGTGGAGGAAGCACATTTATACAGCTTCCTGTTCCACAGAGCCCCTTTCACAGATCCAGTGCATGTGTTGCTGATGCTTAAGAGGTGCTGAGTGTCATTGCACTGTGCTTCCAGTCCAGAGGGTCTGCAGCCACACAAAGTGGAGCAGTTAAGCTGTAATTTAGTTAAAATACCGCAATAATATGTGGAACAGGCTGTAGGAATGTTAATAGTTTTGTCTGCAAGGTTTTTAAAAATTTGCATCATTTTCCATCTTATTTGAAAAATAGTACTACCAGCTGCACAAATATCATGGCATTCACTCAGTGCTGACTCACTTAAGGAATAGTATGGATCCTGCAGAATCATCAACAGCATCTTTTACAGCAATATCAAGCTTTGGTTCTGTACACTGCTGCCCATGGACCCTTCCTGGAACAACTTCTGGGATGGGAATGAGGGAAAGTCTCTTAGATTTATTTGAGATCTCTGCTTATCCTCAAATCCTGCCTACTTGCAGGACTTTTCCCTTACAAAGTGCCTCTGCTGAGGATTATGGAATTTACATGCCAATGGCTCATGTTGGGTATAAGGAGGATAATTGTGTTTAGTTTCTTTTTGAGTCTGGGTCAAGCTGATGATGTTCCAGGGCTGCAAAAACCTTAGGTAGGAGGATTTCTGACTGTAAGAGTTGCATCTGCACTTAACCTCTTAATAAAGGAGTAGCTCCGAGTTTGGACTATTGCATCAGAAATGAAATCACTTGTATTTCTCACTGTTGAATAGCTGGAAAAAGGTGGGGGAAAAAAATATAAAGTTATTAGCTGAAAATCTCAAAGCTTCCTAGGAGATTTGGGCATCCTAATTGCACTGAAATTTGACTGAAATATAGCTAGGTTGCTGTGTGTGGAATGAACCTGATTTTGCACTTCTCTTAAAATATATGAAAACATGGGGAGAGAGGATGTAAAAATGTTTGTGCAAAAAATACTTTCAGTGTGATTTATGACATAAACCCAAGGTGCTAGTGTATTTTTTCATTTTGTGCTTCAAGGTCATGTGTGTCTTGGCTGATAGATGAAGATATTCTTCAATTTCTACTTTTTAGAAAAACTTCCTGCAATACAATTAGCTGCATTTACTAGGGGTAAGGAATTGCCATACTTGAAAAAATTCAGAGCTGTTGTTTTGAAAAACATACACAAAGGAGTTTGCTTTTCTACAGGCTCTCTATTTTGAGCATGTTCAGTGGCAATGAATTTGAATTGCCATCTATTACATGCATGTAGGTTTTGCAAGCCAGCAGGAAGTTATTAATCTATCGCTTACTATTAACATGACAGTGAAGTTTAGATCCAGAACTCAAGTAGAATGTATATTACAACTGGATGCTGCTGGATAACAGTCCCAGAAGCTTCTTTATGTTATGTGATGGATCTACAAGACAGTTGTTTCAGGGCACTTGTGTGTATCGTTAATATGATGCATGATGACGTGACCAATTATAGTAAGCTAATGTTCAAACAGCATGTCACAAACTGTGTATCAATGTATTAGATCTTTCAACAAACAAATGAAATTGAGCAAGGTGAGATGAAGAGTCATTGACCTCATAAAAGGTCAAAATCCTTTTATACTGACCTCCCTACTACGACATAATTATTAGAACATTATTTAAACCTGAGGAGGAGAATTAGCTTTAATTTTTAAATGTGTGATTTGATTTGTCAGAAAAAAGCTTGTAATAAATTTCTAGAGATGGAAAAAATTAATCCATGGCAGAGGTTGTGGTGTTAGAAGTGTTTCCAAATTCCCATATGCAGCCAGCTGTGCTTCCAAAATGTGTGGTTGTGTTCAGGTGAGGAGAAGCTACAGCCTCTCTCCTCAGGCTAGACTAGGATAAGTGGCAACATCGCTTCTGCCATGGATTGTGGGTGTGGAAGCTTCCCTTGTTTCTGGGGTGAAAGGGAGAATTAGGTATGAGCAGTTGTCATTCCTGTTGCCTGGAATGTGTTTGAGGGGCACCAACCCCAGAATGAGTTTGTGACATCTCTCAGCATCAAGCTCTGTGCCTTGAGCTGGAGAAACAGGCCTGTCTGATCTTCGTTGGCTAGGTATCTTAAACAGTGACTTTGCTTTCTATAAAGGCTATCCTTGCCACACTTACCTGGACATGGAAAAGCATCTTGTTTGTTTGGCTTTTACATGCCATGGTGTAGAAAATGGAATTTGTAATCTGCTTCCAAGGTAAATGTTCACATATGAAACCAAACCGCTTTGAAGTGGCTTACTACACATCTGTTTCTGAAGACAGTCAAATGTAGTGTGCAGGGCCAGCATTTCAGCAGTACATGACTGCAATAAGTTGATCTTTCTACTTCGGAATATTTTTGGGTCAGTGTGGTCATTCTGGGTACTTTTATGGAGGATTTGTGAACCTACAGTTCTGTTGTGTGAGCAGAAACTCTTATGAGGTAACATAAGTTGAGAGGTAACCTTTCAGCAGAATGGTTTGAGTTAAAATAAAGGAATTGAAAAAGAGTACAATGACCAAAAAAATCTATAAAAATGCAATTGCGCTAATATAATTTTATCACTTATTTAAAAATTTAGTCGACCCAAAAGACTACCAAGTGTGAAATTAAGGAACAGCTCCTCTACTTTTATGGAAATCACTCTTCTTCACTTGTCTAATAGCCTGATTTTGTCAGATCATTTATTTCCATGGCTTTAAAATGAGCTTGACAGACAGAATTTTATAACACCACTTTACTGCAAATAAGAACATCATTTTCGCTTATTAAAACTGAAGCTTAGAGAAAGCATTAAAATTAACAGTTCACTCTGTTTTAACCTTTTGAATACTACTGTGACTTTATGCTCTAGACTATGTGTAAGGAAAGATTTGGTGACTGCTGGGTATGTAACTTGAGCAGAGATCCAAAAGGATGGCTGAGAAAGGAGTCGCTCTGGCCATACCTACAGTCTGCTCACACTTGCCTTGATAACTCTGTCTATGCAAACATTTAAAACACCACTGACAAAAATTAATACTTGCTCCAGTCAATGTGACTTTGGGCATCAGAACTGTGTAGTGAAGAGAGGCGGTGACTTTGTATGTTATAACAAACATGGTCTGAGATTACAGGCATGTTGCTGCATACAGCAAACACCATGAAATTCAGCTTATTCTCCTAACAGATGTTTCACTTTTTGTATGATTTTCCTTTCTGAGCAGTGAGAACTTTGACTGATCTTGGAGGTCACTGACAGATGTTGAATTCTCTACTCCATAGCTGGTATTAACTCAAACATCATGGCAATGGTGGTGGGATGCATCCTCCTCCAGCTTGGCTCATCTCCAGAGAGGAATGTCATCTTCATGGCTACAGCTGGACCTTATCCACGCTGGGGGGTTGTTCATTAATGGCAGTTTAGATCAGGTTTTCCCATGCATGTTTGTGCAGCCTTGTTTTGCTCTCAGTCGCATGCCTGGAGTTACTCATTGCCATCAGTTCTTGCGCTATCATTGTTCTTTTTTTAAAGCTAATTCAGTGAAGGAGTGGGAGACCCAGGCTAGGCAGTGTTTCTGTATCTCAGCCTGCTCCCTCTTAGCCAAGCCATCCTTCTGCTAATAGTGGTTATTCCTTGAAGTCGATGATGATGATAAAAATAGATTTTTCTTTTTCCATTGTCAACATTTTAGTAGATAGCAAGGACAGATCCCTTCCAGGATCTTCACTGGAAAAACTGATTCAGACTGTGGCAAGACACTAACGTCCTTTCTGTGTCAGCCCATGCAACCTAAAAAATTAAGGCAACAGTGAGAGCAAAGTGTTTCTGCCAGATGAGATTAACTTGTATCTCTCTTTAAAGGCATCTGTACCTTGGCCTTTACTCACCCATCTGCAAGTCAGCAGAGGACATCCATCTTTTTTCTAGACCCAGGGAGGTTTCCTAAAGTTTCACAACACCCAGGGTGGAGGGGAAAAGACTCAAATTCTCTCTGTGTTTAACTAAAAAAGGGGGATGAATAGGATGGCTTTTGCTTCCTGTTTTGACTATGGAGTTGATCCATCTTTTAATCCAACCCTTCCTTTCTTCTCACTTCTGTCTTGACATAAGATTTTGATATGCTTCGTTTCCTGCCCTCAAATGTTCTGCAATGGTGAAGATTGTTTCCATGTAGAGCCTTGTTGCTGCTTTTCACTGGGTTTCATTTCAATAGTTAAAAGATTCCTAAGCTAATAATGGTTCATTTGAACCCCTCTAGATGAAAGAACTGTGGAATGGAACAGTGTTATCAACATTGCATTTCCATTGTCACAGACTTTTGGTCTTATTACAGCTCATAACAGTGAGAGAACATGCTAGATGGAGAACACGTAGCTCACAAATTCCTCCACCAGCATTTGCTGCAAGTCCAGATTTAGTTTGAGTTCTAATTGCTGTATCCTTTTGGTGTGATTAAACCATCATTCCTTGACTTTAAGGATCAATCCTTGAACTGGAGGTTGAGAATCAAATTGCCTCCGTGCCCTGAAGTCTGAGAATCAAATGAAGATGCTTACTGCATGGAGACTTCAAATTTTAGTTGAACTAAGTCTAAAAAATGACCAGAGAACTTCTTACTGTGACAGAGAATTAATCTTCTGTTCCTACAAGAAGTGTTGTACCAGAGTGGCTACACAGAATGGAGCAAGGTATGGTTGAGTTATTGGAAAAGGTACAGCCTTGTAACATCTTCATAAATGAAAAAAGCCCCTCAGCAGCCCAGACTGAAATTAAAGTTGATGGTACAGGAATGTCTAGCAGTCTAAGTTTATAGTTCATCTACAGACTTGATATGAGATAAGGAAAACAAATTTATATCAGGAATCCTTTGGCAGCAAGTATGGAAATGAATAAACTTTTAAATTACAATTTCCCATCATTGGGCATCTAAAAAGGAACATTAAGATAAGGTAAAGATGCGTTGTGAACCACAGCTGTAATAGCCAATTAGCCATCCAGTCAGTTAGTGTGCTGGAGAGGTACCATCAATTCTGAATTAATAAATGCTACAACTTTCTCCAACATACCAAAAGAAATACAGCAATTGGAGTAACAAGTGAATATGAGAAGGTGTTGGTATAGCTTACAATGCAGGCAAATTTTTCATATAATGCTGTCATGCAAAAAAGCTTAGGAGAAGGAACTCTGAATTAGAAATCTTAATGTTTCTTCTTGGATTTGAAGTAAGAACTGGAAATCTGTGTAGTTTTCATCTCAGAACAAGGGCTCTCACACTTCTGGTCTCCCTAGAAAATGTTAAAGCTGGGGTTTAAAATTTAGTCACAAGAACTTGAAGGGCTCTTAGGAGTCATGAAGGCCATCCTCTTGCCCCAGGGTGGTGTAACTGATCACTCCTGTGTCATTCCCGGGAGATGTTTGTCTCATTTTTGTTTGAAAACATAATTTTGAGAAACTGCACAACATGTTCAGGAAATATCTTCCTGTGCTTCACTGTTTTTGCCATACAACAGTTCTCTCTTGATAACCAATCTGACTCTTCCTTCCTGTGATTTAAACCTGTTATTTCTTACTCTATTCATTGTGGCTTAGGGCAGCTTTGAATCCATTCCTCTTTTCTGCAGCCTTTAATGTGACTGCAAATTGTTATCAAGTTAACATGTAACATACCTCACTCTTTCCTTCGCTGCCTTAATAATACTGGTTAATTAACCTGCTAGGTTATGGCTTCTTGATTTATCATTGTGTCGAGATTTCCTTTGCTTGGATCACAGCCTTGTTTAAGAAAGGTGCCTCAAACTGGTATCACCTAGGGTCTTCCCAACATATAGAGCAGAAGAATTACTCAATTTCTTCATTTATGTATTGTAGTATGTGTGTTGTTATGCATCAGACTATGTCATTAAACATTCTTTATAGCCCCCAAAATTTTTCAGATCTTTTCTTCATTTGACTGGCTCTTCCTAGAGCTCAAAGTACTTGCAGTACATTCTGGTTTTATTTGTTCAAAGAGTTTTATAAGCCTAGCCTTTTATTTTATCATTCAGGTCACTAATGAGAGTGCTGAATAGTACCTGATCTAGACCCCTTGTTTGCTTCTTTTTCGTTTTGATAGTGAACCATTAATAACTGCTCTCTAGATATGGTTTTCACCCAGTTTTGCACCCACTGTATTGTATTTCCATCAGCATTATGTGGGACATTGCATTGGAAATCAGGAATAAGGGATAGCTATTTAGATGTGCTTCAGAGTTCAATGAGCATAGATGTATTAATATGCGTTTGGATTTTTTGACTGTTCAGTGAATGGATGCACATTTTTACTGGTGCAGCTGGTGCTTTTTATAAGTGATGCATAGAAATTCACTTGCTAATGAAAATTGCTAAGATATCATAAAGTAAAGAAATGGGTTATTGGGTTCAGAAAACCAAAAATGACGCTGAATCTAATTACCAAAGAGAAAGGTGTGCTGCTGTGAATTTGATTGAGATTTTATGTAAATCCCATCCAGCTAGTCCACTTCAGCATTTGATTTACAAGTCTAATGGACAATAAGGATGTGCATACTGAAGATTGTGGCTAACCAGCAACACAGCTGCTCTGGTGAGATACTAAGTTAAGTGAATGATAGCCATCTTACCATCTCTACTGTAGTTTTTGTCTACAATATTTGGTGTTGGGGATGATCAGAATATTGTAGCCCAAAACTTTAGATTAATGGCAATAATTTCTGTGTAGAAAGCAGAGTTCTGAATCCTACAGGCATGTCCTACTTAACAGCACCAGTTGTCAAAAAAACCCACAACTATCATAAAAATAAGTGTAATATTGATGTGTAGCAGTCACTTATCTTTAAGCCCTTAGTATTTTCCCAGGCTTTAAAGTAGCCAGTGGACTGTTTCAAAACTTTATTTATGGGTTTAACATACCTGCAGCCTATAGTTCATTCCAGAGTTGAAGCTGTATCAGATGGAAGTGACATGTGGGTTTGTGTATTTGAACCAATGTAGCAGACAGCACAATGACCTGTTCTGCTTTCCATGTTGTTCTTTCCGTGGCTCCCAAACCGAATAATTCCAGATGTTTTGTATTCTTCAGTGAAATGTCTTGAATTAGGGGAAGAATTTCACCTGTAACATTAGATTATTCTTTTTTGATCAGAGCTCTTAACAGTCTCAGTTCTGAGTCTGCCTCCTCAATCTAAATACCTCACAGCAAACCCCTTGAACTACGCCACTAAGAAAAGGAACTGGCTCTTACAGTAAGAAATGTGTACTTACTAAAAGGAAGGCTTAATGTAAGTGATGTAACTATAATTTGTGCCATAAGCTCTCCACATGTTTTTATGTACCACTAGAAATCTCACTGGCTCTTGCAAGCCTTCTTCTGTTTCCGTATTAGTAGAATAAATTTCAGCTCAGTGTCCTATCTCTACTCCGAATCAGTTTAAACTGGGAGAATTTTATATACAAAAGAACAAGCCTCTGAAGGTGATGTTTGACTCTCTATTATCTGTAACATAATGTTGTATAATAGGAGTTAACTTAGAAATGGTAAAAAACTTAAGGTGAGGAAAAACCATGAGATTTTCTCAAAGCCTCAGAGATGGGTTAGGGCACAGTGTCCTGGGTTTTGATCTGCTGAAAACTCCCTAGCTTCAGTGGATTCTGCTGATCTAGATCGTGCAAGCGGCTGGGCTTAGATTGCACTAGTGGTGTTAAGGCATATTCAGGCAAACCCTTTATTCATCAGTTCTGTGATGAGCACTTCATGCATAGCATCTTCTTTATCATTCCTCCCCATAATTCGATGTTAACATTTTCCCTTTCCTTGGTCTTTAAGATGTAAATAATCATCTGATTAAATATCTCTTGAGAAGATTATGCTATGGATAGAGGACTGTCACTACACCCCTCACAATCAATGTTTCACTTGTTTATGTGATATATGTACACCTGTGAGTAGTTGCCATTACCCTTGATTGCAGCGTAGGAGACTCCTAGCTTGAAACACAACCATGAAAAAATATGTCTTTTTTAAATAGTGTCTTTTTGCAAATGCAAAAGCAAGGAAATGCACTGACTGTAGATAAAGCAGCATTAATGCTGAGAAAAAAATACTGTAACAAGAGTGTAACAGTCACTGAAACAGCTTTGGTCCCTCCATCGCTGTTATCATGAATATTGTGGCTTATACAGAACATTTCTTGGCAGAAAAAACTTGATTTCTTCCTAGAAATAAAACTCCCATAATATCTAATGCTAGGTACGTACTAGGTTTTAGTGAGGCATCAGATACTTTTGTAAGCAAAGTCTTACCAGAGAAATTATTTCACAACAGCTTCTGGAAATGCTGCATGTACGTTGAACACCTAGCTAGAGAGCTGTACAGAACAGAACAATAAAAGGCAATGTATCAAGTGTAGGGAAGTTTCCTACTAATGTAATGCAGGGAATAGTGTTAGGTCCAGTGTTATTTAACATCTTCGCCAATGACCTGAAAGAGGAGAGTAAACAGCCAGTTAATGAAATTCACAGATGATACTAAATTGGAGACATTATAAATATCACTGAGGGCAGCAAAATAATAGAAAGGGAACTGAGATCAGAAACATGCCAAAGAAATAAGGAAAGGAATGTCAGCTAGGACAAATATAAGGTAATGCCCTGGGGGAAAACAGAAACAGCTCTGCTGTCTGGGAGGGGAAGCATGACAAGCAGTATCAGAGGCAAATTTCAAAGGCACCCCAATTCTGCAGCATAGCCTGGCCTGGGCCAAACCCCAGCAAGCCACAGTAGATTTGCACTACAAATACAGCACAGCATTAACGGCCAGCTCCTCTGCACCACAGAGTGGGGAAAAGGCTGGGGTTTAACAGATAGGATGCCTCCACCAGACCTGAGGACCCCCCTCCTCTGGGAAATCCTCTGATGGCTGTTAAACTGGCTTTTAGGCTGATGTGTGTGGCCACTGATAGGCAAAACAGCTTTAACAGACTGAGAATTGGACCTGAAGAATGGAGAAAGATTGTTTAAGGTAGCACAAAGAAAGAAAGGCCAGGAAGAGAGGGCAGTAAGAGTATGAATATAAGATGTTATTAAAAATGGAAATTTCAGCCTGCATGTCAGGGGAAAAGCTCCTAATGGTGAAGTGTAATTAATCTGCAGAATAGTCTTCTGAGGGAAGTAGTGGAAGCCCTGTCACTTAAGAGTTTTAAACACTGAATGGAAGAAACACTGGAAAACACACGATAGGAAACAATCTAGAGTACACAGGGCATTAACTACATATGTGTTCAGCCAGTCTGCTTGCTCTTATCAAACCAAGATAAAAATCTCCAGTATTTTTCACTATCACAGAATGGTCCACACAAAAGTGGTGACATGGGAGAATTTCTGTACATCTCAGTCACAGAAGCATTTTCACCAAAATACCTTCGCTGCATTATACTGAGATTTTTTCAGTAAACGTACAAGTTTTGTTTCTTATTGGTGGCTGAATGAATGTCAGTTGCACTGAAGACTGAAAAGGAAGAACTGCATTAAAACCCTCCTTTGCTCTGTATAGATATTTTTTTTTTTTTTTTTTTTAGGTATAGGCATGTTCTTAGCTCTGTGCTGAGAACATTAAAAATGGTTAGCATGGATGTAAAAAATTTTAGTACTGTAATTACAGAAAAAGGCTACCTGTCAAGAAAATAAATGCAAGTAATCAAACATGGGTACAAATCTGGGAGAGCCATTCAACCATGCCATAAAGAGGCAGAGTTCCCAGTGACGTCAAGTGCTTATGCCAGAGTACAGTTGGGCTGTGAACCAAACCCACCACATTGGAACCAAATACATTGGAATTAAACTGTGTCCGTTAGGCTATGCAGGAATATGAAAATGGGACTTCATATTGTCCTGTTACTTTCCAAATGTTTCCAAGTGAGTTTAAGGAGCTAGGTGAATATGTATACCTAGAAGAATAGCAAAAGATTTGTAAAAGGGCAATGACAAAATACAGAATATTTAAGAATACAGAGAATGGTTGAAATCGCTAAGTGCAAAAATCTACCCAAGAAAGTTATTTCCTCAGTACAAAGTCTCACGCATGTGTGCACATGCAACTACATACAGATGTAGCACCTTAGTAAATATATGTTTAAAATGTGCTCATGTAAGTATCTGAGCGTGTATTGTGCTTGATCAGATGTAGGGTGGACATAAAGCTGTAGGTTTACAGGATTAAGCATAAAATCTGATCCTATGCATTTGAGAACCAGTCCATTAAGGCTTGCACTTAAGGTATATTAGATGTTGGCTGCTACTTGATCATAACAGCCTGGCCTTCTTCAATTATTTTATTTTTCTTGTGGAGATTGTAGTGAAACAATTTAGTTTCTTCTTCAAGATGTTTTTATTTCAATAATTGGATGTGTATGTCTTCTGTCAATCTCCAAATACGCTAAAGGAAAGTTCAAGAGTGTAAGCATAGCCTTAATTTTCTTCCAACTTACACTAAATGATGGCATTACACTGATCCAATTCCAGCAGTGAGGTTGCATCAGGATGTAGTTTGATCCTCTGATTGTGGCAGTGTCAGTCCCATTTAAGATAGCACAAGTAATAGGAGCTTTAATTCAAAGAGAGGTTGTTTCCTAAAATCATCTAATGGTGCTGAGATACTGTAGTTATCCCAAATACAGATGTCTGTGGTGCCTTACACATCACAGCGAGGTACCTACTGGGTAACTGTGGACTTTTAAATAGATCTCTGTGAGTTGATCAAAGCTTCAGATAATGGGATAATATTTAAAGGATTTAACAATGAATAGGAAAGAAAGGCCATTAGCTGAGGGAAAACGTATGTTGAGTTTTGCTGATGTCATTCTGTCAATGAGATCTAAGATGTGGAGTCTCAACACCTGAGAGGCTTTCAAAATGCTAACACATCTTTGAGCCTCTAAGAGGGTGAGTGGGAAGGGAGCTGGGCATTGCCCTGATTTCTGACAGCACCAGGCAAGTTCTCTGGCCACCCCCCACCACAGGATGTACTGGGCTTGAATGCAAGTTGCAGCTTGCAGCAGACAAGGAAGGGTTTTGTTCCCCAGGTGTGTAGAACAGTTAGGGGAGGCATGAAGGGCATTAGAAACAGCGGTCAGCCCCTTGCATCTGCATACCTGCTTGGCAGAAGCTGCTGTGGCCCTCCCGGGTTAGGCCTTGCCCTAAGGAAACAAGGCTGGAGGAAGGGCTGAGACCTGGCTCTGTGGCTATTGGGTGCCTGCCTGAGCAGGAGAGCATGGGATTACTGCTGTGGCTGAGGGCAAGAGGCCATTTGCATATGTCAAAAAGCACTTTGAGACATGTGCTCGTGCACCATTTTCTTTAAGATGTAAGTACAGAGCCACCTTTCCTTTTCACAGTCAATCAAAGCACCCTGTTTTGTTTCCTGAGCTCTGGGAACTGAAACAAACAGCCCACAGGCAAAGCACACCTTCAGCTTACTGGGGCTCAGTCCTGCAGCAGTAGATCAGCCACACCTATGACTGGCGTGACAGTGGGGATTTCCACAGAGTGGGTGCCTGTGACTCCTGCATGGTACAGCTTGGGGATGGGGCTCCACAACCCTTACATCAGCAAACCAATAATGCCATTCTTCTTTCATGTGACATTGCCACAATCTTCTGCAAAAGGTAAATTAAAAAAATACTCTGCATCTGTCTAGTATGGTGCAGCATTTACATGCCTCTGCTGTATTTTAACCTACTGTAAATATATGAATCAAGTTTCAGGTTGCTGCAGTCCATTATGCAGCAGTTGTGGAATTGCAGTAACTGGTAATTCACATTCACAAATGAGACTTAGGTGAATTTTTTTGGTCACCACTACTAGAGTGATTCAGTTGGTTATAGCTGAAATGAGTATATGTGCATGTAGGCATGATCATTTTTGCACCTGCATTTGATCTTACTGGAATTTGTACCATTTTATCTATACCAGCAAGAAGAGACCTGATGTAGAGCTGGCTGAAAAAACCTGAACCACTGTCATTCCCTTCTCTGGCTTTGGATCAGTCCTAGGGCTTTGATCTGTAGCTATTTCTTCTACTCCGGAAATTTGACAGCAAAATCAAATGCAATAGTTTCAGAAAACTAGCAGTTTAGTCATAGTTTTGTAATAAAATAATACTTCATTCTTATATTTAATTTTCATCCATAGATTTTAGAGCGCTTTAAAAATCTCCACTTTACAAATGGTAAAATGAACTTTTGAACATTACATTTTAAACAAGTATACAAGTATATCAGTCATTAGGAGAACACAGTGCATGTTCTTAGTTTCTCACATGCTATTTTAATAAAAGGAAGCATTCAAGATTAGCAGAGTGTCAGTTCATATGTATTGTGTTTACATTTCTTGAAGAAGTACATATACATATTTTGCTTGGATGTTTGGTGAGGTGGGAGAGAGAGCAGGGAGAGTAGAGCGTCAGCGTTTGCCCCACAGTGCCTCAAAATTCCTGTCTTTTACAGCTCCCAGTACACTGATGCAGTACATGGCTGTTGTCAGACTTGTGGTACAGGGGTGGAAACTCATGGACAAGGAGTGAAGAGATAATCTAAAGACACCTTTGTCATCAGACCCTCAGAGTTAAGTAAATGTCTGACTTTCATTGGAAGTTAGGAACTCAAATGTCTGGAAGGATTTATGTTTTGGTGATTCAGTGTTAGAAACAAGGATGAAATCAATAATCATGATTTCTAACCCTGTGCTCCAGCAACCTTGTACTATGGACCCATTCCAGTTGTGTTAGAGGGACAACTTCTCTCAGAGTCAGTGTTGCTGATACTCTCTAATAGAGCTACCTGGATAAAGAAAATCCCCTCCATAACAATGGGGCTCTCCAGCCTGCTCACATTTACTGGAGATTTATGAAGTGAGATTTGAAAGGGAGCTTCATCTATGATGGTTGAATGTTGGCACTATGTCCTGCAATTTGACAGAATGCTTGGGTTTCTTCAGGGGATTCCAGATAATTACTCTGAATTTTGCTTTTTTGGCTGAAACCTTCTGTTAGTAATTTCTAAAAAAATATTACCAAAACCTTTCCATTAATTTTGGCTGTTAGTGAAACTGACTGTTTAATTCTATTCCAGTGCATTTTATGTTTATACTATCTGACAATTCTGTCTGTACCTAATATCCCTTCTGAGTCTTTGATGGGTATTAATGATGAACTGCTTCTCAAGTATCTAAAATATTTAAATGCCATGTTGGTCACGTAAGTGTTTTTGGAGCACATCAAAGTGTGCAGCATTTGCAGAAGTCTCCTTCACTCTTACATTTTCCTATTTTCCTACTTGGTTTTGAATACTTGAAAACACCTGGACTGGAATGGCGCAAATAAATGACATCTGATCGGAGCCTAAGAGCTGGAAACCATTAAGTTCACTTGAGAGGAACAAATTTCCTCCAGTGTTCAATGGAACTCCTCATGACGTTCAATAGAAGTCCCCATAACTCCTGGAGTTGTTGGAGGCGCTTAAACTATTTCCCTGTAGGTGGGGGTTGAGATTGGGATTAGAAAAAGCTTTTGAACTGAGAAATGATTTTGACAGGATAGTCAGAATGTTCCATCTCAAAACCTTGGGCTTATTAGCAAGAAATAAAGAGTTTCTTCATCCCAATTTTTCTTCTTTCTTTGCCCTGCTGCTAACTCTGATCAGTTGGTTACCGATGACCTCAGAAATGTCTTGCCTTTCATGTGTACAGGGAGCTGTTTGCAAAGCAGTCCTGCACCAAACAATTTTAGTTTTTGTGGCCTATATTGCAGTAAACCTAATCAGTATTTATAAATCAGAACTTTAACTTAAAGTAAAAGTAAGATTTTTATAAACAAATCATTATTGTATAGCTTCAGAGTAATAAATCAGTCACTTGTATCCTAAGTGCAAAGTGAATATTTATAAATCAAAGCATTTTATTTAGGAATTTCTCAGCATGATTTGTAAATCTGCTGTAGAATTTGTAAATCCAGATTGGGGTATGTAAATCCATTTCATGACTTATAAAGCAGTTGAATGTTTTAGCTAAATCTAATGTTTAAAATAATGATTTCTGAATCAAAACTTTCTGCTAAAGATTTACTGGTGAGTTTTATAAATCAGAGGCAAGATATATAACTCAAACTGTGAGAAGTGCAGATTTATAAATCCAACTTGTAAATCAACAGAAAAAACATCATGTTTTACACTAAATAATATTTTACAAATGGCACCTCATACATCATGCAATTGCCACAAATCTTCTACATGGAAGTCAGGGTACATAATGTGTGGCTGAATCAAAAAGAAAAACTGTGAGAAAGACTGCACAGTGGGTTAAATGCTCAGCTTGAGTCTTCCAAGGTTTGACTTGTGTTACCTGCGAACCAAGTTCAGTGGTGCCGACCTAGTCAGGAGTGGACATTTGTCCAAATCAATACACAATGGCATAATTCATAACCTTGGCAATTACAGCAGAGGGGAGGCCCCACACAGGAATAGCAGGAGTGTTGTAGATCATGATTGAAAAGCATTGGCAGAGCTATGTAGGGAACCTTATGCAGCACCTGTCTGCAATGCACCTGTTATAACAGGCTGTCCCTTTTAAATGAGCCAAATACCACCAAAGGGGAAAAAAACCCAACCAACCAAACAAAAAAACTCCTAACCCCCAATAATCTAACAGACCTTTCCACTAATGTAATATCTAGATGGCAAAAAAATAAAGGAAAAAAAAAAAAAAGAAAAAAGTGAGATTCTATTTGTACACAAATATCATTAAAAGGATTTAAGAGAAATCCTCACTTTTTAAATTCCAAGGAAATTTGTATTCCCACTGTGGAATTTAGGTCCAAAAGCAAATATTAGAGAATAAGAGTGGCTTGTAGGGGCTTCACATCTTGGTGGCTAGGAATTCTAATATAGATTTGGAGGCAGTGGTTTTACATTTTCACAGCCATGGGAAGATGTTTTTTCCCCTCACCTCATCACTTGTTTAGAATCAGCAATCTGCCTTTAATGGACAGCTTGCATCACAGCTCAGTGCTTTCCCTCTTCTCCCACTTTCCACCTTCAGTGCTCACATGAAGTTGCAAATCTCAGGTGTGGGATATGATGATGGTACTGCCTCTTCTGGTGCCTTTTCAGTAGGGCAAGCAGAGCTGTGGTCGTCTCCAGGAGATCAGGTACTCCCACCCAGGATGAATCAGGGGTTCTTGGTGGACACTGGGCTTTTCTTTCTTCCTTAGTGGGCAGATGCACTTGAAAGGTAAAGGATCTGAGAGCTTCAGTTGGTATCCAAGTCAGAAAAGTACTTGTTACAGAGAAAATTGTTATGGGGAGAAGATACAGCTGTCCTTGTTTCTGACAGAGTTTTTCACCTGGGAACAGCTTCCTGTCATCTACCTGTAAGCAAAAAACACCTTGTGTCTCAAAATATTTTTTTAGAATTCAACTGTTGGGAGGTTAAAAAATTAGTCAGGAATATCAAGCTGAGATCTGTAGGTGAGCGCCACTAATTTTTATAATAGGATCCCTAATTGACTATTTTTCAGTTTCCAAGTAAAGAAATTACAAATGAAATTTTCATTTAATATAATTTAACAGAATTCCGTTCCAGAATACAAGAAGCTCTGTATATTCTCTAATGAAAAAGTTGAGTTAAAATAGTGTTGAAGTTGAGAGTGTATTTCAGTAACTTGGGGGTAAAAGAAATAACCAGGGTGTTGTAATTATCCCTAAAACAACAAAATTCAATAGAAATGAATAAATTTAAAAGAAATGCAAACATGTTAAAGTAGGGAAATACCTAATTAAGGCAAGTAAACTCCCTTCACTGTGCCCTGTAGTGATGTCATACAGTGATTATATAGCTATGCATTTTATTGTCTACTAGAACTGACTTTTGATGATCCTTTGAATTTCATACTTCTTTCTTTGTAATGTGGCAGAGAGATACAGCATGTGCTGAAGAAGGAGGAGTGAGCTGGGATGTGGATATAACAGACTAAGGGTAGCTTTGAGGGAAAAGCAGGCAGGAGGGACTGCATGCAGGGATGAAGAAGGGTCATTTAGGGACAAAAGAGTCTAAGGGACAATGGCACATAACAGAACGAAAACAGGGCTGGGCAAGTAATCTTTCTGAGGCCTTTTTAACATTGCTAGCAACAGAGAGGATCTGGGCTTTTTAGATTTATTTAAAGCCAGGCTGCAGGGTGAGTGAGCAGCAGTGCCAAAGTGGGACTGTGGGCCAATGACTCGGGTAAGAATGTCTCAAACCAGTTTTGTTCACCAGGTAAGATCTTTGCAGAACTGCACCAAGAGTCATAAAGTACCTTTTGATGTGTTTCTTCCTACATCCCTGCTTCAGAGCCATCATCTGTTCTGCTGCAGTATCTCATGGAGTCAAAGCTGCCTTTCAAGGGGTCATGCAGCTACACAGACTTTGTATTGGTGGCCACGCCTTCTTCAGTGAAAACTTTTCAACATGAATCAAAGATTTCTTATGCTTTCCACTCGTTACAGTCATTAAGACTGTACCATGAAAATTAGGAACTAAGTGGACATTCTCATAGCCTGTTACACAATTAAATAGAGCAAACTGCTAAATTCCTCAGTAACCATGGCCTTGAAACATTCTGCAACAAACTGTAACTACCTGGAAAATTTTGAGGTTTTGATGTTGCTATTAAAACATTTGAACCAGTGGAAGGCTGATAGTGTGTTAAAACTTTTTTTTTTTTTTAATTGATACATTCCTGGACAAATCATTCTGGGTTATAAATTAGGAGAGGACATGGTGCAGTTTTCAAACATTACAAAAAGGTCATCCCTTGCTGTTAAGTGCTGAAGCTTATCTATAAAGCCTCCATTTTATTTTTGAGTTTCCTACCTTCCTTTGGATTTATAGTCCAGTATAGATTCAACCTTAATTCTTTTCCCTCCCAACACTTGTAGTTTTTTAATATCAAAGTTATCTTGCAATTTTTCTCTTGTAAACTCTAGACAAATGTTTTTGTTTTACCTTCTCATCTAATGATGCCGAACAGGTCTTGAGTGAGTTGCAGTCAGCCCCTCAGAGAAAAATCTCTGACTGAATTTCTTCTTTGAGAAACAGTACAAAACTGCAGGCCGGCAACCGACATGGCAGTTGTCTAAATACATCAAGACACACTGCTTTAAAAGTCAAGGTTGTGTCTGATTTCTCTGAAATTTCAGTTTCCTCAGCCAGCCTTCCCTGTTTTCCAGCATATCCTGGAATTCAGAGGCAATGCTCATAAAAATCCAGGCTATATTCCAGGAGGAGTAAGAAAGAAGCAGATATTTAAGTGGTTTTGGATGAAGAGCACCCTACTTGAAGACATCTCAAATATTACTCTACTATTTGACATGACTTCTTGCCTTATAAAATTTTGATTCTTAATAGGAGACAAAGCTGAATGGAAGTAAAGTCTTATCCCTTAAGGTATATGGCAATACTTGGAATGCCTGTGTTGAAAGTGGAGCTATGTCTTATGTTATGGTATGGAATTTCTGATAACAATAACCTCATCGGCTCATGCAGAAGGTCAAATCCTGAGCTAGATATGGCAATACATACTTTTTGTAAACCTTTCTACGCTCCGAGGTCAGTCAATCCTAGTCAGATATTAGAGCCAAACAGCTGCTTCCTGGACCACAAATCCTATCTCCTTCTTGTACATGAAAGTTGGCTACTGCCTGCGCTGGAGGGCACAGTGATCAAAAGACTGCTGGCCTCCTAGAGCCTTGCCTATAGCTGTGGGTGGGAGGGTCACACTGATGAAAGCAATCATTAGAGTATCAGAAAATCCAAGTCATAATCCTAATGCAAAATAGAGGGGACTCTTTTGTCCACTCAGCAGGCTGTGCTTCAGTGACTGTGATTACTAGAAGAAACTAAGATTATTTCCCTTGCACCTAACCTCACTTCTCAGAAAGCCTAACTGCAGTTGTATGGTTGCCTGATTTACAGGCACATTACCAAAGCTAATTACAGTTTTCATGCCCTTATGATTCACTCCCAAATCATAGAAATTGGTTTAAGGATTCCATCAACCCTTTTTCTTCTGGAGGTGTATTCTAAAAATGCAAAAGGAAAATATTTAAGTAAAAAAGAAATAGATGTGGATTAGATGACAAAGATGCATAAGAATTACTTCCTAGTTGTGTAATGTACAATTAAAAATAGAATACTATATTAATACCAACATCTTCTGGTTATACATGATGAGACTTCTATTCATACAAGGGACTGAAATTACTTTATGAAAATAGGGAAATGCTACTCCAGTCTTGCGCATTGGAAGAATGCGTCATATAATTTACAAGCAGCATATCCAATTTATTCAGATCCATGTTCTACAGAGGTTGAGTGTCAAGACTGGGGAGTTGAGTCCAAAACATTGGACTTCAAATAGGACATTTTCTCACCTTGCAGCTCAGAATTCCCAGCAGTGACAATACCATCAGAATGAAGTACCAAACTCTAGTGCTCCATGCCAGAAGCAGCATGAAGACCTATCTCTTGGGTCCTCAGCATAAATACATTTATCATGACTGACTAGGGCATTATTCACTATGTTATAAAACTCAACCTCCACATCATGGAAGTGACACAGGAGAGACCAGCCTTCAGAGTATAAAGAAGTGATAATCTATAAAAATTGGAATATGTCTTGCTCTAGGAGAAGTCATGTCAACTAGTAGTACAGCATGCTTGACAAGGCTGATAGCAGGAAAGAGAGTGTGCAACTTTTCCAGCTATGTGTTGCTGCCCCCATCTTCTACTGTTGCAGCCTTGGACACAGCTTTACTGCTTGCATACTTCAGATGTCACTAGCACTGGCATAGAGAGTATGGTGAAGTCTTATTTCTTTCATATTCTATAGAATATAATTATACAGATTCTTCTGAAATACCAACTCAGACTTTCCAGTTGTGATTAGTAGTAAGAAATACTGATGTTAACAATAATCAGTAATAAGCAGTACTGATACTTAAACTCTTGCTAACAACTTTAGTCATCTTGCTGACCTTTTTGCCTTTCCTGGCTTTTAGTATTCATCTAAAAGGAATATATCATCATACAGTTATGGAAGATGACTTTTGTTGTGTTTGCACTTTTTCATACTATAAGATAACTAAATTTTTTTTTTTTCTGTCAGTAAATTGATTTGCAAACTTTTCATATCAAAGACTTAATCAAAAATTATTCATCATCTTCTTGAAGCTTTTGTGTGTGAGGGCTTCTTGTCAAGTCTTTGCTTCATTTGTGACAAACATAGCTCATAAACTTTGTCTGACAAGGGAAACTAGATTATCTTCTGCTAGTAACTATCATATTTCATTTTCAAGAAGAGAGCAAAAAAAACCCTGAGAAAACAAAAAGTTTTAAATGCTGCCATTTGTTTTGCAACCACTTCATCCAAATTTTAGGAAGGATTTCTACCGTATAGGTCTGGCTTGCAAATTTCCTAGTAATTCAAATGAAAGGAACAGATCTTCTTCAGAGAGAGCAATGACTGGTAGCTGGTAAAGTGCTATATGGTTTCTAATACCATCACCCTTAGAGGTAAAGGGAGAGTCTAGTTATTCTGGGCTGCAATCTCCTAATGCGGGTCTTCTGTCTTCACTTGACAGTTTAAATGTCCCTAGCTCCCATTGCAGGGTGATTTTTAACATAAGTACCTGCTTTGATCCATGTTGCAGTGTCTTTCTTTCTGTTTGAGAGCCAGGAGTCAGCCTGCATGTACAGAGACACTCAAGCACAGAGGCTTGAATGACAATCTACTCATAGATTACAGCTGAGAAAAAAAAAGTGCAATATAAGACCAAAGGACATGCTATTCTACCAGGAAGCAAAAAATGAAGAACTGTTTTGTGAGATTAGTATAAGAATGACCCACAATGTCATCTGCCTCATAAAAAAAGTTTAAATTTTTAGGTAAAGACTTAAGAATATATGATCCCATTTTGGCTCAAAAGTCAGCAGAAGAAGCTTTTTTAGTTTAAGTAACTATCTTGTATTTGCTAAAATTTTGGGATTAATGAACTAAGGGTTTCTTGGTTATTGATGAAAGGTAAAATAATTGCTAAAGCAAACAGAAATAATCCTGCCTCTTAAGTTCCACCAGAGAAACACAGTGGGATGCAAAAGGTCCTGTTCCTTTCCTGCCATTTGCTACCAACATGTTGTCACAACCAAGAGCCGTGGAAAGAGCCTAAACTTCTCTCTTAGCTAGGCAGAGCTCTTTCAGACTGACATAAACTCTGGAGCTATTTTGCTTCTTAAAATATGCAGAGCAGGGGCCATCATTAAGCAAGTTTCTCCATCTGTTTGTTACCTTTTTCAAGCATTTTCTCCTGTGTATCATATTTAAAACTGGCTGCTATTTTGTCCAAGAAAAGAAGCATTTAGGAGACTTTGCCTCTGTGGTGGATTCTTGGATTCATCACATGCAAAGAAGATGTGCAGGTGCACTCCTACTTTATTTTTACACATGAACTGCAATCACGTAATTTCGGTAGGAGGGACCTGTGGAGCTGGGAGGCCCAATCCCTTGTTCCATGCAGGGCTATACTGTAAATTAGAGCCGGTTGCTCCAGGTTTGTCTGCTAATGCAGGCAAAAAATGAAAATCTCCATGGATGGTGATTCTGCAGCCTCTCTGGGAAAACTGTCCCAGTGTGTAAATAATCTTGCTGTGGATATTTTTTTCCTTTTAGCCTATTTCAATTTTCCCTGCTGCAACTTGTGACCATTGCCTCTTGTTCTTTTGCTGTGAATCTCTGAGAATAGTCTCTGTTATAACCTCGCCTTAGTTAGTATAAACCAACAGTTAGATTCTCCATAAACCACTCCTTCTGCAGGGTCATCAAATCTAGTACCCTCAGCCTTTCCTCTCTTGTTTCCAGTCCACTAGATTCTCTCCAGTTTGTTGATATTGCTGCTGAGCTGTAACTATAGCTGTAGCTATAAAACTAGTAAGGTTGGTACTAAGATGACTGGCCTGTCTGGTACTTATAGCTCTGAATAAATATACAACCATGTTTTTCTCTTTCATAAAATTACCGAAAAGCGTTTGTGTAACAAGGATGCTAAAATAATCTTAATTATACTTGTTTATATCAATTCTCATCAGACATGATAAATATTAATGCAAGAATGAGTGTAAAGTAAATTGAGATGATCACAAACCAGCATTTTAAAACAGAATTGTCATCCAGTGAATCACCCTGTCTACAAAGGATGGCAATAAAATGTATCAGTTTGACTTGTAATTATTAGCTGTCATATATCCATATTCCTTATGAAACTTGGAAACTGAATTTAAATATAGAATCAAACTTTGATTTATTAAGGTAGAATGGGTTCAACAAGTGATATAAAGACTTTGATATAAAGATTTTGATAGTTAATAATTTTGTTTCTGTGACTATCCAGGACAGCATGTGTTAGTCTGCTAACAATGTGTATTGTTGGATTTTAACAAGACAATCAGGGGAAATTGAGATGAGGCAAAATGACAATTAAAAGGGATCTAATGCAAAAAAAACCTCCCAAACCCAAATGGAGGTCATATAGAATTACAGCAGTGGGAGTTGCCTGAGTACTACCACCTGATCTGGCTAGATCTTTCTATGGAAAGAAGGGGAGCTTGGGAATTTAAGGGAGGCACAGAGTTAGTGCAGATGGGTCTGCTAGCTCTATGAATTGGCCCCTGGTGATGCAGGTACTGATGCTAAAGTAACAACCATGTATATGCTTCTCCTTTGTAGGTAAGTTTCTTTCTTATTTTGTATATTTTTAATTTCTTGTCTGTGAATTGTACGCTGTGAAGTTAAGCCCTGTGTTTTGGTTCTTTAACTGTGCTATTTTACATGTGTCACTTGGTAATTTCTGAGAAGTTGAGTATAAGAGTGTGGATATGGCAATGAATCTGTAGGGCTTCTTGCCCGCTCGGAAGAAGAGCGGGATGGGTGAGCCACAGCCTTAGTGCGTGGTGGTTTTGATAATTAGCTGTATGCAGTATTTTAGTATAACCTTGAGTATCCATTTAAGTGGCTATGCTGCTAACAAAAGGATATCCAAAAATGGACCTGGAATGGGGTATATATGAAAGATGCCTGTGGTTATACAGTACTTTGGCATGGCCTTGGACATCCATTAAGCATGTCTGCTTGTGCTACAATGGTAGGTGCTGCTGGATGTACGATTAACACAAGTGCCAGAGGCTTGTGACATCTTTCTGCTTGTGAATTTATTTACAAAAATAAGTGAAGAGAAGTTTTGGTATTTCTTTCATCTGTTTTTTTCTCTGGTGTTTATTCACTTCCTTATAATCACTGATACATTTCCCGGCCCGTGCTCAAATGATTAGCTGCAGTTTAGCTCAGGGCTTCATAAAAAGTGGCTTTCAAATGAGTTAGTGATAGTTGAGTTACATTGAAGTACAGTATGTAGTGTTATGAATGATAGCTCTTCCTACCACTTAGTATTGTATTAAAAAAAAAAAAAAAAAGTTGGAAATTTCTAATTTAGAGATATTTAAATTAAGAGATGGTGTTTATTATCCTGGTTGTGGAAAGTATGTTTCTTATTCCATCATCTTGTATCAGTCTGGCTACTTCTACTTTAAGCTGGTAGGCAACAACCTGATGGATAATGAGGGACGACAGGTGGCATTGTGTGAAACCAGGTGAACAAGGGCTGCTGAGATGAGAGCCTGGGGATCCTCAAAGAGGAGCTCTCCTCACTGTTATCTGTGCTGTGCTTCTCTTTTAGCTATGTGTGCAACACCATGAGCCTGGCTATTGGTGAGTCTTGCTATAGTTAGGGTGGAGAACACTTTTAAAATTAAATACTTTAATGAATATTCAGTATCACCTGTAGGTTTTTTGGTGCTTTTTTTGGGGTGGGAGGGGGTTGGTTCTCTATCTCAATCCATGTTCTGAGTGGTGATGGTGTTTATGTATAGCAACATGTAGCATGGACATCTTGGAAAAGTTAGTAACAGGACATTCTCTTTATGGCTGAAGGAAAAAGGATTCAGATTTCCCCATGTCAGAAGTTAATGTCAATAATTGTATTTAAGGAAAAAAAAAAAATCCTCATTGGACATTTTCAGGCTTGTCAAGTTTTGTTCTAGTCTTTTTAAAATGTGTTAGTTATGATAAGGTTAGTTTCAACTTAAAGTGTTGCCAAAAGTTTTCTGTATATGTTTTCATATGTATGATCACGAGGAACACACATTCCATGAAAAATTGGAGGACTCGATATGGTCTGATACTGGATTTATTTTGGTCAAAATTTTGTGGAAAAATGATTCAAGTAAGAATTAAAAATTGTTTTTTAGCAAGTGAATTCAAAGTACTTGATGTCTTTTTCTAGCTTAGGTTGTAAAAACAAGACCAGTTATATAGTTAGCTGGACTTTGAAAATGGAAATAATTATGTAATTAAGAATGTGCTTCAGTTCTATTACACTACCCATAAAATTCCACAATCTTAAAAACAACACGTTTTAAAATATTTTACTAAATATAATTAATGTAACTGAATTTTATATCCTACCAAGTTGTGCAATTAAATAGTACATGACTATTTCTTACAATTAAAGATTGCAAGGATCTTCCTACATACAATATGATATATTTAACAACTTCTTATGCTAAATAGTTGACATAGTTAATGTTGTAGTCACTTAATTCAATTTTAATTAGCCAAACACTAGTTTGAAAATGTGAGCTTTTCATTAACTGACATTGCTCATATTTTTGCTGCTTGTTTTCCCCATAGTTCTTTCAAATTATGTATGTATAATGTGTTAATGTTCATGAAATGCATTTATCACGGAAGGCAATGCCAAAATTATTGCAGAGTGAAGAGAAATATATGTATGTGTTTTTTGACAAGTGTAGCTTGAGCCTGAGAAGATTAAAAAAAAAAAAAATTCAGTGTAGTAACCAAGTATCACTCCTGCAGAAAACTCCTCTGTCTTGGTTTTATCTTAGACAAAACAGTGTTTCTTTTCCTGCTCCTTGTCTGTATGACAATAGATCCATAGCAACTACCTTTGAATAATATGCAAGCTGTTTTATTACAGAAGTGTTAAGAGAGAAAAAGCTAGGGAGAGAAGAGAGTCAGTGACAGTGAGTGGAAAGTGGAGTAGGACCATTTGATGGCCACAGTTGTTTAGGCTGAGGTCCTGTTACTGAGTAGCCTTGAATTACATAGAAGCCAGAAGAACTCAGTGGAAAGGGATTTACACCTTCAGCATGGATCCAGTATTTCATGAGGGATGGTTTCTAATGGACTTCTATAATTTATTGTTTGATTCTGAACTATAAAACAGGGAAAAGGTGATATTAATTTGACTTTGTTATAATACTTGCTTTGCACTGTTAATTCTACTATCTATATAGCTGGGGAAAAGATACCAGCTGGTTATAGGCTAGAAATTACCATATTAATGTTTTATTTGTATGGGAATATAGTTGTGTTAATTAATGTTTTGATGTGGTTACCAGCACTTAGTGGTCTCTGAACGTCCCCTGCTGACTTAAGGAGATTAGAAATATTCAGGTATAAATATGGTGGGGCTGGTTATACCATCTTTACTCAGGCACTCAGGATGGATTCCTGTTTTTATGAAGAGTGGTGGTGTGACTTGTTCTGTCAGGGAGAAGCCTTCCAGAGGGGTGAAGGGTGGCTGGGGTAAAGAAAATGCAGGAGGCTTTAAGTTGAAAGAGAGGGTTCTGAAAGAGAGGGTTTTGAGATGGTGTGCAGCCTGAGTCCAGACAAGGCTGGCTGTCTCTCAGTATTGATAACTGTTACCTCGCTATATGAGAAGAGCTCTAGGTGCCTGTCTCGCTACAGGAGTGTATTTACCATTCACTGTTATTTCACAGTCTAAAAGGTACTTTTTTTTTTTTTTTTTTTTTTTTTTTTCCTTTAGCCATGATTGATTCACTTATTTCTTAAAACTTCTGGGTTTTTTGACTTTATTTTTCCTGCTGAGAGGGGTGGTAGGAAGAGAAGCCCCCAAAATGTAAGGAAGGGATATGAATGAGGAAAATGGAATGTTAATCTTGAAACTGTCATTTATACCCTTTGCTTTACTTATAGATTTCTCCATCTGTCTCCCTACCTTCCTTCCTTCTACCTCTTTTGTTCATTTCGTTTTCCTCTCAACTGTTATTTTTGCCAAAAAGTGTCTTTTAATATAAATATATTAATCTAATGGACAGGCACTGTGTTCATTGATAGCTCTCCTGTTCTCAGTCTGCAGATCTGAAAGAGTTAAATATACTAGCACTCTGTAACCTAGATAAAAAAATATGCATTTTAATTTCTAATAAAATCAAGCAGGTATGAATAGCAATAAAATTGCTCAAAATGTTTAAATTGAAGGAAAACAATTGAAAATGGATTCAGAAATATAATGTTTAGTTAAGCAAGCTATAATGTTCTGTTATTTTAATCAGTATTGTGAAGCAATTTGAACTATGCTGGAAGAGAATTCTTATGTTTTAACATATAATTCTCTCCCTCCCCCAAACAGTCACCAAGAATTCTTTAATGTTTCTGTCATATTCTATGCATGCTCTCTGGGCAGAGGTTTTCAGTTTTTTTGATCTGTTTCCTGCTTGGCCTTAGTACAGCTAGCCCTGCACAGAGCAGCCAAATGGACCTCCAGCTTGTTACATGAGGAACTAGATGCTTTACGTAAGTCCTGGATCAACAAATAAACAAAAAATCCACTACCAGAATTAGCATCCTGAGAGAGATGCAAAGGATTGACTGTACGGGAGGAGTTTCGATTCAGCAGTATCTCAATTATAGAGTAAAGCTTGTCCCTGCCTTTCTTGGCAGGGTAAATGGGGTGTGTTGCTGTGCAGGTAACAAAGGCTAAAATCTTAACTCCACTGGGCTGTGTGCTGCTGTGCAAGCACCTGGAGAAAGTTTGTGACTTGAGGGAGGAAAAATAGGATTGGTAACATCTTGAGTCTCTCTCCTGGTTTGGGCTGGAATAGAGTTAAAGTTCTTTTTTTGGTAATTAGTATAGTGCTATGTTTTGGATTCAGCATTGGGTTTGGTATGAGAAGAATGCTGATAGCACTGATGTTTTCAGCTGCTACTGAGACTTCAAGGACTCTCCTACTCCCCATGTCCTGCCCGTGCACAAGGGCACGGGAAGCAGGGAGGGAGCACAGCCCAAGCACCAGACCCAAATTGACAATGAAATATTCCATATCATGGAACGTCATGCTCACTATATAGAGGAGGGAAGGTCATGAAGGAGTGCTCTCTCGCTTCTGGGATTGCAATTGTGGGATCTTGGTATTTTGGGATCGCTATCCAGGAATGGACTGGGTATTGGTCAGCGGGTGGTGAGCAATTACATTGTGCATTGCCCGTTTATATTTTCTATTATTGTAATTGTTCTCATTTTATTACCATTATTAAACTGTTCCTATCTCAGCCTGCGAGTCTCCCTTTACCCCTCTAATTCCCTCCCTTTCCCAGGTAGTGGGGGGAGGGTGGGTGACTGGCTGTGGGGTGGCTGGCTGCTGACCAGTCTCAAACCATGACAGTCTCCTCCAGCCCTTGTTCTCTGATGGCCCCAACTAGTTGACAGTTCAGTGCTGGCACTCTCTTCTGGATAACTGAAGCCTTGAGAAGTTTAAGCATGTGTCAATTGTTTCAGATGAACACTTTTGCTTTAGATACTTATCTGGAAAATATGTAGGCATAAGTCCAGCCTTTGATCTGATTTTTGTGATGTTTTCTTGATTCCTCTGCCTGCACTGAAGGAAGTAGATCTATCTTGCCAGTTGTCTCTGCTGCATCTTCATGAGTGACTAACCAAACTTCTCTCCTTGTCTTCCATGTCCTTCAACATAAGCTTGTAGGCCTGACATTATTGTCTATACCTAAAGAATCATAGACTGGTTTGGGTTGGAAGGCACCTTAAAGATTACCTAGTTCCAACCCCGCAAAGACAATTCTGAGTGTCCTCAGTCTCTGAGGACAGTGCAAAACTTTTTGGCACAAATATTTGCATGCTTCTTACCACAGCAGAAAAGAGGTATTTGCTCATATGGATTTAGAGGTTTAGCTTCTTGGTCTTTTTAAGAGAGCCTCAGCTCTTTGAGAAGAGGAAGGGGTATCTGTGCTCAGTCAGTCTGGGGGCACTACTCTAAGGTGGGCACTGTACCTGTCTTGCGTGCAGACCCTACCTGGAGGAAATGCACCTTTTGCTAAGCTGTGGTCAGCAGCTGTCCTGTACAGTGAGGGGTAAGGATGCTGCACCAACAGGGGAGGGCCCGCAGTGGAGCTGTGTGCAATGCTTTCCCCTTTGTGGCCTCCTTCTCCCTCCACGTGGGACTGTGGGCACATAGGTTTCCCATGCTGACCCCAGCTTTATCCCACAATTGTTTCTGTCTGTTCATTTAAATTCCAAAAGAAAGGCAGAGAAAAGAGAGGATCCTGCCCTGTGTCTGTGAAGCACCCAGCATTGCAGACCGTGTCCCTGCTTGTATCTTGTAGTAATGCCCCAAAAAGATTCCTTGGGAGAGAAGCCACATTGGTAATAAATCACTGTTCCTGAAGCTGCTGGAGAAGTAAAGAGAGGGAGAAAGGAAACATTTTGCCCTGCCTCTTATTTTCAAGGTGTCTGCATTTGTATGGAGAGAACTATGGGCTGCAAAGGGAGGTTTCTCTCCTTAATCATCCAATTCTCCTTCAAACTGTGGGCACTTCCTATGCATATCAGGGACACCTTGATGTTCTACATGCAGTCCCTGCCACTTTTAAACAAGCTTTTTAGTATTTAGAATGTGTTTTAGTAAAGAAGATTTGGGCTTTAGAATAGGTACTAAATCTCTGCAATGTGCTGCATTCCCATTCTGTGAGACTCCAGTGCCAGTGCTGAACTGAGGGGAGGCGGGTGAACTTAAATTAACCCAGGAGAGGAGGGTGAATGCTGCTTTCAAGCAGCAGATGCTGCAGCACCAAATAAGCATATTGCACAATAAATAGCAGTCATGGCTTTAATTAGGAATTCAATTGAAGTTGGAAACCACTTGCCTACAGTAAAATTGTCCTATTTAACATTTCTATCAACATATTTTTTTATCATTGGCATTGTTGCTTTTAATTTAACTTTCAATTTTAGCTTTCAATGTAATAGGTAAAACATTTTTTAAGACTGCATTAATAGTTCTTTCTCATGAATTTATCCTGATCTTGTATTTGAATCACAGACACTGAACAAATCTGAGAGTTTCAGGGGAAAAAATAGGCAAGTCTTTCAACTAGAAGTCCAAAATCTGGAATGCCTGTGATTTTTGGATCACTATTTGGAACTCCAGGAATGTGTGTCTAGCACCCATAAAAAATGCTGTCTTTAAACCTCTGGTCTGGTGGATTGGAAAGTAGTTGAAAGGTGATGACCTGTCAATATGTGGCTCAAAATTGGAGGAATAGTGGCTTCACATCCAAACAGCAAACATAGACTGCCTTTAGGTATTGAGCTCCTTAAAAAATAAAGAAATAAGAAAATAAAAAATGTGCTTGCTTTGTTCCACCAGTGTGCTTATAGCTTACCTATTGCAACTGTAATTGATGTTTAACTTTGAGGATTGGCTATTTATTGTGTTGGCAGCCTGGAGAAGGCTTTCTACACTTTTAGTTGAGGATCAGTACAAGTGCCTCTGCAGGCACCAGTATTCACTTATGCGATGATGGCTTTAACAAGTTGAGGAGAAGATGTGTGAGGTGGGACAGATGATTTGCTAGTGGGAATCCTTTGGATCTGCCCATAGGGATGTTGAATTGGGAGGGACGGACTCTAATGGCAGGAATAAGACTCAAAGACAGCCTCTGAAGAGAAATAAGAATCCTTGCTTGCTAGGCAACATCCCCTCCATTCAAATAATTATGAAGCTTTTACCATCAGAATAGTGCCACAGTTGTGAAATGTGGAAATATTACAAGGAAGAAATTTATGAAGCACTCAGAGGTAAAAAATGCAAACCATCATACGAAAGAAATCAACTCTCATAGTACAGAAAGGGGTAACTTCTTCTAGTCTCAGGTTCCATGTTATCTTATTTGGGGAAATTCTTTCTTAGTACAGGATCTGGAATTTGGAGTAATTGTGCTAATGTAAGCAGGAAACAATACCACCTGTGTTTTCTACCCTTTATCCTCCCACCAGATGTGGGCAGTCTGTATTTTAACATAGGGAAGTGGAAAATCAAACCAAGCCCACTAAACTCTGCAAAGAAGTTTTCCCCTACTCCAAATCTGACTCTGCTCAAGCCGAAACAATGTGCAGAGTAAGGACTGTGGCTGAGCCTTGTTACCTGGGTTGAAATTGCAGCCTAATAAAAGTATCCTAAATTGTAGACGTGTGTTTATTCTTACTCTGGTTAGGAAATAACTTTCCAAAGCCTAGATCACACAAACAATGTTTGTGCTGAGTAAAGAGCTTAAATTCAACCAAAATGAAGCTGGATGTAATCTGTTCAAAGTATATTGAGAAAAATTATATATTAGTAAATATATCAAGGAGGAAAAAAAGAGTGAAGAACCCAAAAAGATGAGCTCAAACATTGTTGAAAGAAAATGTAATAAGATAAAAAGAAGCAAACAAAACTTCTTTACATTTCTGTTCTACTGAACTCTGAATTTTTGGAGTAATTTATGGTCAGTTAAACTTCAGAAGGCAGCCTCTGTGTCAAAAGTTTGACTTGCCATGTTCCTTGAGCTCTCTAAAACTCTTATAGCTTGAATTCACTTGTCAAAAGTGGAGAAAGTGGTAGATTTCCAAATCTGTGTGTAATTTGAAGCAGTGAGTCATAATCAATAAACTATTCCCAGAACTATAGTTAGGAAGGGAATAAAACCAATGTGAAATCACATGGGAAGTAAGGAAGTAAGTTTATAAACAACTGTAGCTGTCAGAATATTAGCTATTGATACTGTATCCAGTTATTTAGATAAATAATGTGTGTGGTATGGTTTTGTTTTTAGTAAGCATAAACAGTTTTCAAATGGAATGACTTTTTTTTTTTTTAATTAAGATTTACCTTCTGGGGTGATTTATTTTGCTGCAACTTATTTTGAAACACAAAATTCTGGTTTCAAGTTTTGCCAAAAGAATATTCTCCCAGAGAAACTGTTCTCTTTTAGTGAGGAAGCCACATGAAAAAATGTCTTTGAAAACATATATGGAGAAAGTAGTTTCTAGAGTGGTTTCTAAGGCTTATTTTGTGCATTTTTGCAAGGTGCTTTGTGATCTCAACATAGCAACATATTTGTTTTTTTTACAGACTGATTTTTTTTTTTTTTTTTTTTTTTTTTTTTTTTTTGCATAAATGGAGTATATGTCTGTGCAAGGCATATGCACAGACTAAGAGGTGACTATAGCAAGTGTGAATGGGAGGAAACCTGACCAGATGACAGAATAAATTCTGCTGCCTTTGGAACATATAGAACTGCTAAAATATAAGGGATACATGTAGCCTTACAAATAAAATCAAATCAAATTCAATGACTGAATGACATCTGTCAGAGATAAGTTGGAATCAGTGGATACCACCTTTTGTAGCTCCTTCTTTGTGAGTGATCTTGAATTTTCTTTGTCATTTTAAAAATCTCAAGGAGAGTGCTTTGGATGTGATCTCTTTATACCCTCAATCTTCCATTTTAAGTATGACCAGGATTAATATAACATGTGCAGACTAAATCCATGGTATTGCATTTACCAACCCTGAATTTTTATGAAGAAAGGGTAGCTTTTTAATAATCCTCCTGGCTTTTATTTGCCTTCCTTTTTAATATTTCAATGAAAAAAAATATTTGTTACCATTTGTTATTTTGCAATTTATTTTTGTAAAAGTCTGTTTGTGTTGCTTTTGGCCAAAGAGTTACTGTAACATGCTCCAAATTGCTGTCCTCCTGGAGCAATCCATGGAAATGTGTTGCTATTGTGTTAGTACCAAACTATTTCATATCTGGAAGACTGAAATCACAGGGACAAATGCAATATTTTTTCTTTGCTCAACTTCTGTCTAATGAGCTCTGCTGTTGGGCAATTGGAGATCTTAATTCTAGCCCTCTTCTTGCTAGTTCCTGTGTGACTGAGTGCATGAATTCTTAATATTCCCATTTCCCTATCTGTAAAATGGGAATTTTTATACTTTCCAGCTCTATAAAATTTATATTGCAATTAACAGAGCAGTCTGAGACCTCAGGTGATTGTCAAAATGTTTACATATAGTGCCTGTTTTATTATTTTTTCCTAAACCTTTATATATTTAACCTAGAATTGCATTTGGAAAAAGGCTAAGAGAAATTGTGTGGCTGTTGCCAATAGAAGTATTTTGACCATCTCTTTTATTATTTCAAAAAATGTCTTTCATCTTGACGTGCACCTATTTAAAATATAGTCCCCATTCACACAATCTTTTCAGCAAGCTCCTTATATTAATAGGTATGACATTATTTCTTGCAGAAAAGAAATAAAAGGGAAAGTGAAAATAATTTTGTGGGGTTTAGACCTAATATTCCTGTAATATTGACCTATTAAATTTCAGTACAATCACTAAATTAGTTTGGGATAGGATTGGATAACCCAAAGGATCAGAACTAAGAAAAATGTTTCTGACTTCTTTTCGGCTGACCTTTTACTTAGCTGTGAGCTAAGGTCATTTTCACTCTTGGCTGGGCTTCCTTGACAGCTAAGATGGCTTCTTCATGAAGATACTGGAATAAACTAGGGTCATACATTCATTCACATTGCTAAAACCACTTCATCAAATACTTCTTCTATATAAAATACTCCTGATCTAATCAAGAAAACATCAAAATCCTGCAAAGTGCCCTTGTTAATCCTGTCACTTACTACCTAGACCATTTTTCAAGATGATTTAATTAGCAAAGTAAAAGAGCTTACTATTCTTTCAACATTATTCATTCAAGTTAAAATGTATGCTTTGGCTTAAGATATAAATAACTTTCATACACTAGTAGAAAATGCGTGCATTTAAAAGCAAGGCTATTTCCTTCAGTCAGGCATGTTCTGATTTTCTGCCAGTGTCACCAGAACCCCAAAGCCACAGTTAAGAGGTCTGTCTACCTTTGCTCATTTTCAACAAGAGATGGGCTGGAAAAGAACTGCTACTGGAAAGAACCATGCATGGCGAAAATGTAGTTACGTCTCTATTTTTTCCAGAACCAAAACGTCTTTCTAGTACCAAGAACTCTAAATGTTCCAGAGAAAAAGAGAAAGGCAGAGAAGATAAATACTTGCCAAAAAGAGGAATTGTTATGTGTTTTATGCATATATACTAACCCATAAAGTTTGGGTTAGTGAAGGAAAACCAAAAATAGCAACAAGAATTCATGATGCAACTCTAGTTTAACCCGAGAAGCAATTCTCCCTATTCAATAAAGTGCAGACTTACTAGACCTAATTGTCAGTATATTCTTTATTAATGCTTCATGCTTATAATATCAGAGTGCTCCTAAGGTATAATTAAAGATTTACCTAGATTTATGAGACTTTATCATCACCAACAGGGTTAAAGAATGCCAGGGAGACCCATTGTGTGAGGGTTTTGCTCAGCACTTTCCACAACAGTAAGAGCATTGCAGAATTACCTCAGTGCTTTAAAAAAGCTTGACTGTTTGGCACTAATGTAAGGGTCATTATTAGAAAGGGGATAGTATGCATGTGTTAGACTAATTGTGGGTCTTCTTACCTTTCTGAAAAGGAGAAAAGAAAAAAAGAAAAACAAAAGAGGAATGAGAAACCAAAAGAACAGAATGGATATACTCTGAAAAGTGGAATTAAATAGAAAATTATGGTTATTTATAACAACAATAATGATATTCTGGAAAGCTGTCAGTGTCCACACAGCCCTCTGTATTTCTTAATACAGATATCCTTGGTAATGGATCAGTGCTCTTTCACCTGAATTTTACAGAGCCCACACTTTAAAATGTTTACTGAAGAGTGCTGAATGTTGTAGGCTTCCAGATGTTACCATATTTATTACATAACCATTCACTGGATGTATTTAGGAAGCATAGATGATAGGATGAGTCTGGAAATCCTGGAAGGGATAGAAACAATCTGTAGTAGTATTTTAAAACATTTTGGTACCTCACCTTCCACTTTACTATGTATAGGATCAAGTTGCAAAAGCCAGACCTGACTTGGATTAGTACTTTAATTTTCAAAGGGTTTCTCTGACTTAAACAGGACGGGTTGAGTGGTCAGAAACCACTGTTAAGCGTTCACAGTTTACCTTTCTCCTAGCTGCATCAAAGCATACCAAAAAAATAATAAGACATTAGAACAGAAATGTGATTCCTATATTAATGACAAATTCTTGTATTGTGAATTGTATATGAATTTACCTATGTTTTCACACATAGATTTTGTTAGAAATTACTTACTTCTGCTCTATTCACAGAGTCTGTGTTGCCGTGGTAGTTTACATAGGGCAAAGGATGAAATTTATACCTGAGTTAAATACAATACTCAAGTCTGCACATGGCCTGGAAACACTAATTGGTTATCTTGCCCTCTAATATTAGTCTTTTGCAGTGTGAATCTTTGATCCTTTGGGTAAACATTTCAGTTTCTGTTTGCTAAGGAAAGGTTTCATTCTGTGCATACAGTGCATGGGTGCCTACTTCTTATCACACTCACTGCGACAGTGTAGAAAAGCTAATATTCGATGTACATAAATTGCTTCTCTTACTGCAACTTTCACATCCTGTTCCTTCCTTCCTTTGCAAATACAGAGTTGAAACTGTAGTATAAATTTAAGTCATGTGAAAAGGATCCAAGGTAGAAAAAAAAAATCTTCTGTGGGATGGATTGTCATTTTGAAAAAGTGAGTTAAGGGAAGTAAGAAGAACGTAGGAAACATTATGTTATTTTTGCACTGCTTTCATGTAAACAATTTGCCTTTAAAACTGCTTTAACTAAAGAACCCTTAGGACTTTGAACACATAACAGGCTCTTGTAAGACCATTGTAGTTTCACATGCAAACACTTGACTTTAGAAAATGCTGGAATTTTAAGCTACTCATTCAAGCTGTACTTTGTTGGTGTTGGCTGGTACATACATGAGTTCACATTTTCTTTAGCTCCCTGATCATGTATTACTATTTTTTTCCTATGGGATTTCCCCCTTGTCCTCTCCCCTCATCTTCTCCTAGAGCACAGGATGAACAGTTTTCTAGAAATAAACTAAGGCACAGTATCAGGTAATTATCCTCAAGTTCCTGGCCTTAGTAGCTCTAGCAGTAGAAAGTTAACAATAATACTTCTTACTGCAAGAAGAGAAAAGACATGGCTAAAATATGAGAATAAATAATATGCAAGAAAATTCAATCACAAATCTGGCTGCTCAGCATGGGATATATAGGACCTGATTAGCAGACTTCCTAAGCTCTTATGGTGGTGGGTAAAGTCAAACAAGCAGTAATTACATACATGGATCTGGAAGCTGGAACAAGTGGGCAGGAGACAAGAGACTTCGATTTATGACTTGGACTTACTTGTGGACTCTGCCTCTAAAATGGGGAAAATACTATTGTCCATCTCCCTGTGGAGAGACATCATTAGTAATTTTGAGGCATGCATATACTCTGGTAATAGATGTCAAAACAATTCAGCATTCCTTGCAGCAAATGCATGAGAGGCAGAAACCCGAACGGAGAGCTTAAAAGGTATTCTTGGAATAGGTGCCTCTTTCTCTGAGTTGCGGTACTTCCCCTGTACACTGCATGATGCAGGTCTTGTGTGGAGAGAAGTAATAATATAATTGAAGACAGTTTATGCTACACTTAAGTTGAAAGCAGCTTTGAAGTTGTTGACCACATAATTTTAGCATTCCCTGTGTTGTAAGTGCTTAACTTCTATAACATAAATCATAATCTCTCAATAGCCTTAATGTAATTACATGGGCTATTTTTTTCTTTTAAAAAATCTATTTTGTGCAGTCTTAACAGCTCCCATCAGGCATGTGATTAGACTATGATTTCTCAGGACAGATTTAAACTATTTGAATGACATGACTTTTTAAGTTACTGTCAGCAGGAAAGGGTTCTTGTCTTGGAAATGGTGGGCTGATGCAGCTATGCACTGAGCCAAGGGAACCCAGACCAGATTGTGTATGCAAGCATACACATCTCTTGGCTGTGTGTGCATCCTAATGCTGGAGGAAACTCTTCTGCTGTGTGGTGACACAGAGGTGGAGGATGTGTGACAAAGTCACACAATAAAGACTTTGCTCCCCTGCAAGACATCTGTGTACTGCTGCTCATTGGCTGCAGGGTGACTTGGCCTTTTAAAGCATTCATTTTCAATCAGTACTTGGGCATTCTGTGAAAACCCAGCAGACAGTCTGAGAGCAGAAAGGAAACCATATTTGTGGAAGGGAAGGAGTTAAGGGTAAACTGCAACCCTTTGTTTCCCCCTGCCCTAAAGAAATAGTGAAAGAACTTCATTGGCTCCAGCAATTTCTCCGAGTCATACTTTGAAATCTGGATGGAAACAAAAGGTTTGTAAGAATTCCTCAAATGTAAGGAGAAAAGAGTCTTTTAAAATGAAAGGTGGAAACCGAAAGGGAGTTCCTAGTTACCTCTGATAGAAAAATCCATGCCTGTGTCTTAGAAAGAAGTCTGCATTTTAGAGCTTAAACACAAACCAGTAAGTTTTTCTCTTATTTGTATTAGCATGGTTTTTTTCAAGCTTTTAAGAGGGTGCTAAGATAGCTAAATCCCCAAGATGTTCATTCTTATAGAGTAACAGTTTTGACCATGTACTACTCAGGAAGCAGAAGACAGAAAGGCTTAGACTCTTAAAGGTATCCCGGTCCATAATTTGCACCAACTTAATAGATGGTAAAATTTCAATAGGAGTTATAAATCTGCATATTTTGAATCCTGCATACTTTCTGCATACTGTGACTCCTGCAATGTAAAACCCTGTTTGCAAGCTGCCCTTTAGTATGGACAATGATGGGGAATCCTTTAAGAGGAAAATCTGTGAGAATGACGAACAAAGACTGAGAAGGTTATTTAATTTTTTTTTTAGTAGCATTTTATTGAGCAACTTGAAGCCTTTGGACCTGATACAGACCTTGATTTTGATTCTTGTGCTCTGTGTTGTCATACTCCTCTTTTCACGTTAGTTTGGGTTAGCATTAGGATATGTGTTAGTATTAGGATATGTGTTAGTGTGGCCTGTCAAATGCTTTGGGAATGTCTATTTTGCTCTCAAAGTAAAATATTCTTCAGACCCAATATAATCACTTGAAATCCATGTGAGAAGTACCTTTTAACACTTACTAGCATTCTCTCAGCAATAACATAACTTAAAGAAGAGATATACATCAAAACTCAAACCACGTCATTTCCTTGAACAAAGAGAACTCAACAAAAAAAGGTCTCCAGAAGTGTACAATGACTTCTATCAAGTAATACATTTGTATATTAAGACATCTTTTTTTTTCAATATAATCAAAGTAAACTAAAGCTGGTCATCTTTTAGCCTAGTTTCCTATGGAAACAAAGCATATGCAGTCATACAGCCTAATTGATTCTGTAGGTCCTTCCCATGTATAAATTTATTTGAAAATGGGGTTTGAAACTTAACAGATGGATACTGGTTTTATGGTATTCATTTCCTATGAGCTCCAGGTAATCAGATGAGCAGAGAAAGAATCTAATAGTCCTCACCTGGGAGAAAAGTTTTAGATGGTATTCCAGCCAGCAGAGTATTTACACTGTAGGGAGTGCTTCTAAATATCCCAGCAGATGAAAAGCGTTGGATGGACCTTGTGACTCTGTAGATCTCATAGTTAAGACTGCGAGACACGAATCTACTGGAGATTCTGGAACTACTTGTTTGCTTTGAATTTTGAAATTATGGTTTTCCATAAACTGCCCAGTGAATGCTATTGGAAATATAGTTGACGTTATATATTTCTGTGTGTATATTTCATAGTGATGTGATATTCTTCTCTCTCTGATGTCCAAATCAGTGTTTTCCCAAGTGGGAGAGTTTGGTTTTTTTTTTTGCAGAAGTTACATGCTACAGCAAGTGTTTATGGGAAGGGATCCTAAGAAAAAACCCATGGTTTTGAAGCAGAGGGTTGAATTGCCAACAAACTGCTTTTTCATCTACCTGCTAACTGTTGCAAACTGGCTCCCAGGGTTCTTGGATTCAGAGATGCTGCATGTTTCCTTGTGGTCCATTTGCATCACCAAGGGGAATTCAGCCTCTGAAAAGAAACCCCTTCTCTGACAGCTCATGAGTGAGAATGGCAGATGGGTGGGAAAGGACAGCTGAAGAGAGTCAGGGTCCTTCAAAAATATCTTTTGTCTTAAGGACATGGTATAGGAGGTGGAAGTAGCCACCAAAATCTGGAACATAAGGATGAGGAGAGGTCAGTGAGGTGATTTAGAAATCATGGCCTGGACGGGGTGCAGGGGAGGGAATGGAAACAATTTTTAGCAACTATATATAAAAATGGTTGCAATAATTAAAAGTCCACTATCATCCACAGTACTAACAGTAAAACATGAGGGCTTGGGCAAACAAGACTAACTTACTGCTGAAATACTCCATCCTTAAATGCTGATAAGTGTTTTTAATTCTATTCTAGCCAGGTTAGTTATAAGCTTGGTGATATTCAGCTGTAGAGGAACACGTGGCCAGTCCTGTCATCTCTCACCTTAATGAGCACTGAAAGCGGATGACTAGAAATTCTACTCAGTGCTCAGCATAGCAGTTCATTATATAAGTTCTACATATAGTTAAATTAGTAGCTTAGTTGACAAGAAGGTGACATAGCTCAACTTATTTTTTAAATTGCTTAGCTTTATCACTCTATTGAACAGATTGTTCAAGTATTTATAGAATACTGTGCTACAGCCAATGTGATCTGCAATTAAGGCAAAAATGGTCAAGTAGAATGACATGATCAAGCAGTTTAAAATGAGTTGACCTCTGATTGCCATCAAACAACCAGAGGTTGAGGCTTGAACCACAAAACTGCCTTTTTAAATTCTTTAAGGAAATCGGGTGCTGGGACTGAAATATGATTTGACTGAAATATGTTTTGACTGAAACTTTAGAAAGAAAAAAAAAAAGAAGCTATGTTATAAGACTGAAAATTTTGTTACTCTCCATTTTAGTTTATTAGCATGTTGTTGAGTTTTGGTGAGATGACCTTTTGGTAAAAGCTGTAAACCTTCTAGGAATTACAGTTGCTGAAGTCCTAAACCAAGGAGATTTCCACCTTGCAGGTGTCATGTTCCTGAACTATACGGAGTTTAAATTTTGTTTTAGAAAGAGAGATTTAAATTCAAGGAAAACAGTCCAGTTGAAAGGTCTAGGACTTTTAGCTTCCAAGACTTTGACTCCAACCCTGAAAAATGGTGAAGCTGTATCTTCATCTGTCCAGCCCTGACACAATTCCAGGAGGGGGGGGGGGGGGAAAAAAAAAAAAAAAAAAAAAAAGAGGGGAAAAAAAAACCACAACAAAAAAAAAAAAAAAAAAAAACAAAAAAACAAAAACCGAAACAACAACAAAAAAACCCACAGAAAAAATAAAAACAAATAAAAAAACCCCCAAACAATACAAAAAAAAGACGAACAAAAACCAAACAACATTTTAAAAAGCATAAATTTCTTTAGCACAAGCATATCTATGTATTTACATTTATGTGGAGTTTAACAATCTTTTGCTTTTGGGACCACAGCTGAAAAGAGAAATACAAAATAAATGAATCATAGGGAAGAGGGCTCAGGTTTAACCATCCTCTTCTACAGTGCTTACATTAGAATCATGACTGTAACTTCTTAGAGTGACATTTTTCTTACTTTACAAGAAACTTATTTAAATCCACAGTGTGATGATTTTTTTTTTTTTCCCTCCTCATTTCACAAGGATGCGTTATTTGGAAAAAGAATTCTTCATTAACAGTTATTTAATTGACTCTGGTGGACAGTTGTGTGGAGGGGAGTCTTGGCCATCAGTGCCTTTGGTGAACTCCTATTGATTCTAAGGAGAGCTGAGGAAATGATACAGAGAACAAAAGTTTAGGGGTTAATGAATGCATGTTCAGAGGAACCTTTGAGCTGCAAAGAGAGAAATATCCCCAGAGGAATCTCAACCAAGAAGTGAGTTCCCACTGATAAAATTTTGGGCTAGAGAACTATTGGCTGGTGAGGTTTTCTATCACAGGAATCAGATGACCTGTGTGGTTCGGATGCTCCCACTGTCTTGTGGTACAGGCTCCAAAACTCAGTAGAGTCTGTATCTTCTCTCACTTATGCCAATGGTGAAAATTCCTATGATTTAGAAAGAAGCACTGTATGTTTTTGTTGCTAAACTGCTCAGATATTTCCTCAGTTTGAGAAATGCCTGGGCATTATTACACAAGACGATTTAAAGAATTAGCAATACATAATTTTTGCAGATTGAGAGAAACTTTGCCTGTTTCAAATGAGTTTGTTTTACAAGAAATGTTGCTTTAACTCACTTGAAGGTTTTTCAGTCTTTTTGGAGAAGTTGTCAGTGTTTAGGTTAAGCTCTTGAAAAAGAAGTGCAGTATTATTAGCACTTCTCTCTAACATGGTGGACTATGTCTTGTTTCCCAATAACTACAGATCCTTATGTTGCCAGGAAATATTTCCAGCAGATTTTGTAATAGGACTCCACTGGAGATGGGAAACAAAGATACAGGATTATCTGACATCAGTCTTGGCCAGAGCATCCAGTTCTGTTTTTAATGGCACTGGGCTGTTGCTGATTAGAGCAAAATCCATCAGCGCAAAATTATATGCTACATAGTAGGCTGTAAAGCGCTCATCTGGACAGTGCTGATGTGTAGTTCTTACTACCATATTCCAGATGCATCCTTAGCTAGCATCCCCATGCTTGTCTCAATGCTGTGGCTTGTTCTTCTTTCTAGTAGTATTTTGAGGACTACTGGTAGAAATAGATCTTTCCTTGCTTCTCCCTCAGGAAGGCAAGGAAGAATCATCACACATGTTCCTATACTTCTCACAGCAGAATAACTGATTTTATCATTGGGTGTCTTGGTTTACTGCTGAAGCTAATAACATTGCATGAATCCCCTGCAGATCTCATCAGTGATTACTCCTGCTTGGCATCCAGGGGCCTTTGAAAGGATTTTTGTGCTGCTTTTGGACAGGGAAAATTTGTGAGAGGGAGAACTTTCTGCTGCCACAGGGTGGCAGGGTAAATTTAGCTTAGCAGCTCACCTTAATCGAGCCTGCTGGTGCCTGCCATGCACTAAAACTTCAAATTTCATCTGGTCAGCATGGGTATGTGCTACATAGCTGGTTTGAAGTTGGATTTATCCTGCCATGGGAACTGTCTTCATCAATGAAAGGAACAGCCTATGAGCCTAGTGATCTGTGACAGCCTGGAACTCCAAACTGAAATGGGTATGCTGGCAAGGGGTGAGCAACTGAATCCTCAGATCACCTAATTCTACTTCTGCTGCCTCTCTTTCTCCACATAGTCATTTTGTTGGTTGTACACAAGTCTACATAGGGAGTAGAAAACAATATAGGTCTTCTCCACACACCCCCATTTATTTTTGTTTGACCTAGTAAACCACCCTCCCCCTCTTTTATTTTTGTGGCCAGTCAACTTTGTAAAGCCAGCCATACTGACTTGCTGTTACAAGCAAGATAAAAATTTAGAAGTGGAAGTTCAATGCTGCGATGTGATTTAACTGTACCTGTCTAAACTTCCTTAAGCTTGACATGTCAGTATCAGAATATGACATTTCCTCATCAGAATGATGTGTGAAGCCTGGGGCACTTCAGGAGTACTGTTTAACCACACTAGAACATTTAGTCTTAAAATGCTCTTTTAATTTTCTAGCTTTTGGTACCCCTGGTCTAGTCCAAGATCAACATGTAGGTAATAGTGAAAAATCCAGTCCTAAACCAGTGAGATTGGTGTGTGGATATTTTAAAAGAGGCAGGAAGGAGCCCCAAGAAAAGTAGTTTTTGAACATGTTCTGGATGCTCTGTATCGATGGGCAAATGTTAGAGTGCATTCACACTTAGTTTGCTTGTCAGTCCCATCTGGGAAGGCCTCGAAATCTGAACCTAACAACTAATGTTCTTTAATGATTTTTTTTTTTTTCCTTTTAATAGAATTTATATTTTTTTTTTTCTTTTCAAGCAGGGCTAAAAAATCTTTTTTCCTTGCTTTCATCTACATGACTGCAATCATAAGGAGTCAATCCACTCCAATGGTATAGTGCATTATATGCTAGCATGTTAGGCACTATAGACCAGGAATGGCCTTCTCTCTCCCTAGATGTCCAGTCTTGCTGAGAAGAGTGTCACATAGAAAATGTAGAAATGAGTCTACCATCAGGAGATTTTTGCAGCCAAATCTTATTGCCCAAAACCAAGATGTTTAATTTCTGAGCCAATTTGTCTTTAACTTAACCCTAAATATTTTTAAGAGCTTTCTGCAAAACTTGAAGACCAGTGTCATGCTAAAGAGGGTGTATTTTCATTTGCTTCTGTTCTCCCCTAAGGTCTCCTTCATTAACTTCAGCTGCCTCAGCAGAGGGTGGGAGAATTGCTTTTGTGTTGGGGCTAGAAAATGATAATTTTTCAAGACTGTTTTAAAACATCAGATGGGAACAGAAGTTCACAAAAAAGTATTTCTGCTTTTTTTTTTTTTAACAAACTGTTTCATAGCATATGCACCACTTAATATGGCATATGTTAACTTCAGTGTTTTAATTGATTAGTAAAGTAAATAGACGTATATAATGGGAATAATCTGTCAGTAGCATCATGAGGCTCCAGCAAGGTGCATTCCTTCTTAACTTAAGAATGTACTTGTTTGGTAGATTGGGATTTTTTGTTGTCTGAGAGTTAAAAGAAATTTTATACATTATCTACTGTATTTTTTGCTTTCACCCCTGCAAGCTGTAGTGCCTGGCAGCATGCAAATGAGAGATGACTTTATATACAGGGCAGGGGAAAGAAAGAAAGAGATTAGGTAGACTACTAAATATGGAGTGGGGAATATTATCAGTGTTCCCTAGTGACTTTGTGAACAGGCCTTGAAAATAGATGATAGTTAACAACTCAAAAAGTTCCAGTCAACTGGACTAGTTTGCAAAAGACAAGGGTTGGGGAGGAGCAGTCACCAAGCTTATGTTGCCTGTGAAGCGCAGTTTGGATTTATATCAATCTTCACATGTATATTAGCCCTTGTTTTTTCAATTAAGAGAAGTAAACTCTTTACTTTCTGTTAACAGAATTTTCTTCAGATTTTTCTGTAAGGGGCATATTGCAAAAGCTGACTTCTCTTCCATGACTCTTCCTACAGGCTGTCAGCTGCTTCATTGTCTTAGCAGAGGCTTTGGTCTTGGATAGGCTTCATTGGGAGTGAAGGTACCAAAGCACTAAGGTTAAAGCAAGAATTGAGAACTGTTACTTGCCCACTTGCATAAGCTGAAATTCAGTTTATTAAATGTCTTTGTCACATGAACTATTGGGTAGTAAAAATCAGGTTGTAGCATGACAATGTGTCTTGCAATACTTGAATTGCTCCTATTAACATTCCTATTAACTCTAACTTCATACTGAATTTTCTAAGTTCATTGGGTTTGAATGATTTGCTTTACTGTAGCTCTGATTTTCAATAGAAAAATTCAGCTCAGAAAGCAATGTCAAATGTTCCATTCCAGCTCTAAGCAATCCCATTTCTGTAGGCAAGCTTGCAGACTTTGAGATGCTCTGCAGGTGGGCGTCTCAAATCTGGGCATAACTCTTAAAACACAACTGTTATTCTTAGTTACTACTCTACGGACAGCTTCCCTGAGAGACACAGTCTAAACAACTTCTCTAAAATCAATCATTCTATCTAAAGTATTGCAAAAACATCTATGACAGCCTTAGATTATTTTAGATGCAGTAGATAAGTGCAGTTGTTTTTTAACTTGTGCATGGGATGTAGTTTTTTCCACAGTTTTGATAACCTTCATGAACATAGCAGTTAACAGCTGAAAAACATTTTTTTCATTAAAGCGTATCAGCAAAATACAAAACCGTACATCCAGTAGGACAAAGGCTTTGGGGACCAGGACTTCTTGTTGCTACTCTCTGCATGAAGCTGACCTTGTCTGTATTCTATAATGGAAGTTACTTCATCATCCAGCCTTGAGCCTCTCCTGAGCAAATACTGTCAATCACACTGAATTGTGCCAAAAGGCATACCAGCCATGTCATGCAGATGACTCTCCACTGTGGACTCAAATGAGACCACCAACCCTTAACCCTAACAGAACTGAGAATTTGTTTTGTTTCAAAGTAGAGACAAGTACATAGGTCTACAGGGTGCTTTTTGTTTTACATTAGCTGGTGGTAGGTTTTCTAGGGATTACATACACTACTAAAAACAAAAGAAAAAAAGAAACTTTTATTGGTTTTCTATGTACTGTGTAAAAACCAGTCACATTCAACTCTTGATATTTAGCTGATATATAAGCTTTAAAGAAATTTACTCTTTATTTTGCTTGGTTATTTTGACTTTATATGTAGTTTCTTTTTGCATATTTGTTTTAAAAATGAGTGATATTTGTTATAAAAGTATGATACCCCAAAGACTCTGAGATACAAAACTCTTAAAATTTAAAGTTGCAGTGTAGCTAATGTCCCAAGTTTAATGTGGGAAGTCTTCAAAGATCTTACTGCATAATATTTTAGTATTTTGTTAATTTTTGCAGCAATTGTTCAGACTCAAATTGCCATTTTAACGTTTTCCCTTAACTACCTTCATCAGCCACAGATCATAGGACACTGAGAATCCTGGCTAACAAAGCTAGGAAAAAAGTATTTAGCGGACAATGACCATAAGCAAATTTCAAAGACCCAGGCCAATTACAAATCATATTCTCCCTCATTCAAAATCAAGACAGTATTTTACTTCTTCCAGGGCTTTTCTGAGCCTCCATTAGCATTCCAAATTTGCTGCAGCAAAAAGCTCATTTGTTCCCACAGGAAAAATACAGATTGATTTCTCAAAGTATGGTCCATTATCTTCCTTGTGCCCTCAAAGCCACATTTGGACTACAATCAGTGATATCTGCCGAGCTAGCTGAGCATTTGTCCTGATGGTCATTTGACCATTAATCCTTTGGTTGTTGTATATTATAAACATTAGGTTAGCTCATCACTAGGAATCATCATTTGCCTGTGCATCATCTGACCTGGACCACGGAAGGATTTAATGTCCTTCACCATTGTATCTTAGCACTGTTGTCAAATAGAAGGTTCACCCGGGACCTTCAATTTCAAAAGTTTCTACAAAAAAATCAGTGGGAAGAGATGAACACAGATGTTTTTAAGGTGGGGTTGTACTCCTTAAGTTCCAGAGAAGCCTGAGTCCTATATCCTGAGGTATAATTTTTCATGATTATGTTTCTGGCCAAAATTGGGTTCACCTTATTGCAGTGAAATGTAAAACATAAGTAACTCTTTTAAGAAAATGGTAACAGAAATGTGGAAAAAACTTCCTATATGGTACTTCTCAGGATGAGTTAGGAGTGTTTCTCATCAGAATTTCGGGCTCCTTTCAAAATCCACATTTCATAAAACTCTTCTTTTTAAATGTACCAGATATGAGAATGGAAGATCAGTGACATGGCAAAAGGCTAAACACAACAATACCTCCATAGAATGGTGTCAGCGTACACCAGTGAAGATGTCAATTTATTGCAGCATTGTAACAGCTAATAAAGCCTATGCATTTTGATAGTTCCTCAACTCATGAATGTGTTTCCAGTTTTCATGCGTCACACCTGAGTCCTTTTTCTAATAGACTTTTCCTGTGCAGAACTACTAGATTTCTCTATTCAAAGATTTCAATGCAATTAAACTGATTGCTGAAAAATGCATCATTCTTTTAATAAGAAAATTTACATATTCACTAACTTTAAACTTGCTTGTGGAAAGACAGTTTAAAAGTTTATTTGAATGTTCTTTCACTCAAATGTTTTGTGATTCTCTCACCTTGTTTCTATTAACATGCCAATAAATTAAATCAAAAGATAAGGCAGTTTCTCTATTTTTCTTATTTAGCAGATAGGTTATAGTAAAGGCCTTGTTTTGAACTTCAGGAGCCTAAAGGTATTTTCTTATTGCTTTCAGTGGCTTTGGCCCTAAGAAAACATCATGTAATTCCCCTCCCATCAATCTAAGTAGAGTGAATGTACAACAAGAGTAATCAAGACAGTTTAATTTAATACTTGGTAGAAGTAAACAATACTCAAAGCAACATTAAATTTTAACAATCACCAAATATGCATTTTGGACTCATACCTCAAGTTTGATTTTAAAACACAGACTTTATCTTGTTTTGTTGTAAATATTTTTATTAAATGCCAACAGGTACATTTCCTGTCACCGATAAAACTTGACTTCTAGTTGTAGGCAAAGATACGTAGTAGTACCATAATGGAATATCCTCTTATCTTTTTATGCCAGTTCTGCAGATCTTCTGATGATTTTTGTGCTTATTATGAACAATATAGTTCTTCCTTGGCTTGCAAATGAGCCACAAAAGAGATATTTTACAGATGTTTACTATTCAATATTGGTTGATAAATGTTTTAGATGTGGTGTAGAGCTCATAATTAAGGGTTTACATTTCATAGACCAAAACTACTTAGCATAAAACATTTATTAGCTAGTATGTACCACAACTGCTGGTAGGTGTACTGTTATTGGTAATTTCCTATATACTTGTTGATCATTGAGATCAAGTACTTTCTGCTTCCCTAGTTCCTTGAGTAAAAGTCTTCCATGCAGGAGGAAGGCCTGTGTAAGCTATTTGTTTGTTACAGGAGATTGAACTTCACTACAAATACATTTTCTCATGCATATGGATGGCTTGCCTGAGAACTGGCATGAATATGGCTTTTGATTTTCATTTTGAGTGTTCCTGCTAGTTTCATCCTGTTGTATAGGAGGAACAAAAGTCTTGTGCTTCAGCTCATGAAATTAAGAGGGATTTAAGTGGAGTAAAGGCTTCTTCATAGCTCTTGGCTGAGTGACCAACTAGAAATGCTTCCTAAATGCAAGACTAAATCATATGAAATCAGTCATGTGAAATCTTCTTTCAGTGAAAACACATTAGGTTAAAAGTCAGATACTAATAAATTTTAACAGAAAAGGAAAAAAAGAGATTATATCCAAGGAATAGAATGAAGGCTACCAAGGAGTCACTCGTTATTTTTAAAGTTCTTGCAATGAAGTTATAGGACAAAAATGATAGCTATAGAATTCTCTTTTCTTCCCTGTTTTACTTGCCTGACCCCTAGTTAGCTATGTCTTCATTAAAAGAACAAAACTCAGAATTTCACACCCATTTAACACCAAGTTAAGTATCACTTAACCCCTTGGTACTGACCAAATGTATCCCCATTAAGCAGAGTTTTTGTTAGTACCATCCCAATTAAACAGCAGTCACAGCTATTCACTAACATTATACCAAATTAGTTTCCTGGGAGGTATCTTAATAAAGCAACCATCCCAATTAAGCCTGTCCTCATTAGGTGGAGGATACAGTATTACTATTTTATTGTAATTAAAGAAAGGCTCATGGTCCCATTTCATATAGTTTAGCTACAGAATTATTAATAAACAACAGTCTCAACTAATATATTAGTGCTGACTCAGAATATAATAACACTGACCTATTAAATATGGCATTTGCATGTAATCAGTGGCTTCTTGCTATAGCTTTCTGAGCCACTGGAAACAGAAGGATTTTGTCTTCTTGTGATGTCCTTGTTCTTCTTTGTTGACATCATCACATTTAGTCTGTACAAAAGAAGTGTTGAAAAACATAGAAATTGCTGACTTAGGCTCCTTGGAGCTTTTGGAGGTGATGACTGTGATAAGCTGGAAATCTTTTGAGCTTATGGTGTTTGCAGTTTCCCAAATGTAATTCAGATACTTTGCTAGCTCTAATTTTTAGCTTTAGCTCCAGTTGTTCTCTAATACAATCCTGAAAGGGTGAATTTGGACAATCTTATCTTGGCCATTTTGAGCACATATGCTAGAACTAAGTCTTTTTGGCTCAGCTGTAGCTTGAATCTAATGAAAATGACAGATAATGCAGAGCACTGTGTGCCTGCCAAAAAAGAGGATATTTCCCATGAGATAGCACCTGGTGATGCAGAAATAGACACTATAGATTTGTGATTGGCTGGTACTTACCAGTATTCATATCTAGTCAGTATTATCAACCACAGAAGATCACATCTTGGATAATAGCAGCAACAATGGCATGCATAAAAAATTACTGCAGCAAAAAAGGGAAAAAAATAGATCAATTATGTCAATTATATGTTAGCACTTTTTTCCCCTCACAGTTTCAACACTGAGAAAAAGGTGGCATCTATCTCTGATCTAATTATTCACATCCTTATTCTTTTTTTTTTTTTTACTTTTCTCTTTTTTTACACACATAAAGGATCTTCACTTTAAAAAAAAAAAACAGCGGAGAATCAAACGTGCATACATTCTTTATGTGGCTTACATTTTAACAGCTGAATAGTTGGCTACTTGAAAATAAAAAAGCATAAAAATATTCTTGTGTTGGCTTTCTCTAAAGGGATATATATTGAGATGACCTTACCTGAGAGCAAAAATGCCATCAGCCAGAAAACTGCCATAAATTAAACTGCTATTTAAGCTCCGATTCTAGTAAAAGGGTCCAAATTTCCAAGGTGCCCCTAATGGGTCTCTGTTTGATGGTAATGGAGCTTTTCTCTGAGGGAGTACCTTCATACACACACAAAAAAAAAAAAAAAAAAAAAAAAAATATCACAAACACAATGTCAAAAGAAAAATCAGCTTCCTTTTCATTAGGAACTGTTGTATACAAACTCCAGCGGTTAGGGAAACTACAGCTCTGCTGAATTTAGCTTACCTAAGGTGAGATAATGAACAAGGTGATTCTGAAAAAAAGAAATACAAAATCATTAAGCAGATCTGTAAATTTTATAATGAATCATTTCAATTAGATTCGGGCAGCAGCAGATGTTAACTCATTTTGGCATGCCCAAACTTGGAGGTTCTTAGGCTGAATTACGTTGTTTTTGTTTGTTTTTTGTTTTTTTTTGTTTTTTTTGTTTTTTTTATGGAAACTTGATGAATCTCACATTTAAAACTGCATTTAAAAGTGTGTATAAAAAAATTTGTTATTTAAAACCAGAGCAAATGGGCCCTTCATTTTCTGATTAATGGGTCAAGCCTCTCTTATACCACAAGGGGCTTCTAATGTGAGAAAGTGATAATAGGTTCACAGAGAAAACAAGCTGGGGCTTAACGCTGCTGGTGAACTCAACAGTATTTCTGTGTTTTTTTCTTGAGATTTTCAGATTTTTCTTGAGAGTAGTCCAGCTGTGCCGTGGAGGAACTGGCATTCCCATATGTGATACAGTCTACATGTGTTTGCAAGCATGGCAAAACATTTGATGTTTTCAATGGATTTGTTGGGCAGTTGCTGGACAGTGGCATTCATGTGGTATAGAGAGGATTTTTTCTGTTAATATAAAAGAGGAATCACATGAAATGTCCATCTGTATAGTGTTTTTAATGTTCATATTTTAAAAGTCCTTGTTTTAACCTAAATGGAGACAGTGCCGCTACATCGGATTTAATAGTCTTCTCTCATATCACTTTGCTTTCTGCCTAGACCACCTGAATGGTCTAAGCTGTCTGATTTCTGTCTTGCTTGCTCTTAACCTTGTCTGCTATCATGAGAAGGATAGTATTTGGTTTACGCTGAGCAGATGTCTCTGTGATGGCACTGTCTGCCTTTGTACTGGAAGGGAATTTCTGCTGGCTCATAGCACTTCCTGAAAGAGCTGTCTCTTTAAGGAGTTATCTCATATTTTCAGAAATTGACTGTGAAAATTCTAAGTAATGGTGTGACATGATCACACTCACTTTCCGTAGTTAATCCTTCACTAGGGGTCAGGCGCTTTCCCTGCTCAATGAGTCATTTGATTGTCATCTACCTTGCACAAAAAAACTACGAAGCCCCAAGCACTGTCTGGTAAGGATGACAGGCAGTCACAGTGCTGAGCTCTGTGCAGGAATAACTGAGTTAGAAAAAAGCTGCTGGCACTGTAATAAAGCGTTTAATGGACAGACAGCCTCTTTTACCTTCCTTGGGGTAACACTAAATCCCTTTTTATTGTAGTTTGCACAGATGTTAGTGAGTTATCCATTTCTCTAATCATACTAGAAGTTGGCACATCCATCTTAAGTAAGAAGACCAGCCCACTCTGTTTTTGAGAGTCCTTTTTCTAATAAACTTGTGTCAGTTTTAGGTCAGTTTCACCAATACAAATAAAATTCAAACAAATAAAAAGTATATTGTCTCATGATGAGATGTATGTAATTATGTCCCTTAGGTCAGTTTAAATTTACAGAGGGAGTTACACTGTGTCTAACCCTTACTGCAATCTAGATTTTCCTCCTGCTTTTAAAAAATAAACCAAAACCACTGCAATATTTAGCCAATATGTTGTAGTTATGTGGTATTCTCAGTTTTGGAGCTGAATGTTCTATATGATTCATTTTACTTTGCAATTATTTGTATATAAATGCATCATTGTGTTCTGCGAACAATATCTCCCCTCCTCCCTCCGATAAATCTTTGTGAATGGAATCCACTTGTTTTGTTTATTTCCTCTACAAAGTGATGTTAACTGGCTCAGCAAATGCAGAATATTTATATTTGTTTCTATTCTTTTGCATGGTGCTAAAGCGATTGCATACTCCTGTTGAAGACTTTATTTCCCTTCAAGTGGTTATTCCTAAATGCAACATTTTTATTAATGAAATGAAATAGAAGCTTTGATGTGGGGTCTGACTGGGGAGAGAAAGAACCCCACAGCCTAGATTTTACATGACAAGGTACTACATGCTTCAACTTCTAGCATGCTTACAAAGGTCAGCTAAAGTTCAGGAAGGGATAAATGATTGCTACTTTGAGGGGGTCCGTGGTAAGCCTTGTTCTTTTTTTGCACTGAGTTGATGGGTTCACAGCAGTAGCTGAATTTTGATAGATTGGCAGACACTGAAAGGAAATGCTAAATCTGCCACAGGGACTCTAACTTCATTTTCTAGGGGCAAAGGGTAAAAGACAAGGGGTACTCCTCAAGGGCAGGACATCATATGACCTGGTCAACAAAGCTACCAGTGTTGTTTGTTTGGATCCTTGCCTTGTTGTACCTGGCTTCTTAACAAAAGGCCTTACCAGCAGGGTGGGCTATCAAAATAAATATTAAAGGTTCAGGGGTTGATGCTAGTCCTTTGTGTATGTAAATTTACTGCTCTCTGGGGTCTCACTGTAAATGAGAAGGCCTGTCTCTGTTGTGCTTCCTGGTAAAATACTTTTAATAAATAAATCAAAGACTATGGAACATTAACTATTTCTCACCAAAATGGAAAATGTCTGCAGATATATATATATATATATATTTTTTTTTTTTTAAACAGTTCTCATACTTGGCTATAAAAAAAAAAAACCACTCTCAGCTTCCAAATACGTAGGGCAAGTTACACTGACAATCTTGCAAAACAAAAACCTAACCTCCCAGGTTGGCTGTTGAGTTTTACACCAAGCTGATGTGCTGAATATATATGACATTTTATACATGCCTTGAAATATATAAAACAATTGATTAAGCTGAAGGCCACATTTTGGTAAGGTCAGTTTTATGATGGGGTATGTACAATCTAGGCACATTTGACATCCAGTTAGTACATGCAATTATAAAGACTTTATTCACAAACTGCTTAATTAAGTGCATTTGGTCATTAAGCTGGCTGTGTACACAGTTGTGAAAAATGTATTTCTACTTTTTCCTTCTCTTCAATCTTAAGTTTCCTTTGTGATCTCCTAGAACAAATGGAAGAATTTACACTTCAAGAAAATAGGGAGTTTGCAAGGAAATCTGAAACCATGTGAAACCAACTAATGTTTCAGATTTCATCAGAAACTCAAAATGCATCAGTGATTCCACAGGTTTGCAAACCATATGGTGAACTTAAGTCAAACTTTCAATGACCACAGTCTTATGTATAGTTTTCCACAGCAATTGGTCAAAACCTGTGATTTTTCGCAGGCTACAAAGGAAACTAGACAACCTTAAGTGATTTGACTGAGAGTTGGGTTTAGTCTGAAGTCACAACTCAGAAGTTGACTGGAGGTTGGTATTTCCATAGCTTTTTAAACTGTTCAACCATTTTATCAGTACACTAAAATTGAAATTGGCTGTTTTACTGGCCAAATATTATTAAAACTCTTGGCATCTTCTCTTTGTTTATCTTCTAAGACCACTTAGGAAAGAATAAAAAAACCCTCATTTTGATTTTTTTTTTTGTGGTTGGTTAACAAGAGCTCACATAACCTCCAGGAATCAACCTCTGGACCAGTATGGGTTAATTTAGCTTTGTTTCCATTTCTGGGAACTGGACAGAACCCATTGCAGGATTTTTTTTTTTTCTTTTTTTTTTTTCCGAGCAAGGAGCAGGTCCCAAAGCACTTTACCTCACCCAAAACAGAACTGAGAAAGCTTTCTTCAAATACCACACCCATTTTGAGTTAAGCAACCCAAGTCAGGACAAACAAGAGGCAATATCTGTTTATTGGGATAAAGGAGAACTGGAGAGGATTAGAAGGTGAGTCAGATCGCATTCTACAAGAAGAAGATAAATGACTCCACAAGGCTTGAAAGCAGGTTGCTTTTTCCTATTTCTTTCCAAAAGGAGAGCAAGAGGTTTCAGGGGTGTTTTTTTGTTTTGTTTTGTGTGGGTTTTGTTTCTTCGTTTCTTATTTTTGTTTTGTTTTGTTTTACCTTTAGTGAGATGTTATGTATAATATTGGAGCCACACACCATACATAAATGAAACAGGAAAAAAGACTTCACTCAGCTGTACGTCCTTATACGCTGCAGGTTGAATTTCTGCTGAAGCTAGTGATTTTAATGAATTTTAGATGGAAATTTTAAATAAATTATATAGGGGGAATTTCAGAGGTTATTCTAATTTGACGTATTTTAGTTTATTCTGATTTAAAACTCAGAAACTGGGATGGAGTTGAATTAAACAAGACTTCTGTACAGCCAGTTCATCTGCTGTATTTACTAAGGCTGTTGATGTGTTTGTCTGATTTCTGTACTGCTGAAATGCACTATGATCTCCTATCTCAGTTTTAATTTTTTGATCAAGAGGTCACATCAAGATTGCCATATTTAATTGAAATGTTTTGTGGATAGGATATAAGCCCTGTCATGTGCAATGTAATCAGATGTTACAATCTTACATCTTAAATCAGCCTTCTTTAGTGAAAAGTACAATAAATAAGTGATAGGTAGTACTCTGGATTCATCAAAAACAATGGGTAATTTTGTCCAGCTGAATTCTTCATGATGTTGTAGCTTAAGGTGTGGTCTTGAAAGACCGCTGGTTTGCAGCATCCTGGAATGCATTTTCACATCTGTTTCTCCCCCCTCAAAAAGTGTCTTTCTTTTGATAAATACATCAGTGGTTAATTGCATGTCTTTGGGGAGGCATATGTAGTCTTTCTCCAGGCAGATGAGAGGAAGGTCTGCCTGAATTGTGAGCTGACTAAGGATGGTGTGAATGTGATCAGTGTTGAGTTCAGGTTAAGGTATCTTCCTCAGGATCCTTGCTGTGCCTGCCTTCTCCACACAGCCTCTAGGCAAGGAGCACATGGGATCTGACTGGGGCTTGGAAAGTACCATGCAGATATATCCTCAAAGTGGTCAAGCCTCTAAATCACCAGCAATTCAGTTATTGCTGTAAGGGCAAACATTGCTATTGGAGCAACACAGGCATGACTGTGGCTTTCAAAGCCTATTGGAGAAGCTAAGCCTAAAGTAGTCAACCCTTAGGACTCAAGAATAGATATTTCTGTGTCTTAAGATGAACCATAGAATCATGCAAGAGGATCATGTCGGTTTCAGACCTCACATTGTATCCACAAAACCACAGAGCTGCTGGCATCTTCTCCTCAAGATGTACTCAGTGGTACTGAATCTTCTTCCTCCTGTTCTCCACTCCCACTCATCCTGAGATTTTCCTTCAAATTTATTTTCTCCGAGGGCCAGAGAGGAAAGGAGCTGCTGCTTGATAGCATGACAATCTTTCAGTTTATTTGTTCATCTTTTCAATTATGATTCTGGTTTCAGCAGCTTCCAATGAGCATCACTTGCAAAATGGTGATTTTTGTCTTATCCTCAGAATTCTATAGACAGTCACAAGGCACTGAGCTTGATATTACTAAAAGAAGCACCAATTTTAGTATAAAACAGATATGTTTGGCTCCAGAACATGGACACCACCTTCTAACAAAGGTACTTCCCTAATCACAGATCCAAAGGTCAGTGTGTGTCTCCTTCCAGTGCACTGATGGACAAGCATATCCTGAGGTAGTCACATGTTCTGGCTCTGTTATACCCAGAGCATTTGTTCATTCTGAGAAGACTCAATACTGAATTGTGTGACACTGATAAGCTTGACAAAAAAAAGGGTCTTGTGTTTGCTGGAAGAACAAATATACTGGCTTTCATTGCAATATGTATCCAGCAGGAGGAAAAGGCATAATTATTTGTTTGAGACAGTTCAGAGGCAGGAATGTGATGTCTCACGTTTCCATCACTACTCTGCAACCACTCAGAATTTGAGGGGTCTTCACAGGAGCATCTTAAGGGATGTAGAAGTCCAAAATATGGGTGTCAATTATGCATGCTTGGCCTTGACCTCACTTTCAGCTGACTTTGCTTAGAAACAAAACTCCTGCAAAACAGGAAAGTTCTTGCAAGCAAGAATAATCTTCATAATCTTAACCTTCCCAATACCTCAGCTGTTATTTTATGGGTGTAAGAGCATGCATCTGCCTAGGCTTTTTTTTTTCTTATTTGAAGAGAAGAACATTTTTTTGAAAATAGAGACCCTCATAGGTCTCAAAAGTGTAGGACACTATGAAATCTTTAACTGGTCTTGAATATGTCTTTTCATATGAAATCTTAACAGAGAGAAAGAACAGCCTGATGAGGCCAATGGATCGTGCTTACATCATATTATCCCTTTAGGTTTTCAGGTACAACATTGGAGAAAATAGTAAATCAGTCAGATGAAAATAGATATGGCATACTATTATTGAGTTCTAATTCTCTGTGTGACAGACATTTTTGAGAGTTTTGAGTAATAACTGAGGAGCATGTCCACATTCCCAATCAGGAAATCTAGTTTTAAATTGCTCACTATTTGGGTGTCCAGGCTTATCCATTGCAATGAGAGCAAAACGTACAAAATACAGCATTGAAACAGATTAATTGATTGAACAGATTGGATTATTATTTCATTATTACTTACTTAATATGTGGTTCTTTTGAATCATTTTATATTTAAATGTATTACGATTATAATTTCCCTGAGTACTCACAATGCTTGAGTCAAACTGATATCCCTTTTGATTGTTCTATTACAAACACTAGAAACATCTTCCTTGCGAAAGGCTCTTGACTACATTTAATCTAGATTTAGTTTAGAATATTGATGGTCTCAAGACAGTCAAATGCATTCAGAAGTTCAAGTAGATTTTGAGCATCATTTTCAAACTCATCATAAGCTGTATTTTTATGCTCTGCCAACAGTATTTCCCGTAATTCAACAAAGACCTTTGTGGAAGGTTTGTAAATAGTTTTGGCAATCTTGAGGTCCATTGTTTGAGGACTATGACCTCAGTTTTTAACCTAGTGGGCGCCACTGCTATCCGTTGGTAGCAAATTCTGTTCTCCTCCCAAATAGAAAAAAAAAAATAAGGCTAAGAATTTCTTCTCTGCACTACTGCCAGAGAATTCTGTAGCAAATTGACTTGTATCTGCAAAAACAGTGTGGCAAGATACCGTATGTGGTAATTGTATGCACTGTTCAAAATATTTTAAATGAACTTGTTCTTACAAGGAAATAAGTTATGAAGTTAACTTTTACGTGTGTGTGAATAATTAAACTATTGTCACTACTCTAAATTATCATCTATTGTTAACTTACATCATTAAATCTTGCTTCTTTACTAAAGAATAATGAAAAATACACTTAATTAACAGTTATTGCAAGCTTGAGGCCATTGACAACACAGTTCTCAGACTGAATTTCACAAGTGTGTTTTGTACTTGACTTGAAATTGCTGCTTTATTCTAAAGCCCTGCACAGTGATGTGGGCATAACAAATTTTGTATCACAAGAACGAACTCCCTTAGTAAATTATGTCACTGTTGGTTAAGATTAGGTTGCTACAAGCAAACAACTCGAGTGTTATTTTTTTTTTTTTTCCAGTGCAGAGGGTGGAGTTATGGTTTGATCCTGCTGTTTTAGTTGCTTTTTAGCAAATTTATGAAAGGCTTTTGCTGTGTGCTAAATCTGACAAAATCCCACCCCCTTTGCCTCACAGCTTCACTCTGCCAATCCATCAGAAGATTTTTGGGGGTTCTGTAACAGTTCCCTGAGGAAAGTGTCCCTGGTTAATTTCCTTGTTGTTTCGATTACAGAGGTGATAGTTTGGTTTTTTTTTTTTTTTTCCTTGGATATTGTTAAAGAGCCTTGCCAGCACTGTAAAGAATGTGCTGCATTCTTCAGATGAAATAAGGCCAATCAGTGGAATAATGAGGAAAGTAATATCTCCCTAGAGAGTCTGATTGGGTTTTCATCAAATCAGCCAACCTTTTCCAGTCATTTACACCAACGTTCACTCCATGCAGGGTGTTATGCTGTCTCAGATTCTTCCCTCCTTTTAAATCCCTTGTGATTATTACTGATAACTAAATAATTGGGATGAGGCAAATTTATGTATATTATATATGTTCTCCTTTTTAAAATTAATTATTTTGCTCTTATTTTTTCACATTTTTAAATGACTCTCCTTCTCTGGAAGCTATTCCAAAGAAGAGAGGGGATATGCAAGAGCTGTAAGATTTATTCCTTTGTGACACTGAATGTCCTTTTATTTTTAATATGTGGGGTAGTCTCCCCTGAATGGAAAGTTACCTACTGCTAAGGCTACAATCCCATGACAAGATGCCCAATTCTTGTTGTTAATTAGTGCTTGACACATTTATTTTTATTTATTCATTAATTTGCCTTTCCAATATAAACCTCTAAAATGGCCCATTTAATTTATTGGGGAGTGAGGAGAACAATAGTTACCATGATCTTCCCTTATTTCATGTTCTTTTCTCTGTCAAGAACACAGCATTAAATGCATGAGGAACATCTAACTACTGAAACAGAAACACACTCTTTCACTCACACAGAATTTAAACTAAGAAAATGGTCACTTCAGCTTTGCATATAGTTTATGCATGTGGTTTCTCGCTGTACACCTATGTACACCAATAATCTGTTCTAAAAAATACAAGGATTACAGTGTTGGGCCAGATACTCCCATGATGTAAACCAGCTTGGTTCCAGACACCAGTAGCTGTGCTGATTTACGCTTTCTGAGCATTTCACTCAGCATGAGTCCATTCAGGTACACAGAAACACATGGCAAATTATTGACCCACCAGGGCTACTAGTCATACATCTCTAACTAGCCCTTTTCTGTGAATCCAGGACGCTTTGGCCATCGAATGAGAAATAAACAGGAGCACAAAAGATGCAGGATACTGCAGAGCTGTGCTATTTAAGTGCATTTGCAGACTAAATGTTGCAGTCAGCCTATGGCTGGCAGCTGTATACATGGCTATGCAATATCTAAAGTAAGGGGGATTTTTGTTTTCCTTCTGTGCTGAGTAGTGCTCTGTTCTGGAGCACAGACTAAGAGAAAGCTGGTATCCTGTCCAAGTTGTCTTCCTTCTATGGCTGGGAGACTCAGAGACAGTGTAGCTTCGTTATACACAAACACATTTATGGCATCTTTGACAAGCTCCTGGACCACATCAGGCATGATCTGATTACATCACTAAAATTAATGTGGTCTTTGGATGTTTTACACAGCAATCTGGGAGGCATTTATTTCCTGCAGTTGGGGGGGGCTTGGGGGGGGGGGGGGGGAGGTGACATGTTTAGCATGTGAAAGTTTTCAAAATTAACCGAGTTCCATTCACACCAGTCCTCCCACACTGCTCAGCAAATGATTCAAAGCCTTCAGCGTGATTTCATCTGTGCAGACTCTAATCCACTTACTTAATGAAATACATAATTAACATATTATAATTGCAGTAAAGATGGTTTTGACAGAAATCATTTCCCGTATCTAATACCGTGGTAATTTAATCTGTTCCCCACTCCCTAACACGACCCTCTGTGATTAAGTTTCATAAGAATTTTTTTGATTGATTGATTCATCTGACGTGCCTGGGCCCTGCTAAAGGAGTGTCTGTCAGTTTACAGAGCCATGTGATGTTGTGGCAGATGGTTGTAGAGAGGCTCTTTGCGCTGTCTCCCTGTGTGGTCTTTTTTTTTTTTTTTCCTCTCCCTCCGCACCCCCCCCCCCCCAAAAGCCCTGATAATCCAAATACAGCAACCCTGATCCACTAAATCGCTACATGTTTTTATATGCTGTCTTTTAGTTGTGTGTATAGTTATTAAACCGGGGAAGGCAGGATGTGTTAAACTAGGAGGTCTAAATCCTAATGCTGTCATTCACTTCCACAATAAAACAACCCACACAGATACTTTTTATTTGATTTTTCTTTCTGTTTGTTTTCAACACAATCTCTCTAGTCTGTCATTCACTCTCAGGCAGTTACTTGAGTTAAAAGGGCCAGCAAGCTAAGTTATACAGACCTTCTCAGCTAAATATCACTTGTTACCTGCAGGAATATATGGGGAACATTATCAACCACTGGCTTTTCAAGTAAGACTCAAATGGTTGCTCTCTTGATATGGGTCATGACTCATGAGATAATATCCAGCAAAAGGTCTGTGGCAAATGATTACTTCCTTTTCATAGACTGAAACCCTATATTTTTTTTTTAATGCTGTCAGTCTCTAGGAAACTGTGTCCTAGTGACATGAAAAAAACAAATCCCAAAGTGGAGGGATGCTGGATGCCTTCCACTGAAACAAACCAAACCATTTGACAACATAAAGCATTCTTCTCTCACCTTCATTCCTGCCCCTTCCCATCTCTGGTTTGTTCCTCTTATGGTAGGATTTAAACCAGTACTGCTCATCCCTGTCCTGCATTTTCCTCTGTCAGTGGCTTGCATGCAGCTAGCCAATTCTTCAGCAGCTCCGGTGAAAGCAACTGTCTCTGTTTGGGACAGATGACAGAAAGACAAAGACTTGCCACTGTCAAGGCAGCCAGTCATTGTCAGAGCTGAGATTAGAGCCGCTTGCTCTAATTAGATACTCAACTTGTTAAAACAGACTGTCCTGTTGCAGGCTTGGGTACTGGTGCCTGTAAATTTTGTTATCCACAGCAAAGAGATTCCCTGACACCCTGAGCAGGGCCAGTGGCAACATTTCCTCTTTGTGATTTGCTGTTCTTCACAAAATGCTCTGCACAATAAGGTAATACCATAGATGAGAGGGCATGGGGCTGTAGAGTAGGTGTTTGGGAATTCTGGGACCAGGCAGGAGGGGGACAGAGGTTGGTTTGTGTGAACTGGTTTGCCCTTGGGACAAGGTGTGCATGGATTTTTCAGGATTTCTATTTTGGAAGAGGGCAGATTAGGGGTGTTTTAACCCTTTTAAATCCTTTAATTGTCCAGACTTCTAAAAGTCTATCTCACGAGGTGAGAAAGCACCACTGTGAGATAATGGTAGTGGAATCTCAAGCCTCTCGTCTTAACATAAGATGCACCAGCACTGCCATCCAAGCAGTGGGGCAATCCCTTAGGGTCACATTTTACTTTGCAGTTTTATCAATTTGTGATATGGGTTAGTGCCAGGCAGTATGGCACTAGGGTCAGTATTGCAGGCCAATTCCCAGTCTAGCAGTGTGTGGGATGCTGACATTAGTGGTTTATGACTTGTAAGAGCTGAGATACACTGCATGCACTGAGGCCATGGTCAGCTTCGGTGTGTTGTCATGCCCCGGCTGCTGGAAAAGTTTTGAGTAGCAGTCCCTTGACTCTGTTGGTCAAAAGGTGGATGAAGGTGGTGAAGTTGTGAACAGTGAGGAAATCTTTTCTTCCTGTCAGTCTGAGTGTTAATTTTTTGCTTTTCTATAACTGCAAATAGTCTCAAAGGGTCTGGTGGGAAATGTTGCCTATGTGTCACAGGGCAGGGACCCTGGTCTTAAAAAAAATTGCTGGACACAGTTGCAAATGGTCACATTCATTCTGTTTTACACATGGAATGTCCAAGTGGGTAAATTCACTGACAAGTAGGGTAGAGACAGTAGAAAATAACAGAAGATAATTTACTGCCTGTCTTTGCTTTGCTTTGTTGTTGTGCTTAATAATAAGTCAAAGGTGACTCAAGCCTCAGCCTCTGTGATGGTTGTAATGCACTGAAGGGACTAGAGGTAGAGCTGTCCCACTGCTCTACGTCCTTCTGAACATTAGATCTTGGGCAAGTACTTCTGACAGAAGCCTCTATTCATGAAAAGCTCGGTCTTCTTCCTAGCAGGAGGATACATGAATCATTTTTGATGATGTGAAGCTGAATTTAATTGCGTCATCTTTCATAAACTGAGTGAGTAGCAATGCTTGACAACATACTAGGTTTGTGGGTTTTTGTTAGATGTGAAATGCAGCATATTCTTTGATTTCAGCAGTGTTTTTAACACTAATAGGGATTTAGGTGCCTAATTTCTGTTGATCATCTGATGTATTAGTTATGGTTTATTTGCCTACCAGTTCTCACTGACCTATATATTACTGGGGTCTTTGCATAAAAACTTATGCTACAATTACCCTATAGTAAGCAAAGGCTTTCTGTGGTGCATCAAAATGTGCCTCCCCTTCAAGTGACAGATTGTAAGTGTGCTGATCAACAAAAGCTCTGCTTTTCCCATTGAATTGTGAAACACTTACCTGGGAACAGCTTGTGCATAGAATGCAAGACGAATTAAGAGGCATTTCTGTAAAAGGAGGACATAGATTTTGAAAAAAATTAAATTAAAATGGTTAGTTTGTTAATACACTGGCACAAAACCACAAGTGTAGACAATACACCTACCCACCCCAAATCCACAGCCAAACTCATACTGAGTTCAAGGAGGCCATGCAAAATCATGCACACCAGCTCCTACATCTGAGTTGGTGAACTCATTGAACTTGACTGAAATTCCTGTTGGAGCGTTTTCTTTTTCCTATGAGTGTGAAGGGAGGGGGGAGGCTCCTTTGTGAGTGGCAAGTGTACATGAACACCACCGCATCAACTGCCAATATGTTATGAGGCCTTGGTAACAATCTGGAGTCTCTGGGGAGCTCTGCTGCAGTTCAAGTGAGTATCAGACAGAGAGAAAACAATTTCTGGTGCCAATAATGCAGCACAGATGAAAAATGTTTTAATATTTGAAGCTGCTTTATGGCAGAAGCAATGACAGTGATGGAGTCAATGTCAGCTTTTTTCCTTTAAATGTCATCTTTCGTCTATGAGTTTTTTCTGCTCTGGAGGCATGCAAGCCTGATGCTGACTGTTTGCAACCATTGATCATTGATTTTATTCTAAATGGAAAGCTTGCCAGAAGACTAGAAATTCTGGAATTTATTAGGATTTCTTTAAGAGGCACTTTAGCTCAACAGTTCTCATTACTGTCTTTACAATGTTACTTATTTTTCTTTTTATGTCATATGATTTGTAAAGGGTTAGTACTCAGAGAACAATATATGATTAAACCATTGTGCATGCTGGAGTTGCAAGCTTAGAGGGGAAAAAAGGATTCTAAGGAGGACTAAGCACATATTAGAGTGTTAAACAACAACTAATGTCTCTGCAGAACCAAGACTTCTATTTTAAAATCTGTAGACATGATTTTTATTAAACAGCAGTTTTGATTAAATAAGGTCACTCTTAAATTAATAACTCTTAAATACATAAATAAAAGGGCTAAACCATCTTTATATTCTGACATTTAGTGCATAAACAGTGTACTGTGTGTACCAAATGTCAGAATATAATGAAAGTTTGTCCTGTCAAACTAATACTACTGATGGGCAAAAATGTCTTGGACTCTAATAGCTCTTCAATGTATTTATTTACAGTGACATTCTGAACATGCCAACTAAGGAGTGGTTTAAGGCTTTATTACATATTAACATTTAGCATATTTGTGTGCTCATGTATAAGTGATTATTCTTCATTTGGTTAAAAAGAATCCATTTACGATTGTACAGTAGGTTAAATGTTTTCAGTTTGTGATATGTTTCCATTGGCACAAGACAAGTTCAAACAGGTATGTTAGCTCTTGGCTGACACGCCTGACATTCAAGCTTTATTACAGAGCAGTGTACCCAGGGAATGTGAATTATAGTGAGTATCAGCCTTGGCCTGCTAAAAGCATCATTCAGCCTAGTTGATTATGGAATTTACTCTGGAGTTTGGGTTTGAAGATCCATCTACTGAACTGATGCAGTTTATTTGTTTAGTCACAAATATGTTGCAGACCAGACAAAGGGAAAATAACAGTGGAAAACAGACTGGTTGAATAGCAATGACCAGGGAAAAGCAGAATCTTGCAGGGTAAAGAACAGGTAGTAAAGTTTATTGCCACAGTTTAGATAAAATTAATTCTGGCCAAGCCTTTAATAAACCATCAAGTGCAGCACTTGAAATGTAAAAGAAAACTTTCTGGAAAATAGAATTACCATCTGCAATGTTACGTTAGATGTTGTAAATGGAGTTTCTGGTGTAGTGGGGTCTATTGTACCCCATTGATCAAGTTGCTTTTAATGTTTATAGTAATGAACTGTCCTGACCTACAACACTACATATAATACAATGGCTGTATTGTAACCTGAGCAGAAGAACAGTGGAATATTGTCTGCTTGCCTCAACATCATCTATTCTGCACAGGCCATATCCCCACATACTCATACTTGTTAACAGGTGTGTTTCTGTGTCTGCAGCAGTGAAGCTCAGGTAATAAAAATGGCATATTTTCTCTTTATTGTTGGATAACCTATGTTTACTTCTGCATAGACTGCCACCAAAAGGGCTTGTTTAGAGTTGTTCTATACCCAATGATCTGTTATTTCTGGCAAGGTTTTAAACACTCTCTGACGAAATCAGACCCTTTAGCTAAGTGCAATAATTAGGAAATACTGAATACTATCCAGCAGCCATTTCTTGAGAGTACTGTTTAGAATTCTCTGCTACTAGGAAAATCTATATCCGTAAAGTGCAACACCATTTGCATGAACCATTTGTGCACTTTTGGAAGGTGAATCTTCAGAGACATTCCATCAAATGCCCTTACAGCTTAAAATCCTAATGAACATTTGCAAAATAACCATGAATTTGCCCTAATAGGAACAGCTGGAAGCTTATCTGACAGTTTTGGTATCTGCTTGTGAACCAGGGAATCTTAAAAAAGATATTTAAGTATGAAGAGGTGACAGTGTCTTATGCTCCTGTGGCATAGAAATCCTCCTTATCATTATTAATCTGTGTTGTAGCAGAATCTAGAGGCTTCAGTGGATTTAAGGGTCCCATTGTGTTAGTGCTGCACATATACATTACAGATATTTCTTGCACTTAGAAACTTAGTTTTGAAAGAATAAGATGGCACAGGAAGAAATGGGAAATGAATATGAGATGTGCTATTGATACCCAAGATCATATAACTTTGGGGTGAAACTGAGATTTAGTGAGTTTTAGTTTAGTGTCTTTCATAGTATAGCTTCATATCCTTCAAGAACCCTATATTTTTCTGCATAGTATTTACTGCTACAAGCTTCTGCTTGGACAAAATATTGGTTGTTTACGGATCTCTGCTTCCACCAGGAAGTGACTGCCAAAAGAAGGCCCCCCAAAAAAGTGATATTTTAAAAAACTTAAGTCAAAGTAATCCACAAAGAATAATTTAGATTTTTGTTCCTTGGTTGGGAAAAAGGATCTTGAGAAAAAGCAAACCTAAACTTCCCACTCCTAAGGGGATTGCTGCTAAGTGGCAGCAGAGGACAACAGGGGCAGTGGTGAATGTGTTGAGAACAGTGATATTAAAAAGAAAATAATTTTGGAGGAGTACCCTGAAATTTTCTAGAGAAAATATTTTCAGCTGAAAATTACTGGAGTAGCTCTAGTGAGGATTTTACTCCTTTACACTGGAAATCAGTGACTTTAGCATTCCTGTACTCATCAATCCACAGCATTGTGAATTTATCCATCTTTCTTTACAAATGCCTGGCTAACATCAGTGAGTCAGTTCCTTCACTGTGAGAAGCTTAGCCTTGCAAGAAACCTCCTCCTGCTAATCCATATTCAGAGAAGCCCTGAGGGAGCTATCAAGACTATTCTGAGAGTAAATTAACCACCCAGGAAAGGATTACAGGATCCTGGCCCCGCTCAAGATCCCCAGCTAGATCAACATGTGTCAGTGTTTGACAAAGGTTTATGCTGATAGAATGTTCAGTGTGCTGATGCCCCCAGGACCATTCCTTAGACACCTCAGAGTTGAGACACTGAAGAGCAGAGGCTTGATTTTGGAGTCGGGGAAAGTAATGGTCACTGGTGACTTCCAGTAGGGCAACATCAAGCCTCCAATATCCTTTTGAGTGACCATATTAGCAGAAATAGAGGGTGGTGGGTAAGGGTATCCTGTGGTGCTTTACACTGACATGACTTCTGTGGTTTCTGTTCTGACAAGGGAAAGGTTGAAGCTGCAAGGCAGCCTCCTTGCTCCTCCAGTGAGGAACGTATAAACCGCAATAGCTGACCTCAGCTCAGCTGGGCTGCCCCATAGTATGGGGACACGTTTTCTCCATGGGGTCAGTCAGGATGCTGGTACCATGTCCCCCATCATCCTTTTCATCTTCCAGATGGCAGAGAGATGAGGAGTCACCTGGCTTTCACTTCTGATGACACCAGGCTGGGACACAGCTGTGATCACCCTGTCACAAGCTGCACCTATGTGACTAAAGAGGAAAGTTCAGCTGCCAAGATACTCAATCTGGAGCTCCTCATTAAAAAAAAAAAAAAAAAAAAAAAAAAAAAAAAGAGGAAAAAAGAGCTATTAGATGTTATATCTTTAATAAATGGCCTATATATTATGACATAATTTAATTTAGTGCTCAGGATGTATTATGGCTGCCGTAACAATTTTACATTTATAGATTTCATAGGTTTACTTCTATAAAACAACTACAATCTGTACCCCTTCCATCTAATTACAATAAAATGCTTCCATTCACATTTACAATGTAAACTAAGGGTAGAAGTGGGTGAATTCTGACTCAGGTTTATAGCTTCACAGGCTGCTGAGATTGCTTAGGTTTAGCATCCCCTGAATAAAGTGCCTTATGGTGTGTTGGGGGAGACAGGCAGACAGGGACCATGCCCATTCCTAGGAGATCCTAGGGGTTACTGCTGAGGGACCATGTTTGCGGGGATGGTTGAAAAGATATTGAGAAAATAAAAGGAGTAGATACTCATTTAGGCTGACCTGGAAAAAAAAGAGAGTACCAGACCCGTGTATGATAGGACTCATTGGAAAGAGGAGAATAAATTAGCTGTAAGACACGTAGATTGAGTGAGCAGGATTCAGGGGAATGAAGCTTTGGAACTTAAATGACAGGTTCAAAAAGCATGTGTATATCTGCAAAAATGCAAAACAAAGTGAGAGAACAACAGACATGTTATAAAGGGATTCATCTTCCTATTGTGGTGTAATGTATTTATCCAAGAGCTGTTTGTGTACAGAAGTCCTGCTTATTTTATTTTTTTAACTAAAACATAAAATCAAAGATTCCCAATGACTGTGGAAAAAGTTAACAAAATACTTTCTTTTTTTCAGAATCCCCAAACTTAAAATAACCTTGTGTCAAGAAAAGCAATAATTTCCCAGTTAACAAAAATAGAACACAATACTTAATGAACTTTAACTGTTTATTAATTAACAAATAGATTTCCCATATCTGCACAAATCGGTTAAAAATGAGCTACCATCTTCCTTTAACACCCTATTTGTTTAAGCTTTCCCCAACCTGTATATAAACTCAGCATGTAAGAGTCTCTCTGAATGAAAGGCCAACAGCAAGGAGTTTTGTTCCTGTGGAAATCTTTACTCTGAAACACACATTCTTAATGATCATACTGCAGAGGAGTTATTCCTGATTTTCAGTCGTGCCCAAGTGCAACAAATGGAAATGGTTTTTGAGCTTTTAGACCTTCTTACACAGTAATAAAAAATGTGCTAAAGAGCTGAAATTGTTTCTGAGGTGCAACTTGGTCAAATATTTTTATGATCTCTTCCAAAATTTTCTGATTTTGTCAGGGTCTCTTTTCTGAGGAAAGAAAATGCTACACTTGCATGGATCAGAGGTGACCAGTGTTTGTAGCAGCAAACGCACCACTCCTACTACAATTCCAATGAAGCAAATATACATGTGAGTTTCTATTTGCACATACAATAAAAATATGTCTGATTCCACATCCACAAGGCAGCCTAAGTGTATTTGACAAACCAATTTTTGATACTTTACAACGTGGCCCCCCGTCTAATAACCTTCTTCTGCAGATGATGATTTTGTATGTTTTTAATCATGAATCATTCCTTATCTATTAGCCAATCATATTTGCTAACTGGATTGCTTGTGAAGACCTCTTATTGTAATTAGCATGCTTCAGCTGAAGAGTAAACAAATATTCTAGCAAACTACTATGATACAAGTTGATTTTCTGTTCTCAATCACTACCATTGTGGATACAGCAAATTTTGAATTAAACATCTCTCCAAGATTTAATGATCTCAGTCAAGAACATTTTAATTAAATTAAGGGATTGAAACTTTTATTTTTGACAGAATGAGTAAATCAGTGAAAGGTGAATCTGGTTCAGTGAAAAACTTGATCCAGAGAAATAGTCTGAGAAATAATTAAAATTTCTTTGACCAACTGTGCTCTAAAGGAAGAGTAAATATTTTTTCAAGAGATGCTAGAACATAATGTACTACACTGAATTCAAAGTATTGTTATAGGAAGATCAACATTTGCCTACATAGCAATAGTCCCCTGATGAGGAAGGAGGTCATGTCTTCCACCTGCACTAGACCTCTGTTCTGTCATCCTTGTGTTTGAGCTGACAGAGGTGAATGTTGGGGTATTTCATAAACTATATTAGCAACAGTTTGGGAGGTCTAGATCTACTGGGGGATCTGGCTGATATGACTGGTGCACTGAGTTTGTGGTTTGCAGTTTGATCCTACTGGTTGCACATCCATGATTACTGAAGCTGTAATATACTACATTTACTATCACATTTTGTTTTACTGGCAGAATAAATAGAACTGGACATCAACCCAGAACAACAGATTTCTGTATGTAAAAAAAATATGACTAACATTCTCAGATCAACCAAATAGTATCTGACTCCTTTGTTTTAAGTTTATACCATGTTTTGAAACACATGCACATATGCCCACCCACACACACATATACATCTTTGGTATTTAATCAGTCAAATTACCTGGGAAGTAGATTTTGTGTAATGAATATATTATGAGCTACTAAGAAATATAAGTTTACCAAAAATATCTGACCCCTGTAAAAAAATTTCAAGGTTAAAGTGACTCCAGGATCCAATCTGCAGAAGCTCACTCATACACTAGACAATATCTCTTTTCATATTCTTTAAACCACTGCACGCAATTCTCCTAATCTTAATAGTACTCTGGAGAATGTGGAATGGCCAAAACATGAAACAGAATAAACCAAATATACAGAAAACTGTTGCATTTGCATTGCAAAATATTGGCTTGGGTTTAAAAATAATGGAATGACAGTTTGTCCTCTACACAGTATCCAACCTCCTTAACCTTTAAGTGTCATCTGCCTGAGCAGCTTGTTTTTACAGATGAAAATAGGGCCCATAGGACTTAGGGTAGATTGGATAACTGGGCTGCATTAACAGCTAGGCTTACTCCTAAAGCTGTAGATCAAAAAAACCCAAACCAAAAGAAGAGATCTGATTTAGAAGTGGATTTTTTTGGCTACACTAAAACCTGCAGAATAGAGGAAGAGAGAGAAAAAAGACCGTAACCTGGGGGAGTGAACAGAAGGCTAACAAAGATGGGCACTTCCCTGAAGCATGCTGTGGAAATCTTTTCTTGGACATATCCTGGTGGCAGTAAAGAAAATGCAAAATGGAAGAATATTCTTCCGAACTCCATTCATGTTCATCTTAGATGAAGTGTAGATCAGTGGTCAGATCTCATGCAGAATATGTGAGAACTTGTATATCTCCTTGTCTTTTCTTGGCCTGCCTCCTCTTCCTCCAGGAAAGCAGCCAGCTATGCGATAATTTCTTGTGGACATCCACCTTTCAGATGGAATGCAGCATGAGAAGACCAGAACTCTTAATTTTTTTCTAATTTTAGTAAGAGAAATTTTTTTTTTTTTTTCTTGTTCTCCTTACTACAACTTCACTTGCGGGCCAGATCCAATTTCTGATGCTTATTGTCTCAACCTCTTTTAAGTTCAAGATCTTTCTGGTCCTTGCAGCTAAACCTCTTTTCCAGGCCATCACAGTTTCATGTTGCAAGTACTGAAAGCTCCTCTGTAGCCTGTTTAACCCCCTTCACCCTCCAAGAAATCAAATGGCACCAAAAGAAGGATCTAAACAGGAGTTTTAAGATGTGTCAGAAAAAGTGGTAGTTTCAGTTTGTAAAATAACACTAGAGAGAAAGGAGGGATTGTTCTTAATGTATTTGTCCAGGTTTATTGGAATTGTAAGCATTACCCATGGAAATATTTTTGCATCTTCATAGTGGAAAGATGTCTTTATTCTCTTGATAAGAATTGTGAGTACTAATGCAAAATTTGACTTTTTTCTCCAAGAATTGGTTTCACTGTCTTTGCTTTCCCTCCTCATAGGGTGGAGGACAAAATACAGCAGGAAACAGAGACAATAATACTAAGTGTGCAAAATTAAAAATGCTGTAAATATTTTGGTTGAAAGCGGAGACGTTAAAGATAAAAGTTAAATGGAAATAGAGGCAGTCAAATGGTTATTGTATGTTGCTATAAAATTCCAGAGCTGTTAGAAAAGGTAGATCAGGATTTGCTTTTAAAAAAATGACAGGCCTGTGAGAAAGCAATATTTTTGATTGATAGAGATTTTAATTGCTCTGATATTTATTGGAATGACAGCTATTAGGAATTGAAGCAGTGATAAGGGATTCTCTGAAGCTTGAGGGTATTTGGATAAACACCTCAAATCTGAATGCCTATCAGAAGCTTATTAAAATTATTAAAACCTTGAATTTTTCATTTGGACTAAAAGTCTTTGAAAAGAGGTTTACTTGGAGAATTTCTTATGAGATTGTATAGATTCTTAGTGATGACTTTCCTTCTCTTCTTTTGAGAAGTATGTGCAAGTTAAAATAGACAGGAACTGCTGACATGTATAGCTGCAGAGATTATAGTGTTAAGGACAAAATTCATGTGGGTAAAACGTGTTCCATAAAAATGTGTAGCCTTAGAATTAACAAATGGTGTTCCTTCCTCTAACAATTTAAGTTTTATTTTTAAGATATCTAATCTGTACATGTGCTATTTTTCATCTACGGCAACTCTAGTTTTCAGAAAGTTAATTACTTGCTTTGGATACGTAATTGGAAAATTTAGTCCTGAATTATTAACAGTTCTGTTCTGAATTCCTGACTTTTCTGTGGTCCAAAATGATTTTCAGAACTGTTGAGTATCTACAAGCTAATCCAAAGCAAGGAGGAGGCTATCTTTGTTTCAGAATCTGGGGGATGTGAAAGTTTCAAGTGTCATCATCACATCACAGCTTTGCTGATCTATATATCTTTTATTATCCTACTGAGATGAAACATGAATGGCAAAGTTAATAAAATGGCCATTCATTATCTTTCATGTATATTTTCTCTTTTTTAACGTTTTATTTAGTCATTGCCATATTAAAAACCAAAAGGATAGAACTCTAGTACTATTTAACCTCATGACACTGGTCATATGAAAGTAGGATTTTTCTTTCTTTCGTTCCCCTTGCAAATGTCATCCAGTTACATATCAGTCATGACCATTCATTATCATTAGCTAAACCAGTTCTGTGGGAGATGTGCTAATGAAATGTCTAAGTTATACATTAAGTGCATATGTTATATACTAACGGTTGGATATAAAGTCTAAGTACAGGTACATTTGTCAAGAAGTGTTTATATGGGTACTTTGAATTAGTTGGATAGCTTATAATTGTAACAACTTGAATTGTTGTTTCCAAGAGTGTTGGAAAAGGATGATGTGAGGAACCTGTCCCTACAGTCTAGAATGATTGCATCAGATCACAAATGAAATATAACTGTGCAACAGTAGCACCCTGCTGTTTTACAGAACAGAGTTTACATGGCTAAGGATTTTTGAGTAGATATGGTGAAATGCTAGGGAGTGGATCCTTCCAATATATGTATGCATTGTGAATCAACAGTGTCATAAATTGTTACAGAAAAAAAAAAAAATGTAAGAATGAGGGAAGTAGTACAGGCAGCTGTTACATGAGTTTTGGAAGGAAATGGAGAACAAAGGGAGATTTGGGGAGAGAGAAAGTGATGCCCTGTATTCTAGGGCTAAATAGAAATGTAGTTGAATTAGCTGAGAGGTACCAAGAAGAGAAGTTAGGCTGAAAAGAGTGAGTACTGACAAAAAAGAAGAACTCAGTCCAGAGAATTTCAAGTACACGTATCTACTTTGGAGATGTTATTTGTAACATGCTTCAATTCTTTCACATTTGGTTTTCTCTGTCAGTTTTTATCCAGTCAGCTCTTTTCTCTGCTGTACCCCTTTATAATTTCTCTGTATCTTCTCCTTCCCAATCTTTTCCTCTTTCTGTCCTCTTCCATTTAGTCCCTCACTGTGGGACTCAATTCATTAATGCTTGCAGTGAAATGCTTCTGAAATGCTTCACTAGAAGAAAGGCAGAGTATGTCTGCTAAATACATAAAACAGCTTTCCACTCTTTGTGGTACAAAGCAGATTTCACACAATGTATTGTGTATATATTATACTATTTCAGTCTCCTGGATATTTGGGAAATTTTGCTATTTGAATTTTAATGCCAAACTCACAACTGTAGCTTTGAGTTGATTGTATTCTTCCATGAACCACCAGGTTATATGAGCCAATAATAAGAATGTGAAGCACAAGCTGTAGTAGAGAGTCAATAATCCAAATACTTCTGTATATCACATATCCTCCAGATTGTTAACAAATTTCTCTTTGATAACAACATGTTTTCTTTCACACTGGCAAAATGACATGACATAACCCTTGGCATTTGAGAACATGTATTTTTTAGTTGGATTAGTTCAGGTAAGCAGATCTGATTCAAATATTTAACAAATTGTCCATAAACCTGACATTCATGGGAAGCTGCTAATTCTGAAGTGATCATAAACACTTCACAAATGCAGAGACTTCAGTTAGCGCATAACTCTCTGAAGACTAGAAACTGAGATGGTTGCTTCTGACAAGTCTTTCACTGGTGTATTTGTCTAACCATCAGAAGATGAACAAAGAGTCAGCATGTTTTATAAAATACTCTCCTTATTTATTTTAATTCTTCTGTAAAAGTATTTGACATCTTTTTAGATCATTTCCTGGATTTATTTTTTGTTGCAATCAATCTTGATTCAACAAAATGTTCTTACCAAAACATTTTTAATAATGAAACAATTACAGCAGTAAATTTACATAACCAATGAGTTCTTTGTTTCTTTTTACTACAGTATTCTTCTCTTCTTTAATTCAGAGTAGTATCTGATAGATAGTATGGACCAAAGAAAATAGTTTAGTTGAAACTGATTGAATTTCTTCATTAAGACTTAAAGTTGAAACAGCTTATTGGATAATTCTTCATAATTGCAGTGACTCTGTAGTTCCGGGTTAAAGCTAGGGGAAGCAGCACTAAAGTAGTTAGACTGTTCCAGCAAAAATTCTACATCAGTTTTGAAGAAATAAAACCCAGACTGTCTGCAAAATAATCATCATTCCTGCCACCCAAAAATGTTGTGCACCCCTTAATTTTTCCTGCCCACGTGACCATCCTTGAAGGAACAGTGGGCACTTAGTACCAGACGTCTCTGTGCGGACATCCATGGTAATTCTTGCTGTGCCCACCAGGATACTTCTGTTCACTAGTAGAGTAAATCAAGGACCAACCCAAAGATAAGCTATATTTTGTTCTGATATTTACTTTCAGAGAACAGGGTATGGGTGCTCTCACCGATGCCCATCTTTGGGGCTGTGGTGGAGGCTGCCCACTGTGACACACTGGGACTTGTCTGAATCACTTTGCACCTCAGTCCACACCAAGTAGCTACCAGAGCTTATTTGGAGGTGTACCAAGCACTGCATCGGGCCATGTAAACGTGACCTCCAACGAAGGCTTAAATAAGGCTGCTGCAGTGGGTGGGTAAACATTCAGCAGTGAGCTCCCTCCAGATGGGTGAATTCAATCATATTGGTGTTGTTCTTCTGCAATGTTTGGGAATCTAACCTCTTCTAAACTCATTCTATCTCCTTCCAAAATTAGTGGCACTTGTTTATGACGCCAACTGCATCTTACGATTAAACAGGTCTTGTAGAAAAATGTGCAGGCGCAAGTGTTAGATTTGGTGGTGTTCAGCAGCTTTCCCAAGTTCTATTTAAAACATACTAAATGGTCACAATAAATTTTCCCCAAATTTGCCCATCTTTATTCTAATCAAGGGACATGAAAGAAGGCTGGTCATGTACAGGGTATGGGCTGCCTCACATATTTTGCAGCAGGCATGAGGATAAATTCCTGCTCCTGTTCTTTTAAATAGTTTTATCTCTGATTCTTCTACTGAAGTGACTAGCAGTTTCCTTCATTTCCAAAATAGCGGCATTTTAAAATAATCCAGATAAGTGGGTGCAACTAATGAGGAGAGTAAAACAGAAGAAGCAAACTTCAGAACAAGATTAAAAATATACTATGGAAATAACCCGTCTAGGTTTTGACAGATGAAATTTGAAGACAAATGATTTGTCTTTCAAGCAAAGGCGTTTTTAAAAGAAAATTTAAATGTAATGCATGAGGAAGAGTTATGCTGATCTGAAAGGAGGATTAACTGACATGATCTTGATTGTAAGGTCATTATACTGCTACCTTGGAAAATGAAAACAAATAAAAAAAGTTAACCAGGGGGTAAGGGTAGTGGCTTTTAGCAGCTTAGCCCACAGAAAGGGGAAAATATAACATATAGAACTACAGAATGTAGGAATCGCCTTATTGTGGGAGATTTATGGGCTTTGTGGGGAACAGAGGGCCATGTTGCACTTCTACCACAGACCTGGGGGAAGGAGAACAGCCAGAAACAGCCTTCCCCAGAAATGTTTCCTGAAATGAGGGCTGCAGTGAAAGCTATCTGGGTCTCTGGTTTGACTTAGCAATCAGGTCGTGCTGGAGCTGTGACATTCCAGTCACTTCTGCAGCAAAAATCTTTATATGGAGAAAAAAAAAAGAAGTGTTGCTAGATTGATAAAATGTGCTCATCACATAATCTTGTAGCGCTGCTCCGACAGAAAAATGTATAACAATATGTGCAATTTATTGATAAATGTCAGCCTAAATAGTCTGCGAGAGAAGGGGGGGAGAAGAAAGCTATACATTTCCCACAAGCACCCCCTCAGGCAACAGCTTGAGCAAATACAATACATGCGATGCAATAAACTAAGATTATGGGACTTCACTGCAGACAAGTGTGGCCTTCACCGTAGGCTAAGTAGGCAGTCACCTCAGCACTATATTTAAAGGGGCACTGGAATAACAGAGATAACGTGGTCATTCTCCAGTACTCCAGACCAGCTCTTCTATGGCTGTTTCAATAACATTTGTCTTTCTGTCTGATAGGATCTTTATGTCATTTTTATGTAGAACCTCAGGACTTGCACATCTTTAGGGTTGTTCACATGCATGACTTTCATCAATGCAAGGGTAAACATTAGTGTAAGCTTGATTTATGTCAGAGCTGCTTACTCCAGTTCCAAGCCCCTTCAGGCTGTGGTTGCCTGCTCTGGACTCTCCACATGGGGTTTGACCCCATGCAGGTTCAGAGCTGGCTGTGATCTTGTGTACCTAAAACCAAGATATGTACATGGGCTCAGAGAGAGCCCTACGGCAGTCAGGGTGGACCATTTTGGCACAAGGCTGCAGAGCAAAGAGATTCACAGCAGGGAATAGAACATTAAGAAATGTTTTAGTTCTTCAGAAACACGCGACAGAGATAGGCTGAGAGAGTTTTCAGACAAAGAAAACAGCTGCAGTCTGAGGGTACAAATACATTTGCATGGGGTTTATGCTACTATCTTGGTCCAATTCAATTCCTTCTTGTTGCAAGGTGCATTTTGGTAAGTATCAAGGTGACTGCATTCAGATTCTACCTTCCTGTAAGAAAACAAAATTTTAAGGTGAAAAAAAGACAACATCTGGCCTAAATAACAATTTGAAGAGGATATTCTAAGCTTACACTGTCATATCGCTACTGAAACGGACTCTTACTGGTAGCAATCATAAGCAGCAAAATACTAAACAAATATTTTTTTCTGTGTACATGAGAACTCATGTCTTGTAAGTGAAAGACCCTTCTAAATACTGTATGAAACTAAGGCATCTCAAAGAGTTAAAAAACTATGCAGTTATTGGTATTTATAAGGCAGCTCAGATTTAGAAAGGATCTTAATGAGAACATTTAGTCTTCATTACTCTTATCGTTTTGTTTTCAAATAAATACTCATACCTGTGCATGTGAGATTTGGGGTGCTTTATAATGAGACATGCAATAAATTTCTAAAATAAAAACTTAAAATATAAATAAGTTGTTCTCCTGTACTACTAGGACCTAAGGAGACTGTCCATGTAGACCTGCTAAAATACATACAAGCTGAGGTACTTGTTTTTGATACTAAGCTTAGTACACAGAGAAACATAAATCACTTTTTTTTTTTTTTTTCCCCCTTTTTCCTCTTTACTGCTGTTTTCCTCAGTCAGTTTTCCCATAATGCCTCTGCAGTAGCTGACAGTTGGATGCAGCACAAGACCCTGCTGGACAACTGTCAGGTTTGTTGAAGGATATTAAAGAGAACTTGATCATGTGTCAGCTCTCTTCAAAATACACTCACATTGGAAAAGTGATATATCTGTCAAAGCAAGGACTTCAGCATTTGGCAGAACAGGCCATTTTCACAAACAAAACTGTCCAATTACATTAGGGGGCATGAACTTCAGGTGTGTATGCCAGGGACAGAAAGATCTGCAGCCACACATCACAGAGACTGTCTCCTTAAGCCATATGGTTGGATGTGGGCTGCATCTCAAGCATAGTTTCTTTATGCTTCATAGATTAAGAATTAATTTAAAATTATCAGAAACATAAATTGCTGCTTTGAACTTCTACATGAACTTTTTTTTTTTTTTTCACTGAAGGCTGCCAAGAATTCATTTTAGGAGAGAGAGAGAGTAGAAAATTTATCAAGTTTGATTAGATGATTAAGGACTAAGCTATGGAACAGAAATGCTTATTTCTTTTGTTTTTTAAATGCTTTTAGGAAGACTAGTATGAGTTTTGATTAAATAGCATCATTGGTTAGGAAACAAATTGTGCCTGAGAGAATAACAGAAAAGACTTTTTCTTGGAAATATGTTATAGTTGAGTTTAGGTCTTTCTTGGCTCACACAAAAATGCAGACATTTGGTGGGAGTGAGCTTTCAAGTTAAAACTGCTTGTATCATACACAATATCCTGTGTGGGGGGAACTGTTATATTTAAGTTCAAGAAAACCATCAAGATTCAGTGATGAGGATGGAAACTGTCTTGATCACATTGTTTATGCCAAAATGCTCATTTCTGTGCACAAGAAATTTCAGCCTTCAACTGTGTGTGGAGGTAAAACGCTGCAGTGTAGTACAGTCACATAGAGTCTTTGACAAGCACAATTTACAAAGGATGAGCTCAGTTTTGGGAGTAGTGTTAGGAGATCCTAGGGTGAATTTAGCTTTTTTATGTTGCTTACAATTCTATTAAAGAACTGTAAACATTTATACAACCCTTTTATATAAATTATGTTAAGATTTCAGAATGGAAATGTGAAAAACATGACATTAAGACAGTTTCTTATTCCAACTAAACACCTGGGCTGAATTTTGTGCTGACTTCTACCTTGTGCAGTCCCACCAAAGTCTGTTCATTTAAAATGACAGCTCTCAATATTATTTTTTTTTTCATTTTCTTTCCCAATTTACAAAAGCAAACTGATTTATTTTGAATGAAAACAGCAGTTCTTTCTCCCCCTCAAAGACAGAGAATTCCACATGAATGTTTTCAGTTCCAGGAGAGCAAGGCACCACTTCTCTGCTGCCTGGTTGCTCTGTGCTTCCTTAGCCAAGTCCTCACTCAGGAGCAGGAAAACTAACAGATAATTATAGTTCTTTATGTAGTCAAATAGAAAATATATGCATATATATAGAGGTGCACGCACACCCCCCTATATGCACCTACACATATATATACACACATATTCTCCCACCTTGCTTCAACTTCCTCACAGGTAGGTCCTCACACTTTCTCCATTAGAAAAATGTCCTCTTTGCTTTTTCTTCACTTGCAAAGATGATGTATTTTTACAACAAGATAATACACAGACACGAAGCTATCTGGTTTTAAATCTTCGTGGACACCAATCTCAGGCAGGTTTGCTATGAATCATTTGGGCAAGATTAACAGCGTGTCTGTAACAGCTGAGGGTTTGAGTTTACCAGCTACCTTGTAGTACCTGCTAGGGGTTGTGAATTACCCATATTGTGTGCTAACAGTGTATTAGTCATAAAAATTTTTGGTATCTTGGTCCATGCATGCTGAAGTAGATGAACGGCTCTATACCTTCTTTTTGAGGCTCTCTGCAAACTCAGAAAGACTTTTCTGCAGTTGCAATACTAATTTTATGTTTTCCAGATTGTTTTTATTCACAGCTAGGTTTGTCTTTTTTCTTGTGAGATCTCTAGAAAAAAAAAATAGAAGAAAGCCTCCCTTATCTCCACCTAGTCTTTTGTGTCATTGCCCTGATGGATGTAACCCACTTTTTGAGAAATAGGCACTATTCTGTGTTATTACATTTGTTTCAAAATCCTCATCTAAAAGTAGCTTAATTTCTGTAGAGCTGACATTATGATTGATAGGAATTTCTACATCACAGTCAGTAATCCTTAAGAAATTAAATATCTAAGTGGAAACAGTTGCAGTAAGGGCTTTTAACTGTTTGTCCATGATAGCTGCACAGTAGTGTGTTGACATGTCACCATGACAGTGATATGACATGTCACCTCACACAATGACATGTGACAGCCACAGAGTAACTCTGGCACTACGGGATAAATCACAAGTTGTGCATAACCATGATCAGCTGTCTGGCTACTGATCCAATTCTGGTACAGATGCAACACTTCAGACTTCTAATTAGCTCCAAACCTCACTGTCTCAAATCAGCTGGCCAACTCGTGGTTGCGTGGATGATGATGTTAAGAGCAGGTTTGAGGGAGGTGAAGTTATTTGTATAGAAATTTGTGTAGTATGGGTGTTGTGATGGGCTTTTCTCCTTGCCTGCAGCAGGGCATAGAGGAACTCATGGTGTACTACAGGTAACAGATAACTGGTTGGGATCTACATCTGTTAACTCTTGCCCCTGTGCAGGCAGGCTAGAGTGGCCATGAGTGAATGGATGCCCTGTCTTCCCAGTTCTCCAGCAGGACAGATGAGCTAGTGTGAATGCAATGATGAAGGGCCATGGGCAGCTCTGTTGCTGGCTGAGGAGCAGGTGTAGGAGGCATGGTTTGGTCCTTGCTCTGCAAGAATCACAGGTACACTGAGCTTTGGTGGGACTCAGAAGCCAAGCTGCTGCCCAGCCTCACCTCTGCATCTCAGAAGTCTGTCTGGTCTGCTGGCACTATCCAAATGAAGCAGCCTTTCCTGCTTGTTTGAAAACATCCTGTTTCTCATCCAAACATGTAATTGTTATGAGGGCTAGGTGACAGTCAGACATGAAGCAGCAGGTCTGAGCTTTCACAGACTACCATATTTTTTTAACTCTTCCTCAAAAAAAAAAAAAATCCCCTCCCATTCCCATTCCTCCCGACCCATGGTTTGTCATTCCCATCCCTGTGGTGCCTGTAGTCCTGGAAGATAATCTCTGTGTGAGACCTTCAAAATTTTTAGTCTTATGAATGCGATGACTGATTTGAGATTACTTTTTTGTTTTTATTGTTTATAATCATCCAGTCCCATTCAAGGATTATGTAGCTGGAGACACATTTGAAGATCAAAGTTTACCTGAAGAGCGAGCTCTATTCTGGTTGCTAAGAGCTAGATCTGAGAGCGATGTAGACGCTGTAATGCTGACTACTACAAAGCTGGCACATAAGGGGTCTCTCGGTGGACCCAGCACCTTATGCATGCAGCCTCCCAGCTCAGAGCTGTGAGGAGTTGGGAATAATCTCCATGGACAGGCACAATCATGTTGAACTGTAAGCCAGAACTAGAGCAGGATTTATTACAGCACATTCAGTGTTCAAGCTAACACACTGTGAGTCTCAGCTGCAAGTGTGGGCATAACAATGGGCTAATTCAGCTTTATATATTTTAGTGATGCACTGACTTTTGCCTGTCTGGCTTGTAGTGTGGGTGCAGCCAGTGTATGAGTGTTAGTGCTCGTCTCTGCAGTGACCTAAGGTTTCAGAAAAGTGGGTTTAAAGGTTGCTGTCAGCCTGTTAAAGCTAGTCCACTATAGAAAAATGGTTTCACTCAACAAGAGATGGAAATCCAGCATGAATATGGCAGTGTAGCCCACATCCGAGATGAGAAAAGAGGAACAACTAGTCATTCTGATGTAAAAAACCTGACTTGTATATTTTTCTGTGTAGTGAAGCATCTTTGGTGTGCTGCTGCTGTGAAATCTCTACAATGTTGGACAAGGTTGTCTACAGGGAAAAATATGGTTTGGGCCTTGTTCCCATGGGTGTGGCTGTGTTTTAAAACAGAGCACCCCTGTTACTCCTCACATCAGGCCCAGTGTTTCGGTAATGTACGGGGTGTGCTCTGAGAGAAATTTTGCAGAAGCAGGGGAATGCTGTCTCCAACGTTACCAATTTCGTACATGGGATAGATGCTGAGCTCTGCATTGCTGGCAAGGCACACACAGATCTGCCTGTACGCGCGCACACACACACACACGGAGTTTTTTGACACCCAAAAGACTTGAAAGTCCAAATGTAAAGCCCAGCTGAAACAGTGAATTCAGCAGTGCACTTAAATTCTCTCCTAATCAGTTTTTCTCCAAGTTTTCCACTATAACATTTTAAAATCCTTTCTTTAAGATAATTGTCAATATAAAATACGCTGGATATATGAATAGTCCCATGAAGTTCTGGTATGTATAGTTTATGGGCATTTATGATACTTATACTATTTGCTATTCAAAAATAACAGAACATACCTAAACTTATGCTGGTAAACTTTTATACCTCTTTTTCTCTTTCCGTTCTCATCTTCCTCTTCTATCTGTAGAGAACTCCACTGCCAGTACAATTTCAACTTCACAGTAACCTCAGTTGATATAACGACTTGAGATATTCATGGTTACGGCTATGTCAGGCTATTCACAAGCTTCAGTTAGTGGAACAGCTCCTCCAGTTGACAGATTAGTTGCTGGAAAATACAAGGAGATCTGAAATTTTAGTTCTCTCTCTGCTTTGTTCCATAATTTAATCTCTTAATTGGCATGCAGGGTATGTCCTTTTATTTAATGAGCTGTGTGGTGACCTACACTGGATTTTAGTAAAGATCTTGATGCATGTGATGCTCAGCTTCCAGCCAGCACTAAAGTCTCACCATATAAGAGCTCAACCAGTGCTAAGAGAAGAATGAAAAAAATGAAGGTTAGAAGCAGTAAGCCTCTTTACCAAACTTCAGGTATAAGACTTGCTCTTTTAGTAATGTGAAAATCCTTAAACATCTTTAGAGTTACCAGGGTATACCCTGGCTGGTGTGATGTGAGGGGATGAGCTGGTCCGTCATCTGTGAAAGCTGAAAGTTCAAATCTTTCAATTATGCTTCCACCACATGCTGTGATCACTTCCCAATATAGATGGTACCTGATGAGTCTTTGCTTTAGACCAGTGTCTCCACCAGAAGTAGACTTTTCTTTTTAAAGCAAGATGTAGGAATGTCAGAACATGGGGGTTATTTTGGTCTCTTGGTTGGAAATTGGCCAGTGGTTTCAGAGCTGGGGGGAGAGGAGGTTCGCAAATAGACAGGTTATGATACCCCATGCTGAGGGGAAAAGGGTTTTCATACCTTGTACTGCAAGTCTGCTGGGCAGGCAGGAAAGACCTGATGGGCTCATAGCAGCCCCCACAGAGCACCCGGCAGGTCACCAAGCTGCTGCAGGGCACAGGGGCACTGGGCACGGTGTCCTGGCCTGGGCAGCTCTGGCACCCTGGCAGCTATAGGGTCTTGGGGGTGGTTCTCCCCATTTGGGCACAAATCCCAACAGTGGACTCTGGCAGGGATTTTAACAGCTTCTTTGCATTGCTCTGGCTCTCTCCAGACACAAGGCGTCCCAACAGTGGTGTGAAGACTGTGGAACTCCATATCATATGCACAAACTCTGTGCTTGAATGCAAAAAAATAACTCAAAGTTTCAGGTGTAAGCCTATAAATCTGGGAAATAGTTACCTCCTAAAATATAGGTAATGATCGTTGCTGTGAAAGCTGAGAAAGATCTGCTTGGTAAGCAAGCACTCTAAAAAAGTCAAAGCATTAAGATGGTTTAATTGGCTTAATTTACTTCCTGTTACTTTAAAGTATGCCTGTTTGAGCCTTGACATTACAGTGCTTCAAGATGCTCCCTCTCTGATGCTGCATCAAAGCAGTGTTGAAGCAAGAGGGGCTGTAGTTTAAAGTGGCAGCTCTAAAAATTACAGTTCTCCTCTTGCCCTCCTTAACTCCCAGCAGCAAAATCCCAGCCTGATTAGCAGACTGATTTATTTTACATAAAAATAGTAATCTCCCTTTTTACTCGTCTCCTCCCAGTTGGTGAATTCCATTCCTGACATCTGCAATTTCATCTGGATACTGTTCTATTTTTTCTTCACACCCCACCTTCAATGCGTATCAAATTGCTGGGTGCTGTTAAGTATCTGCTATATTTCACTGCAGAAGTGGGTGCATTTGAATGATGGATCGAATATTTTCTATATATGAATAATCTTCAATATCGTGCTTATATCCTTTGGGGTGAAACACATTACGGGCCACATTTTAAAACTGTTTAGGCGCTTTGCTCAAATCAGGCATTTAAATAACTTTAAAAGTCTTTCCTTCTGATATTGACTTTTATTACGTTGTCACAGTTTCTAATTAAATTGATTTATTTTATACAGCAGTAAAAGAGAAAGATTAAGACACACTTAGTATGAAGCCTTCTATCCTTCAGTACACCCAAGATGAAGGCCATCTCAGGTGTGTGTTGGCATGACTGTGGAAGTGTAGAGCCAGGCCTGATGGCAGCAGCCAGAACAGCATACTGTGGGATATCAGTGAAATGATAGGAGGGCAATATTTTCCTCTTTGCATTCCTATGGTTTTAGTAAGTGAAAGCAATTGCTTTGCCATGCTTCCCATTTTCCAAAGCTCACTTGCTCAGATTTGAAAGCTTGTGAAAAATCTTAGAAGTTTCAAAGTGATTTTGCAAACCCTCCAATTTTTGGCTTTTTGATTAAGTGAAGGAATTTGTTTGCTCCTGTCTTCACAACCTCTGGATCATCAGTGTATCCTGATGTCTGTAACTAGGCCCTATGTGTCTCCAGTATCTGATGCCAGAGGTGTCCCTCCAGGGGCAGAGGTCTGCCACTCCACAGAGGTGGGCAGGGAGAGTAAAGGGACAAGACCACCCTGGTTTTGTGTTAAATGCTGCCAGAAGCTGGGGCCTGAGAATGCCCTATGAAGAGACTATACTTTGTCAGGATGATATTTTCTTGCTCTCTTCCCATAAAGTTCAAGTAATTTTCCAACTTTGTTTATATTAAAGTGTAGTTGGATGTAGTTAGACTAAAGCAGGGTTGAAACCACTTTTTTTGTTCCATTTTCTAATAAGCTCAGGTGAACTTGTATAAAGCTCCCTTGAAGACCCAATTGACTGGAATAATATTACATTTCGTGTTTGCTGAGTAACTCTGTCATCCCCCCACGATCAAAATGACATTGAAGATATGAATGGGGTCATCCACCTTGCCAAACATTTTGGAAGAGAGTGAAATAAGCCTTTCCTGTTCAGAGGATACTTAGAGGTGAAAAGGTAGAAAGCAGCAACTTCTGGAATGACTTCAGTGTGGAGGTGGTGTTTCAGGAACACAGGGTGAGGGAGCTGGAGCTGGACTGGTTGAAATGCTTTGTACATCCCCGGAGAGAGAGGGAGCAAGAGAAAAAAGGAAAGAAGCCTTATATCAAAACCAGGTGATCTTTGTCTAGTATTGAGCTGAGAGTTTTGCTCAGCATTAATCATACCAGAAACCAATTTTCATCCTCCTGTATTACTGATTTCAGGAAGAAGGGCATTTGGAAAGAAGAAAAATGCAAAGAAACTTGACTGAGGTATTTAATGCTATGAGTATAGTGAAAACCAATCAGTTCTTCCTTTTCATGTTAAGTCCTAATATAACAACAACCTGTCATTCACTAAAATTAATGGCAGGTACATTTAGAACAAATGAGAGGATATCTTTCTTCACCCAGCATGTTCCTAGCCTCTGAAATTCACTACCACAGCAGGTCATAAGGACCACAAGGGTAGCTAGAAAACCTACAGAAGTTTATGTCCAAATACCATCGCTTACAGTTATACTTGCTAAAATAAGAGTGATCTAACCACAGCTTATGTTCAGAGTCTACAGTGATCTCTGAACTAAATGGGAAAAAATTTGGTCCTGTGAGTGCTCCAAGATGGCAGACAGTTTTATCATTCTCAGGTGTTCCCACAGTTTTGTTATTTTTGTGGTTTGTTGAGTTTATTTTTTTTTATATATACATCTTTTCCTTTTATAAACCACCGGGTTTTTAAAAAAAGATGCCTGAGATTTGCTGTTAAACTTCCATTTGCCAGGAAGTTTTTTGCTCCATGCTGTAAACAGCTGCATGAAAATTGAATATAAGATACTAAAAATCGATGGGCACAACTGATTGCTGTTCCAAATGAGAATACCAAGCACTGAGACACTGAGAAATCACATAGATGACCTGTAAAAAATAAGTTCTGATTTAAGAAATATCATGTTGAGAGAAATTTCTGAAAGCAAGGAGACAAAGGAAGATGAAATACTTTTGAGAGTGAATGATGAAGTTGTTGGTTATGGGTAATTTTGAATTCCCTTTTCAGTCTGTTACAGCACATCGTATCTATGGCTGATCAGAAAAAACCTGTATGGTGGCCAGGGATGTGTCAGCTTGGGTGGTTAGTAAAAATTTGTGTACTATGGCTCTTCTGCATAGGCAGGTACTGGACATCTACACATTCTTCTTCCCCAACTGCACCCCCAGCAAAAGAGTATCTTTGAACATGCACAGAAATCATTCTGCATGTTCTTACAGAAAGCATTACATCATTATCTTCTTCAATAGTAGTTTAGTTTAGTTAGGACATCTGATTGGGATACTGTACAATTTAAGAGTACTGTTTTATGCAGACTCTCTGAGGGGAGCTCCTGGACACGTTTTGGTGCCTGGTATCAAGAACCTGACCCTGCAGATACTTATGGGCATGATTCTTAAATATATTTGAGTGGTTAAGGTCAGTAAGACTTTTTGCATGACTAAGACTCAAGTAAGAAATTTGCAGGGCTGAGCCCTCATCTTGTTAACTCTTTGGTAGACAAGCCTTGTATCTCCTCTTTGTCCTAGGCATGCTGTGGGCCCTCTAAAAGCCAGATCATGGTTCACACTTTCAAAAACATGGGCTGTGTCAATGCACACTCAAGACATTGTCTCTTTGTGTATTTATGATAATTGCAGGAGCAAAAATCCCAAAGGCTGTAGAGGTGAGCAAACCTGGATTTCCTTTGATGCCTCTGTAATTTTACTTGCCTTTGCTTCTGGTGCACTGCTTGTCCCTCCAGCTGTATCACTACAGCAGAAAGACAGTGGTAAATCAGGCCTTGATGACTTCTGGAGAAGGCGTCTGCATTTGAATTTTGGTCTCAAAAATGGCTTAAGAGGAATACAAATTGAAGATAAGTTCCTTTACTCTGATATGGATTTTAATTTGATTTTTACTGTATGTTTTCAAAAAGAACTGTCAGTGTGTTTGTTCAACTGAGTATATATGATGTTATAATTGTTTTGTTTAGTACTGTAAATATTATGTGTGATTAATCTTGTTCATGCTGGAAAGGTATTTGAGTTTCCTACCAGATAGTATACATTTAAGGTTTGCTTTATTTATGTGGAGAAAATGACAAATACTGTAGCTGAGGGAACAGAAAAAGCAAGAGCAGTACACTTAAAAAAACTAGGTTGGAAACTGGGGAACAGTGCTGCTCTGTTGTGCTCTGGGTTGGGGTGACACTGTGCCGTGGAGTGTCAGAGCTAAAGATTGCTTGCAACTGTCACATCCAACCTATGATAACAGAGAAACTAGAAGGAGCCAGATGAGCAGGATGTGACCCTAAAGGCTAAGGAGAATAAGCCAGAGAGCCTGGAGGAGGTGTCTTCCCCAGAGTTTAAATCTTTTGTAAATAGCTTGTTCCATCACAAGTACTGATATCATGACCCTGAGCTATTGAAGTTGCTGCTTTCAATAGATCCTGGAGGCTCCATTAATACTGCTAGATCATTCACACAGGATGACATGATATTCCTTTCCTTTCCTTTTTTTTTTTTTTTTTTGGACTTCCTGAGCAGTGTGCACTTAGAAAAAAAAAGGGAAAAAAAAAAACCAGCCACCCTTCTTCAAGAGTGCATCTACTTAAAATGTAATAATAAATTGCACCCCATTAGGGTTAAAATAAACACAGCTACAGCCCTGCCATACTTTTGGGAAACACCGCTGTTCTATTTTATTTTAATACTGCAGGACTGTTTTGCTCTCACTCCACACCAGCCTCACAAATCACTAGTGCAGCGCTCTCACTAACTTGTCTGTATTATGTTCATTTTCTGGGTGGCAATAAATATTAGAATAAAATAAACTAAAGACTGCTGGCTGGGGCTCTGTTAGCTATCTTTATGGTTTCCACGGCAGCTGAATGACAGCTCAGGCTGGAAGCAAGCGGCCCCTTTTCACCAAGTAAATTTAGCCTTGGGAAGGATGAACATCTTCTAACTCTTGAGCTGTGATGGTTGATGCCAGTCAGTAAATCAGTCAGATTTTAATTATCGGACACATGACAGGGAGCAGTGACAGGCGGCAGTCCACTGGAGAGCATTCCTTCAAAGCAGCTTTAAAAACAGAACAGCACTTGAAGAGGAAAACCAAGTGAACAGAACACAGTCACAGCTGAATTGCAGGACATTAATAGCATGATGGAATTCCCTTCCTAATAATTTTAACTGCTTCTTGGCCACAGCCTTCCAGACCAAGTAGATCTAATGCAGCTTTATTGGGAATTTATTTTTTCTAAACCCCCTTTTTTACAGACCTGTGGTTTTTAATAGAGTTTCACACAGCTACTTGCATAAGCAGCTGTTTGGTGCAAAGAAAGCAGTGACAGATTTATAATGCAGCAAAACCTGCTAATTGGATAGATGAAATTGCATTTCTGACAGTGGCCTCTCTATGAAAATTGGTAACATACCTCACAATGATTTGCGTATGTAAAAACTTGATTATTTATTATATTTTGGCTTTTATGTTAATCCTGTGATTAATTCTTGGGTAATTACCTACAAACACCTCCCTGGAAGCCTCTTTAGATAATAAGGGCTTGGTGGTTAGTGAAAGGTTACGGGAATTTTACAAGATCTATTTAGAGAATTCTCAGGATATTTAGAAACACTTTATAGTTTCAGTGTGTATTTGGAGGAAACTGGGGAATTACTAAATATTAGCTAGATTTTTTTTTATGAAAGAGCTATTAAAGGCATCAAAGTCATCTTTGAAAATTATTACTTAGCTAATAAAAAGCTTAAGAGAAAATGTAATAATAGTAATAATAATAACAACAGTATCAGCAACAACAAAGCTCTTAGCTATTCAAAATATATTAATGTGCTACCTTTCCAAGTGGGCAGCTTGCCATTATTTGTTAATTGCAATACGTGAAAAGGAAACTGAAGTGTAGCCTTAAACTGTTCTGCTGTTTCTCTTGCACGGGTTTAAGTTCATTGTTTAGGCTCCCATGCTCAAATTGAGAGGAAGCCTTTGATCACACTGTCGCATGGGATGCTGTACAACCTTTCACACTACAGCCATGTCGCTGTAGTGCACAGGGCACTTCACACGTGCGATAACCTGCCCCCACTCACACAAACCCAGTTGGTGTACCAACAGGACACAGCGTGGCACAATTCAGAGCAGAGCTTAGACTCTGCTGAGAATACATGAAGTTCTGAGAACAAAAATAATGTTTGACTTAATCTCAGTGAAGATCAATAATTTTTCAATGAGTAACCCACAGCCAGATACAAATAGTCCATGTTTTAGAATTAGACCTCTCTTCTACAAAAATAAATGTCTTTCCTACTGTCACAAAAATCACCCAGCATCTGTAAATTAATCCCTTTTCCCAGTGGGAATCATACTGTGCACTTGAACTCTGATTTGTTTTTGATGTTCTAGGCTAGGCTTGAAAAATAATTTTAATTTAAAGGCTTCTGTGGGAAGAGTTTTATAATAGGAACACAGGTTTCCAACAAATACATAACTGCTTAGTATTGTTGGAGTTTCTTGGTAATCATCTTCACAAAGCTAAAAAGCTTTATTTTTATTATTTGTTTTATAAAAAGAAATCTGTAGATTGTCAAATGTTCAGGTTTCCTTGTTTTGTTTTATTTCTAAAAGAAACAGAGGAAAGGAAAAGTACCATTTTTTAAAATGCCTTTATTTTCCAATCAGGTAATTCAAACATCCTCTCCAGCTGACAGGAACAGAGTCTTAACCACTACCTACCCAAAACATGCTTGTCAAGTAGTTGTCTGTGGTTCTTAAAGTATGGAACACGCAGTTAGTCTTGTCTAAATAAATCATGGGCCAAGACCAAGGACAGAGATTGGAGACTCCTGTGCAGGACACTGTCCTGTACATTCTGGTCATAAGAGGATAATTTGGCATTCATGGGAGTGTCATTTTCCCTCTCAACGTCAGTGGAAAAAGGCATGAAGTGCAGTAACACAGGAAAAACCTTTTCCTCTGGCTTTGTACCTGACTTCCAGCTGCTAAACTGCACTGGAAGATAGTTAGAAATACATCAAATACTTCCCATATGCTCCTTTCTCAGGAAAGCAATTGCTGCAATTGCTGCAGTGATGTTTTCTGGCTGTAGATGGGAAGGGATGAAGGTGTGCATGCTTGGGAAAGGAAAGTCATCCTGCTGATGGTGAATGGGGAGAGACTGTCCCTGAGGCAAAACCTGGGAAGTATGGCTCACTGTGAGGGCATTTGTGAACATCTAGATTCAGTCAGTTTAGGAGAATGATTCATGCCTCATTTTATGTCACCTGTAAATAAGGATGTATTATTTGAGACTGATGTTAGTGAAATGTAGAGCAGAATCTGGACCTCATGTGCTAAGTTCGCTAGAGGATATTCATCTAGTCAGGATGAGTTTTTTTATTATATTGTTCAGATGTATAAAGCAGGTTATTCAGATGACTTAAATAGTAAGCTGTAATTTCTATGGAAAACAGAGATTTGTAAGTAGACAGCAATATATGTCAGTGTTTTACTGTGATTATTAAATGTTACAGGAAATGCATCACATAATCCGTACCCTTTGTGGGTTTTTTTATTTCTATGTGAACAAGAGGATGTTATGGCTGCAGACAAAGAAAGAAATCATCCATCACTAAGTTTGATATAAAAACATCACCCTCTTTATAAGGCAGCACCTTCTGGGTAGCGGACAAATAACCCAAAGAAATAGCCCTTTCAGAAAAGTAGGAAGGTAATGAAACAACAGAAAACAGATGAACTAGGTCTTTTGCTAGCATAGGTCATCATAGCTTCATTGGAATGTAATAGAGATATTTTTTTCTGAGAATTTTGCAGATTTGGGGAAAGAAAAACCAGTGGAACTCAGAGGAGATTACATATATTCTTGGAAGCTTATGACATCCAGAATATATAGCTTCCTCTACCTAGGATTTAATATTAAGAAAAGTTTGTGTGCATTTCTAAGGGAAACACACTACAATGAATGGCAAAGTGATATTATTCACTAATACCAGATAAAAGATAAATTATGTCTTACCAAATGTGACAACCAAGTCCTCTCATTACAGGCAGTATTTTCACAGTAATATTTTCATATTCCTGTGGTTTTAGTTGACAGTGAAATATATAATCATATACTTGAGCATTCAAAGAACCTGCTTATGATTTGCTGTTCCTCATGTGTGAAAAGAGTAGGGTTTCTGGGAGTTTTTCTACTCTTCTTGCAGTATTTTGCACTGGATAAGGAGAGAGAAACATGGGAAACCTGAGATCAAGCCTCTAATTTAAACTAGAGTGTGCCTAACTGCCAAATTTGAAATAGAATCTGAGATTTCTAGGCAAGGTTTGGTTTAGAAATAGGGTCCAGGAACAATGTCTGCATACAGATTTAGATCTGAAGCCCTTTCTTATATCAGTCTGCTTGAATGTATGCAGGAGAGGGAAGAGATGATCACAGTTGCATTGGACTGGACTACTGCCTGTTGGAACGTATAGGGTGGCAGCCACTGCCCGTGACAGGGGTTTGATGCTATGTATTCTGACCTTGATTCATCACATTGACCAATGCAAAATAGGCACAAACACCACCATTTTAACAGTGATTTGCAGCTGCTTAGTACCATGTAAGCAAATGTTCAAGGCACATAATAAAGGAGATTAGAAGACATGTATGGTTCACAAGATGTTCCCGGTGGCTGTCACTCAGGTTGTTCACTTTATCCTTTTCCCCTGCATCTCTGCCTCTTAAAAGACATTCGTGGGCTTAAAGTATGTTTATAAATTTTAATTAACTAAGTATAATAACAGTCTTTGAGAAATAGAAGCTCTCTTCACCCACCACAAACATGCAGCTGCTCTTTTAACAGTGGACAAGAACGCGACTGAACAGTTTTGGGCAGGAAATAAGAACTATCTTAGGCAGTTGAAAGCGTAGGTAGGCAGAGAGGAGCTGGAAAGTGTCCAGAAGGCTGATGCACAGAGAAAACAGCCAGGAACTCTGGTTTACATCTTATCTGAAGGCTTATTCAGTTAGCATTACAGTTCCTCCCTTCATACCATGCTTGATCATATTGGCCCATAAAAGAAACATGAGACCTCTTGAATCACTCTCCCCACTTCCTATAGCACCCAAATACTTTTTGGAGATACTCTGTTCAGATACAGACTGGACATGATCCCACTTCAATCTGAATTCTTATAATGTCTTAAGACTTTAAAAATCATCATGACAGACAAAAAAAACAGTCAGTGACTGAAACTGGAAATTTCAAGTCTTATTGCCATCCTCAGTTACACCAGTTCAAAAGTTTTCTCCTAACTTTAGTCTTGTCAAATCAAAGACTTACTGCTACCAGGATAATCTACTCTACAGTGTTGGGAAGGACAAAGTATCTGCAGGAGTGCATGTAGTTGAGGGACCTTAACAAATCTGAGCTCAGCATTAGTCCTTTTGAAAAGTGGGCTTGAACTTTTCTGATTCTTACAAGGACAAATATCACCCTCGTTAATCCAGACTTCAGAAAACTTTAGGAAAACTTAGATTTAGAGGGTGAACATATAATTGTGCAGTGGTAACTCCACTTTTCTTTGGTTATTCTCATGACAACTTCAGATAGCAGAAAACCAGGAAAAATGGCTAGAACTGTAGAAGTCTTCTGCCCTCTACAACCAGCACAGAGTCATATTTCAGTGCAGGAGGAGGTGGTAGAACACCTACAGTAGGAAAATATTCACTCTATTCCATCCAAAAGAAAAAGATTTAAACTTGTCTGTTGCTATTATTAAAGCAAAAACTTTGCAGAAGCAAGAGCAATTGTATGCTGCAGAACTTTATGTATACCCAAGCATTTAGAGTGCTTCTGAGACAGGAATAGGTGCCAGAAGCTGTCTGATATATTTTTGGGTGGCATTAAATTAGCTTCATTTGCAAAAAAAGAAATGATTTGGTAGAGTAAACTATATCCATCAATGGAAAAGAAGTGGTCAGATGGGAAAGTATTATATGACTGGCTTAGGCAAAAGGCCTTTTTTTCCCAATTACAATTAATTTCAGTGGACTTGGGCCTACAAGCCCCTGGCCTTGGGCACTTTTCACATCATAACAGTTGTGGGGAGGGAAAATGCAGAGATGAAATGCAGCCATTCAAAACTAGCCCAAAGCTGTTCTAGCAAATAGACAGACTTTTCTCATTTTCATGAAACCATTGAATATATGAATTTCACTGGATTCACTTTCTTGTGCCAAGGAAGTCAACATAGTTCATCCTGGCATGTTCAAAATTGGAAGGATCTGATTGACAGAAGAGGGAGATGGCAGATTCAGAATATTCAAATCTTGCTGTTGCACAGTTCACTGCAATACAAAAGATACACACACAAAGAAATACTGCTGACAGTCCATCCATTGCACTGTGCCATATATACTTACTTTACATTTCCTTTAAAACAATTTTTATGTTTTTCTGTTTTACTATCTCATAATTATCCTTTAAACTTCATATTATATTTTCATATTTTAAGCTAGATTCCTCATGGGTCATTTTTTAAAATTAGAGCCATGCAGTGCTCTTCTTTCAGGGAACATATCTAACTATATTTTCTTTTCCAGTAAAGGTCTCTCTCACCAAGTTTTATTTTCAGTTTTTGGATTGTGTGTCCAGAAATAAAACCTACCTCGAATCAAGAGTAGTTCTTAAGAAAATGTGGGATTTCAACTTGGAACCAACAGGGAGCAAACATATTAAGTCGCAATAAAGAGCCTTTGAAGAAAAATCTGCTTACATTGTGCACTGAAACATGGTATACAGATATCCAAATTATCCTTAAACAAAATAGGATGTTTAATGGCAGCAGTCGTCCCCCCCGCCCATGGTGATGTGATTCTTCATGCAGGTACTTTACCCTATTTCTCTACAAAATAAATTATAGAATCACAGAATGGTTTGGGTTGGAAGGAACCTTAAAGATCACCTAGTCCCGACCCCCTTGCCATGGACAGGAACACCTTCCCCCAGCCCAGGGTGCTCCCAGCCCCGTTCAACCTGGCCTTGAGCCCTTCCAGGGAGGGGGCAGCCACAGCTGCTCTGGGCACCCTGGGCCAGTGACTCACCACCCTCACAGGGAAGAATTTCTTCCCAATACCTGGTCTAAATCTACCCACTTTCAGTTTAAAACTGTTACTCTTTGTCCTATCCTTACACTCCCTGATAGAGAGCCTCTTCCCATCTTCCCTGTACCCCCTTTAAGCTCTGGAACGCCACCCTAAGGTCTCCCCAGAGCCTTCTCTTCTCCAGGCTGAACACCCCCAACACTCTCAGCCTGTTCTCACAAGGGCTCCAGCCCTCTGGTCATCTTCATATCCCTCCTCTGGACCTGCTTCAGCAGGTCTGTGTCCTTCTGATGTTAGGGGCCCCAGAGCTGGACACAGCACTGCAGGGGGGTCTTATGAGAGAATAGGGGGAGAATCCCTTCCCTTGACCTGCTGGACACATTTCTCTTGATGCAACCCAGGACACGGTTGGCTTTCTGGGCTTTAAGTGCACATTGCTGCCTCATATTCAATTTTCCATCCCCTAATATCCCCAAGTCCTTCTCTGCCGGGCTGCTCTCAATCGACTCCTCGCCTAGTCTGTATTTGTGCTTGGGATTTGCCCCGACCCATTTGCATGACCTTGGCCTTGACCGTGTTGAACTTCATGAGGTTTGTACAGGCTCGCATCTCCAGCCTGTCCAGGGCCCTCTGGATGCCATCCCTTCCCTCCAGCGTGTTGACTGCACCACACAGCTTGCTGTCATCAGAACACTTCCTGATTTCTCAATCCCACTATCCATGTCGCTGACAAAGATAAAAATAAATGCCTCAAGACTTGCCACAATCCAGACAATGGGCTGAGCCCTGAAAACCCAGCCATGTTTTTTTTGATCCTAGACAAAACAGTTTCGTTGAAGATGAGAGAGATGATTGATATATGTGTGCCCCTGTGACAGTATCAGGCAGTGATACCCCTCAGCACCTCAGGTAGCTCCAGTGTCTGAAGAGACCCTTATCCTGTTCAAGTCAGCTTCCTTCAGTAGTTCATGAAGGAATGGGGCAAACATCCTGTTTGTTCTCTTATCCTCTTCCCCAATGCATCTGCTGAAGGAGTGTTTTGTTTAGGAAGTTTTGAATAATGTATAGGTATATTGCTATGTGTTTATGTCAGAGAGGGCCAAGCCAAAGGCAGTGTCTTGCACTTACTGTAGAGAGATTGGTGTCAATACGTTGCTGTGGGATTTCAGAGTCAGGGACCAGTCCCTGTGCGAAGGTGGTAGGAATAGAATCTTGCTGCTTCTCTTCTTTGTGCAGGTGACATGGAGACATTCCCTGGGTGCTCCCCTGAGGAGGAAGCCCTGACCTGCCCAGGGAGGCCAGCACAAAAAGGAGGGCAGCTGGGAGATGAGCAGATCTCCTCCACCCTCCTATCTGTGTCTGGGAAAATGGCTTTCAGATAGGGTGCTGCCAGAGAGCTCAATGTGAGTGTATTTCCAGGAAGCACTGGGAAGCAAATGGATGGGAAATTCCTAAATTTGGATTAAATCATATGATCTGTTTGGTGTGGGGAAGAAACACAATTTTTTTTCTCCAAGGGAATGAGAAATCAGTCACAAATTTCATCCCAGTGGAGGCAGTCCAAGCAAGCAAACCATTAGGAGAGCATGTGTATAGATGTATTCCTTTGAGGTTCCTCTCAGCTGACCATACACATTTCCCTAAAAGGGGAAGCCATGGTCAGTAAAGCTTGCAGGTATATTATGAAATTAGGGTCTTCATTCTTTCATTTCTTAGCTCTGAGGCACTCCCCAAGTAACCTGAGTCATAACAACGTGAGTTCTCAAAACTCAGTCCAGCAGTCAAACATCATCAGATGATGAATAAATCCTGTCTAAACACCAGATTTGTAAGGAAAGCAGGTAAGTCCTGTCTGGTCCTGAGTTCAGTTATGAACACTTCAAACAGCACCAGCTAATATGTCTTCTCATCTCCTGTTTTATTTGCCACTGAACAAACCTTCCTCAGGCTTTCTTGTGTTCTGCATAGTCATTCATTTGAACTACCATTCTTTCTGGCAAGTTGCAGGATTTTCAAATGCAGGTTAAAACAGGTATTTCCCAAAGCAGATAGTGCACATATTTCTGGGAGCTCTTTGTAGCATGTGCTCTACTAAGGTCTAGCAGCTCCGGTTTGCCATTTGTCTCATTTCAATCATGATTAAACATTTTATCTTAACCCATCAAAAAAGCCCTCTTTACAACACTAAATAGAACACTTCACATGAAAACTTTCCTCTGAAAAGAAGGTTTCTGGATATGAGACATACAGTAATTAATGCTGCTTGATAGAATCTATAAATGTACACTGTAGCAATGCTATTTGCTTTAAGTACTACTTTAAGCAGGAAAAGGCAATGAATCCCCCTTCCAGTGTCTGATTTTATGTTTAAGAGCTAATGAACTGAATTCTTCGTAAACATTGGCAAAAGATGCAAATGAACAGACAGATTCTCCAAATGCAAAGGGACACATGAGAAAGAGCTAATTTTACACAATTGACTCTCTAACCTTTTTGGATCAGTGGAATTAGAGGCTGATTAATCTGCCATGATTAGCATTTATTGAAGCTTTTGACACTGCTGCATTGTTTTTCTTTTCCTTTTCTTTTGTGTCTCTGAGAGTTAACAGTTTATAATACATTTAACTACCAGTCCATCACCCTGACAGGGTCATAGCTTTCCTTTATGGACTTTTAAAATTAATAACAGACAGTTCTATTTTGACATGCCCTTGCTTCTGCTGCAGAACTCGGCTGTTTAATTGTAGAGCTGGCCTCTTGTGGCCAAATGCTCCCAATGTTTAGCAAGGGTTGAAAATATGGATGTTAGGAGAAAAACTGGCAGATGGCTGACAAGGCATTTTTACTCATAACACACCAGTAAAACTTTAACTCAGAAGATTTAGTGCTAGAGCTTTGCAGTCAGCAAGCTGCAGCCATATGCAGATTTTTTTTTCAAACTTCTAAACTGATGGTTTTGCAAAGTGTGCATAAGCAGCCTTTATTGATTATGATGTTAAAAATTGAAAGCGTCAGTATCATTTAGCTTGAGACACATTTAAAGAAAAAATGAACATTCATTTTCATTATGAATTCCTGATAGACCAGACACTAGTAAGGTATATGGTCTTTATTTTTAAAACTAAAGCAAGGAACACTCTTACTATACTCTTATTTTCTAAAAGAAATGTTGTATATATGAATCAAAGAGCATCTAACATATATACAGTAACTGTTGGTTCTTACACATTCATGGACTCCAGATGATGTCCTGACCCATGAAAGTGACTTGTTAGCTGGATATAAAATCACAGACACCATAAGCCTGGGTGATAGCTTCACAGCCTAACTTTCAGACACAAGTTGGTATTTATAACACTCTCAGTACCTATCTATCACTGCAAAAAGCGTGTTAAATAACTTTAAAGGCCTGACAAACCCACAAAACTAGGAAATGAAGATTTATGGGTGCACAGTCCATGAATTCATTCTATTGTGCCCAGGTGTTATGGCACACACAGCAATGACATACGTTTGCTTTAGTTTAACCGTGAAGTGATGCAAGTACATTATCACAGGTATCCTGTAGTGGCCAGGCAACACTCCCTGCTATTTTTTCCCATTAAATGCAGCCAAACTTTGTGCTTGGTCATGAAATATGGTATAAAGTAGGTGGTTACTCACATCCTTTCTCTGTGCTTCTATGCCACAAGATATTAATGCATGTATATCAGCTAATTATAAGCATACTTTATACTAAAAAAATAGAAAATATGTTTTTCTTAGAAGCTCAGGGAAAAATTATCTTCCTTAGTCTTAGCTCAGAAAGAACTAAACCAGATAATTTTTAAGTGAGACAAATAAAAAGAAAGAATAGAAAAATACAGATTTTTCCATAGTCCTGTGAGATGGTTCTCTGTCCTAAACACAACCTCAGTACAAAAAAACCCCAAAACAGGTGCCTTAGTGCAGATGAGCCTCAAATTTGTCTATGTAAAACAACATTTGTAGGTAAAAGAGGAATAGTTATGCACCTAAATATCTTTTCTCAAATGGTGAATGAGTCTACAGTTAGATGTGTGACATGCAGGTTGGTGTATCATTTGCAGACACGTCTCTTGCACTGGCCAGGGCAGCACTGCCTACCCTGACAAAGTTTTACCTGAAATACCTTTTAGGAAGAAACATGGGAAATGGAATTCCGTTAAATCTTCAAGCACAGTGGTGCAATTATATCTTAAATGAAATTAATTAAACATCTATCAGGGCCTCTAAGAGCTCTGTAAAAATTTGCCCTGCCTGCGAGTCAAAAGGGAAGCTAAATGGTAAGGAAAGAGGCCCCTTCACAGCCATTACTGGTCAGAGCAGTCCGTTGTGGGCATTACTGTGTGGTTGAACTAGACCTCAACTTTTTGAAGTAACAGTGCTGGAGACTGTCTCCAACAACTTGCCCAGGGCAGGTCTTTCTTATTTTCCTGTCTTGCCCACCTGGTGGAGAGCTGCTCCTCATCTCTCCCTGTGACCCGTTCTGTTCTCCTCCTGGGGTCAGCTCAGTGCTGGCTTTACCCTTGCACAGTGGTTCCCCAGCAGGAGAGGGATGTGTCCTGCTACCAGGCACTGACCATCCAAACCCATCCCTCACTGTAATTAATGTATGTATTTTCCTAATTGCACTGCCAGTTTCAGTTCTATTGAGCCTGCCCATTTTGGGCATTTGGTACAGCCACCCCAAACAGCTGCTTCATCTCTGGGCTGGACAGCAGTGGGCTCTACCAATGTTTTGCCAAAAAGGAGAGCGGGGCAAGGACTTATGCTTACAAAATAGAGCAGGTGGGGACCTGATCTTCCCCAAGTCCCAAGGTCAGCCTTATAGAATATTTCTGAGAAGGGTATGTAGCTCTTCTGCCAGGTTTCTGAGAGCCAGTGGGTCTATGCTGTAGCCCTCCTGGCCTCCTCACACCTCCAACCTGCTAAGGAGAGGAAGAGGAGATCCATGTACCAAGCAGGGCTTGAAACCCAGCCTTTTAGTTGGAGGCTGTCATGGAGAGAAGGATAGGAGAAAGGGGGGTTTTGTGGTAGGAGGAAAATCTTTGTGTAAAGCAATTGGGAAAACCAAGGGAAAACCTCCTTTGTGAGACTCTGAAATGAGACAGGGACAGTATTTTGAAAATGTTTTGGGTTGCAGCAGCAGTGCTGATAGCATCAGCAGATCACCTGACTGTAATTTCATGTTACCAATTACTGCAATTGAATTGATTACATGATCTAAATCCATGTGTATTACCTGAGCATGTGGCCCCTGGTGTTTTGAACACTTATGCATAAAGATTGCTATAATTCTTGTTAATAGTTATTGCAGTTCATCTATCGCTCATCTGTAATCTCTTGAAGATATAATAGGAATAATTACCATGAGGCACAATGGGGAAACAGAATCTAACCCTGACTGAGGCTGAATCACACCAGAACATCATTAGTCAAGCTTTGACTGAGGAATGCCCAAAAAATTTCAAATGAGTCAAACCTGCTGAAAACCTGGCCAAGTTCCCTCCTTTATGAAAACTTTCCAAAGATTTACCCTGCTTTTTGCCATGGAGTTACTTCCTTTGAGGAAGATACTGCAAGGGCAAGAGTTCATTTTGCCAAATAAATATTATCTAATACTAGGGAAGTATTAGCATTTCTGAACCTAAAGCAACAAAATCCATTTAATACCAGAAGTCAGGATTTCTTGCTCCCTTAGTACTCTGCCAGCTTCAGGCTGTGCCAGAGCCACTATTGCCGAGGGGATAATGAGGTAATGCGCCTGGGTGATAAAATTCTGGCTTTCTGGCTTGTCTCCTCAGATATAAGATGGCATACACCTATGTTCATATGAAAAGTCAGCGCGGATCTTCTAGGAGGCTTTCCATCTTAAAAATAGAGTATCAGAGAAAAAAAAGAGCCAGAAATTAGGCAGATAAAAATGTCCTTTAACTGCTTATAAACTGAAACTCCAGTTGCAGAATACTGCCCCGTGCCTAATCCAAAGTCTGCATTAACTAATGCTTGTTGGATGTTGAATTACAACAGAAAGCCTATGTTAATGCATGTGAGAGCCACATGAATATCAAACAAATTCATTACGATCAGTGCTATTACAGTGAATACCAAATGAGTTCATAATGATGGAACAATGAAACTGTTACTGATAGATTTTATTTCTGCAACAAATCCTGTGTATAAGGGTCCACTCCTGTAGTATTAGTTCTAATAAAAGACTGCATGTGAATATTAGCATCATCAGATAAATTATACCTTTCAATATTCTGAACTACACATTTCAACCTTTTTTTTTCTCCCCAGTACATAATTTTTTTTTAACCTCAATTTGTCCTTAAAGTTTGATGACTATTGTAAAGGGGTAACACTTTATTTTAAGTATCCAATCATTAGGAATTCATTTAGCTTCATTGCAATAACACTAATACAATAGAATCAAATGAATAAGAAATTCATTTAGTATTCATATAGATGTGATATGTACTTCTGAAAGAGTTCCACTCTAATTCAGCATTAGTTTAGCATTATATAATGGACACTTTATTTTAAGTGTACTGGTAAAGATGACTTACTTTCTACACTTAGATATTTAGATTATTTTTTTTTTTTACAAAAAGGCTTAAGATATATTGCAAATTTAACAGAATATGATGTGAGCATTTCAAACCTGTGCAAGAGCATTAGCTTTATGAAAATGGTTAAGAGAAAATCTGAACATTTTTTTTCCCAATTGGTATTGACATATTTACAGAACATACTAGTTACAGAGATTGCAATAATTCTTTGATAATACAAAGCATACCTGCTGTTTGAAGAACTGATTTTGTATCAGAATCTAAAGCACAAAAATATTTTTTTATTAACATGGAGGACTTCTAATGTATAAATTGCAATTGTGAGAACAAAGGCAAGTCAAGGCTTCCTCCAGATTATGATCTTCAAAGTCAGAAAAGAGCTACATCTGTGTTCAACTGTTCCATACGGTGTAAGTAAATTGAAGAAATGCCCCTATCCAGCAAGGGCAAAGCCTTATAGATAACCTCTCCTTCCTCTTTAAGCTTACTCTCTACCATCCATTAGCAATGGTTACCAGCAAACTGCAGCCACATCACTGAATCTGACAAAGTTATTCTGAACCCAGAGGGATTATGATGATTTGCCTATAATTTCTGGACTTCAGCAAACACACAAATGCATTTATGAAGTGCCAACTATCTTTTCAGCTAACTCTTCATTAAAATGTATTTAGATGTCCTTCAAAAAAAAAAAAATCATCTTACAGTGAAACTGAAACTGGCTGATTCCCAGGCTTACAGTTACTTTCCTATCAAGAATTAATGCAATATCATGCACACACCATTACTGAAAAATTCTACGCTGTTTTTTGCCAAGTGTTCCTATATAACAGTTTTATCACAAGTCTGACAGCCGCCATAAAAATTCCAGGCATTCTATATCAACAGCCCTCTTTGTACTAAGTTATTAAACATTAAATTTTTATTCGTCATTTGTATTCTGTTATGCAAAATAAGCTCCTTGATAAGATGTGTCTTCTTAATTGGGCCCTTGATGCTTCTTGGATCGGAGTTGTCAGATTAGCTGGAAGAAGAGGCTCTGCATTGAGCCAGCTCTCTACCAGGAGACCAATAGCTTTGTAACAACGATATTAAGTTAGAGGGGCCAAATGGAGGGCAGCACTAGGCTCAGGTGAGACTCTACATCTGTGCATGTCTTATGCTCAGGCACTTTTCTCATAGCATCAGCAGGGCTGATGGAAATAGATTTGTTTGTTGTTTACAGCATGCAGCTGTGGATGCTGCTGCATGGGAGTTGTATAAGATTGAAGCAAATTTGTACTGAGACTAAAATATTGAGCTTTTCTCCAGTCAGCAGTCTCTGGAATCTTATTGTCGAAAACTTTATCTAGTTGTAACCCTCCCCAGGGTGATTTTCATTTGCAGCTGCCCTGCTCTGTCTCTCACCGCCTGTCCCACACTGCCTCTGCATCAGCCAGTGCAGGAGTAGGCTCCTGGTGTATGAGGTAGTGACTGGGCCAGGCAAAAATAATGACAACTGGGTCAAGCGTTTAGTATGCTGGGTTTTCCAGAAAGCTTTTTGATCCCCACAAATCCCTCTGACAGTTGTCATTATGAGACATCATTATTTTTTTCCCTTTCTGAAAGGGAACAACCCGAAGAAAGGGCTCAACATTTAGTGTGGTGCTTGGTGTCAAAGCATAATAAGAAAGCTGTAAGCACATGGAGGGAAAAAAAACCAAACCAAACCAAAACAAAAACCTCATGAAAATGTAGGATTTATTATTTTCATAAGGTAGACCAATTCTACCAGAAGTATAGTACATTTCCAGGCTGGAGCTAAAAATTTAATTGATTAATGCTTCTGGTATTTGTTTGACTGAATTCTCCTGTAATTCCAAAAAAATTACTCCCTTATTTTATTAGTTATTTTCTGCATTACAGCCAGACATGGAGACCTCACCAACATCAGCATCTGCTGTGTTATGTGCAGAAAAAGCTCAGCCACTGCCTCATTAGAGCAGCCAGTCCAAGAGAGTGTGAAGGGAGTCATGTTTCCAGTTTGCAGATGGGAAACAGAGGGTAAATGCTATGACCAAAGTCATGCTTGGAGGCTGCGGTGGAGCAACACGTTGAACTGAAACTTCTCACATTTCACAAGGTGTCCTAACGATCAGACCTTCCTCTTGTCATAATTAAAGAAGGCTTATATAGTATTTAGCAAATACTACATCTCAGGCTGTTGTCTGAACTGTCGTAGCACATTGCTTTTATTTCCTGAATTCTATAAATCCTCCTGTAGTTTTCACTTTGTGACTTTTTTTCAGATTTTGGCACAAAAAGAACTTGGAAATATTGGCATGCAATATTATGTGGATTTAATAACCTATTGCTGTGAGACTCTTTTGGACTGTTACCTAGGAAATGTTTAGAGTTTTTAATATGGCCTTTTTTGTAAGAAATCTTTTAAATGAGTACAAATCCTAATCCAATGTATTTGTATACATTTTCATTTCAGTACACCTGCTGCAGTTTAGCTTATGGGTGGCACCAAGGAATAGAGATCAGTCTCAGCTCTTTTACTAACTTCTCTTTCACCACAGTGATTTTTTTCAAGCACTTTGTCTCTACAGGGCATTTGACCGAAGTTTTGATATTCAGCTGGAGAAACAATTTCTTTAGAAGGAAGGCATAACGTTGAATGCTGTATATTGACCCTATGCATACTCTGTCCAGTTTTGAATGAAAGCCTTCTGCAAATCTCCCTGTGTTTGCTCATAGGCATCTCCACACATATTGTATGACTACAGTGCTGTAGTGGATCACTGGGTATTGCAGCAGCAGGACCGAGAATATTAGTTTTCACCTAACATGTTTTGTGCTTTTAGCTGGGACAGGGGTCAAACAGTGAAAGCATGGTGGGGGTGAAAAGCAGCTGTAATGTCCACAGACATTATGAAGATAAGTAGAGACATCCTTTCTTTCTCCTATATGTGAGAAGCCTGCTTGCTTTCTTTCAGGCTAAGGACTGCTGTTCCTGTTTGCTTCCTATCCTAAGGCCACCTATGCCAGACCCGTGTTCACAGACAAGAAAAAAGCATGGGGATCCTGACAAGGCAATAAAACCATTCTGTGGCAGTGCGGAAGATGTAATTGGTTAAGGCACATGTCCTAGTGTCCCAACAGCGCTGTGTTTCCTAGACGTGACCACCAGGCCTCCCAGGAACAGAGTTTTAAAGGAGTTTCTGTGCATAATTTCCAGATTTAAAACATCGTTCTTCACCTTACTGTGCTTAGAAGCTGCACCTGTAGACACCTCTTGCAGTAGATTCACAGGCATGCACGCGTTGTCTCTGGTTATCACCTGTCTGCCTGTCCTCCCTTTCCATCTCAGATTCAGGGTAAAAGACAATTGTCTAAAAGGCTGACAGCTACCTAGAAAACGTGCACCAGTGGCAGGAGAGCATCACTGTGGCAAAATAACATGCTAAAGATCACACTCCAATAGGTCAGTGGCTTAGTTAGCCCTGAGCCATCAGTTGAAGGACCATCTCAGCTGTCTGAGACTGCACGTTACCTACAGTCTTTCCTCAGAGCAAGTCGTTTAAGCTTAGAAATGTAAGACTCCCTTCTTGACTCAGAAAGTTCTTCTTCGGAGCTCTTGAGACAGTTTTCTAGCCTTGTTTACAGAAAATTATGAAGATTTCAAATGGAGAAAATGAAGAGAATCTTTAAATTCTGAGGGGAACCTGCTCTTATCTGCAGAATTAAAACCCACAGTCCTGACTGGCTAAATAGATACTTTACATCTATAATAATTCTTTCAAGAGATACCAGCTAACCCATGTGATTTCAAGAGCCATGTCTCCAGCATCTGGCTGTGTTTTGACATTTCTAAGATGTAGAGATATTGTGTGGAATTGCAATGTTTTTGCTCAAACGTCAGTGATAATACTCCTGGCATGCTCAAGCAGTGGATATTCCTGTGCCTAGATACCTCATTATCTGCAGATGCCATAATGAGAATATGAATGCTGTCAATCACTTTGAGACACTTGTAAAAGCAATAACATAGGAGAGCTTTCCTTGATTTTCTCTTACTGCTGTGTGTTGGTTGGCTGGGAAAATCATCGGGATGTGAGAAACTGTGACTTTGGCCTGTTTTTTACAAACATGAATCTGTCAAGTCTTGAGCCACTACCCTTAAATACCTTCAATTCATCTTCCTTTCAGAGGGGGCTAGTGACACACAGGCAACTCTCCTGGAGTCTCTCAGACAACTGTTACCTGTAAGACACATTGTGGGGGACTTGCAATGGCTCATCCCAGATATGACACCACCGATGCCAGATCATTCTCAATTATGCCATACTCTCCTTCTCTGTTTACTTCAAGACTACATAGACAGCTCAGGTTCAAAGCAGAATAGTCATATTTTCCAACCCCAAAATTATGAAAAAAGCTTGAAGTGAACAGGCTATCCCTGGAAACCACCCTTTCATCCAGAAGGGCTTTCCCAAGCTAGATGTGTGAAGGTTTTTAATAAGTGCTATGAAATCCCCACAGATGTAGATACAAAACATCTGCAATAGTTGTCAGCTTCACAGATTTATTTAAGCTATTTCTGAAAGGCGTATTCTGTAAGTAAACATCTTACTGTTCCTAATTATCAAAAGGGGAAATAGTTTGACTAGTATCTCCTTATTTTTTGCTTATTTCAGTCTGACATCCATGGAATGTTTGGTAGATAATATTCGTCTTCCTTGATTTGATGTCTAAAAGTTAGACAATTATATCTGAGCTAGTTATCCTTTAAAGTCAGTGGAGTGAAACAGGGCAATCCGTGCTAAGGCAGACTCTTAGTGTTGGTCAAATGAATTGGATTTATAGTCTCTGCTGATTACAAAAAAAGATGCAGCTTAGTGGATAGTGCAGGCTAGATACCTGACTTTACATATTTAATGCTAAGTGAGATTGATTTCACCCGTCACTGGCCAAAATATTGCACTGTGCACTTGTGTTTTCTACACATCTGACAGAGAGCCCCCAGAAGCCATGGTGGCTCTCCAGGGGCACCGGCACTGCCAAGGCTATGCTGCCAGCCTGGAGGGTCACCTCACCCATTCATGCTGTGAGCCAGCCCAGCAAAATCTCCTTTTGCCTCAGCAGTGCCTGGGTGCCCCTGATAATTTACTGTGTGTTGTTGGTGTAATGATAACTGTTAAGCTGGATAAAAATCTGGATCAGGCAGGGGTAGGGAAACGTCTCTGTTTCCCTGAGGAAAGAGCCTTGCATCTTTGACCAAAGTCACTGAATGGGACCTGAACCTTTGGGTCTGTTCTGCTCATGCAGGAAGAGACGAGGGCCAAATTGTTTTATGGGGAATGTGCTTCTGCATGACCATTTCTGGAAGCTGTTAATGTATTCCTCTCCTCTCTTTTAATTAATTAATTAAATATTTCAGTGCTGATTTTGCATTGCCTTTTTGAGTGTTGAAATGCAATATAAACAGTAATTGTTAATATATTGGGGAAAGGCTTAAAATGGCTTAGGATAAGGGCTCTTCAGAGATGATGAGGAAGGTGCACTGGGTGGCCACAGATGGAGATGACATGTCTGGGTAACAGAGCAGAGGTGTTGGGCTCCATCGCCGGACAGGTACCTGGCCTGCTGGGCAGCTTCTAGTGTATTAGGATTAGCACTGCAGCCCTCCTAAACCGACCACACTTGAACAAATTTGTTGATCTCTTTTCTGCAAACTGATTGGACTTCCAATCTGGACCTAGTTGAACCCCTTTGTATTTTACACCACTGTCACTACATAGTTTTTGAGAACAGCTCCTCCCATCTTATCCTTGCATTTAACATAAACATAATGTAGCATAAAGGTGAACTTGATTTTATCATTTCATCAGGGCTCCACACTGAAATTCAAACACAGTGTGTGTTTTCAACTGAATTCATTTTACCTGTATAATCTCACATTATAATGGTATTGCCTTCCAGAGGGTCACTGAAGACTTGTGCTGAGATCATTTTGTCATTGCAAGCTTGTGTGATAACAGGATTACCATAGGCCTGTTTTGAAATTGTTGTAAGATTGCTGTGAGGACATTAAGTCTCTATCCAAGAGTTTGCATCACTAGGAGTAGTACAAGCTAGAAAGCCTGAGAAATGCAGATGTGTTACAAAAAGAAAGACACTTGATGTATCTTGCTCATGAAAGGAAGCCATTTGTGTTTCTAGAAGTTTTTCAATGGGCATGAAAGTAACTCAGGAAAGTTTGAAATAAATATTTATCACAGGTCAGATTTACATATATACATAAAAGTACATACACAAAAATGGAAATGGAGTTATTATCAGTGCCTATAGAGGCAAATGATTATGTCAATACCTAATTAAACAGCTGCATATGTCACTGCATTTTATCAGAACAGTAATGGTGTCGGTCTGCTAGGGTTGCCCAGTTGTGTCAGCTTTCTTAAGTAAAAATGTCTTGTTACTAGTATTACCACTACAACAGTATCTTTGTATGTATACAATCATATATGATTTCTTGTTTGAAATGCTGGTAACTATTATGTGCAGAAGTTCTGATCAAATAGAAAGTGAATGAGCCCATAAAACTAATGTCATGAAAATAAAGAATTATTACAGCATATTCAAATTTTTTAGAAGTAGTGGGAGGTATTTCATTTCTGCTTATCATTTTTGATGCTGTTTGTGTTCTTAAGGCCTATTTAATTTAAGAAGAACTTGTGGCTCCTTTTGAGAAAATAAAATAACTCCATCCAGAGACGTGTATTGTATTCTATTCTGAGTTTGTCAGCTCCTTGGCTTTTTTTTTCCTTTTGATTACAGGGCATATTCGCAATATGATGTAGTTTAGCAGTGTTATTTAAAACATGGTTATTAAGCGTAGCTACCGTTCTGAACACTAAGCAAACCTCAGATCATCCTGAATGCTTGCCCATCCAAACCTTAGTCAGTGACAGATTAGCTTAGCAAAGGGCCTTGCCTGGCCATCCCAGCTGGCTTCTATACTCATTTAAAAAATATGTTTTCATCAAAAGCTCTTCAGCTGACAGCTGAGTTGGGGGACATATAAAACAGAAAAACTCTTGGCAATTTAATTTTTCAATGAAAGCTTTGACAAAAAAAAAAAATATTTTTTTTCATTATTAAATCCTGCTCACCTTCAGCATTATTTTCTGAGTGACTCTTAAAGGAACCTCTAGATTTTACCACCAATTCCAGATCAGAAACCACCAACCATTCAGAGAGCTCAAGGGAATTTTCAGCTGGCCCTAGGGTGACTCCAGTCTATGCATACTGGTTAAAATGGGTCACCACATCATGAGATACATCTGGGGTGTCCATATACATGGATAGTGAGATAGTGGCTGGAGTTGTGGGACAAGAGGTTGGAGTGGCAGGTATTTTAAAACCAATGCTACCAAGGGCTGCAGTCATTGAATCACAGAATAATTTATGTTGGTTGGGACTTCTGGATGTCATCTACTCCAACCCCTTGCTCAAAGCTGGGTTAAACTTGTAAAATACCTTCATCATTTTATCTATTATCTGATCTAATTTCAGAATGATCTCACCTTTCATTCAAGGGTATAAATGTACCTTTGAAAATGAAGTTTTCAAAAGGGCAAGTTGAGGTAACCTGCTGTAAAGCTACTGGCTGAGAGAGATCCACAGATTTCCCATCCTGTCTCCCAGCTTTGTGCTTTCACTGCTAGTCATGATGCCTGTCTACAGTACAATTGGTTATTATTTACAAGAAGGCACAAGATCCTTGTAAAAAATGTCCATTAAAGTGGTCATCACTGTGGGCTCATTTTTTCTCTTGGTATCATTCAGAGTTGTATACACGTGTTTCCCATGGGTAGAATTTGACCCTTACTGAACAAATTAGAAGAAGAGGTTGGTTATTAAAGCAATGTGGTTTGAAATTGCTTTGGTAGTTGCTAAGCACATCAGCAATTAGGTCAATTTAGGTTTACCTAAAAATATAAACCTTTGAGTGAAATATTAGAGAAGCAAGGAAAAATAATGCTTTCGTGTGTAGATGACAGATGCTGGACAACCAAAATAAAAAGCCTTCATGTGGTTATATTCTGGGCTCCCTTTTATTTCGCAGCTCTGTGTATACTGGCTCGAGGTCTGCAGTTGCTGACCACTGCTTTGATTATCTCACTGTAGCACATAATGCTTCGTACCCGGAGAATGTATTCTAGCAAGCTCCTAAATTGTATTTGGACAAAGAATAATTGAACACTGGACAGAATAACAAATGCTATGGTCAAGTTTGCTTCATGGGTTTATCGTGTTGTATTAACATGATAGAAATATGAATACTTAAATCTTATCTCAGGTATAGTTTATAACTGCATTAATCATTTACTGTATTATATATTTTTCATGTCACTAAGATTGTGAGGAAAAGATTCAATTTTCCCAGTGCAGTCAGTTGAATGTGGTTTAGATAAGTTAAAGGCATTACATTAAACTGTTTCAACATGGCTTTCTCTTATAGATCCTATAAAAGGATGGGGAACATATATCAAACAGTAATAACTGGTATATTTTACTTTTTTTTTTTTTTTTTAAGTCATATAGCAGTGCATTTTCCATTTTCATTAAAATCAGATAAATGAAGTTACTAAGTTTGCCTCTTACAGGTAAATGTATTCAAATTGACACAGGCATTTTTACCTACTATATTTGCTTAAAATTGTTAAGGGGAAATTCTCTCCTATCAATTAAAGTATCAGTTTGATAGACACTTAAATTATCCAGAGATATCATAAAGAGTGACAACAAATACCCCCAATACACTCAACAGTGTTTCACTTTCCTTATATTTACTGATGATGTGGAATATGAACCTTCCAAAAAAGAGAGTGACTCACCGGCATGCATCTCTGAGATTTCAGCACACCACAAAGCACTCCCATTTTACTCCACATAAAAAAGGAATATGTACCAGCATATGCATTATGCACTGCTAACTGCCTTTTTAGATCATTATATGAACATTGCACATTCATTGCCCATGAATTATACGTAGATTCTAATTTGCAAGAGAGATACTGATTCATTTCTTTGAAATCAAGAGGTGGCCAAAGGAAAAACAGCGGATGAAAAGGCGAGGGATGCCAGGGAGGCTGCGCTGACTGCTGCAGGCTTAGCGCAGGCAGGGTGGTGTGGCTGCTGACCTCAGGATGAGAAGCTGTAAGTGGACTTGGTAGCAGTATTTACGTGTCTGTAGGAGTGTGTCATCAGTCTGAAGGAGTTTGGGATGTACGGGTGAATATCGGGTGGCTACGTCCTTTTGCGGTGCCTCTTATTGCCACACTGACATATTGCCACTGAGGCTCACTCCACGAGCAGCTGCTTCTGCCCCACGGGGAAAGGTGCAGGGGATCGCATCTGACTGGGCCTGGCTTGGTCAGGATGGGGTCCAGCACCGTGCCTGGGACTGCCTCCGTGCCGTGCGGCACGCTGAGGTGGGCATGGGCCAGGCAGGCGGCAGCCTCCTGCCCGCGGGCGGGCACCGGGAGGACCTGGGCGGCTGTAGCAGGCAGGTACATGGGTCCCCCGGGCAGGGTGTGGGGTCTGTAGCAACGGCACAGAAACACTGTGACTGGAGATGAAGTCATTGTGTTTCAGCAAACTTTCACTACTGGTTATAGCCATGTTTTGGAAAGTCCCATTTAATACCAAAAAAAACCCCAAACCAGACGATTACACTGCTATAGCTGTCATCTGCTTTGCCATCATTCATTATTATTGCTTTTCAAAAGTTTTGTATTCGCAAAGCCAACTGAAATACCAGGATCCTTATGCCATGACTGTTCTCTTGCTACAAAATTCCCTGCAATCATTTGTATCTATCTGTTTCACTATAACATCATGCTCTGTTTGCTTTATAACTGTAAAAATAAATTGGATATTTAAAATATATTGTACAATAATAACTTCTTTTCTGGTCAGGTTTCCTCTAATTGAGATCAGCTGAAATAATCGTAATGAAGTTGTATAATATGGAAGATTCCCTGCCATGGAGGATTTATATGCCTAGACTGTAAATGGTGAGTGAAGTGTTTGCCAGCAGTCAATTAGTAGTTCCTATGTCATTACTGGATTTTTAGAGGGTTTTTCTTAAACTGCTTTGAATTACAGTGTCACAAAATGCTAAATCAATTACATATGTGTCCTTGTATCTACCCCATAAGGATACCTGCCATGATTTTTTTATGGCCCTTTTAGACTTCATGTTTACTTCTATGAAGTGAAGTAAAGGTCATAACACAGTGCAACTTATTTCTTAAAGTTTAGGGAAAAAAAAATCAAAACAGCAGGCTGTAGAATAGAAAGGTGAGATTCAAAGACACAAATCACTTCACAGTCACAAAAATTGCCAAAAAATAGCAGCTTGCAGCTGTGCACAGCAGGGACAGAAAACATTAAACACATGTTAAATAACAAATAGGAGACTTAAATATAACTAAAAGTGGACCTTATTCTGAATAAATCATGTAAACTACATCTTAATGGTTCTAAGGAATGTAATGGATCATGTGAAATATGCTAAATTTATATTGTTAAAAAAATCAATAGTTAACCCCCTCCCTTTTAAAAAGGTGACTATTGAGTCCATGAGTAAATATTTTGTCATTCATTTTCTTTCTCTATGTACAGCTGGATTTGTGAAATTTCATTTCAGTTAAGGGTAAACCAGGACTTGCATTCAAAGCAGTTTGGATTTTGGGTATGAAACTATTTAACATTCTCTTTACAGAGGCTGGACTTTTAATGAAATTGTCCTTTTTCCCTTTCTTCTGTTACAAATGAAAAGAATGTGGATTATCCCATTTTTTTATATACTCCTGGTAAAGTGTTTGAATTGGTCTATCCAGCATCCTGCATTCATTTGTGATGTCTGTGAAAGGGCAGCCATTGCTCAATGGGCACGGCAAGCCTCATCCCATCCCTTCTACCGTCTGGGAACGAGCGAGTGAGAGTGAGGGGGAGAGAAGGGGAAAAATCGGATCTCTTCTTTTTATGAGAAGCATGAAAAAATAAATCACCAGTTTGAGTATTCAAATCAAGCCTGCTGGCAACTATCTTTCCCTTGAAATGCTTGTTGCCTGTATATTTCTGCCTTCTGAATATTTTCAAGCCTTTTTCTTGCCTTCCGCACCGAAGGTCACGTTTTAGATTCCCGGTATATATCTTTTTTGAGATTAATGTACCTTAATGACATCATTGTGTGCAGCGATGGGAAGGTCCCCAAGTTTGCTTTTCTTCCCATCTCAGTTGCACTTCTGAACAAATCAGCTCTCGGGTTTTGATGTTTTTTTCCTTTAGGGCTATCTTTCTTATAGGCAATATAGCTTACCTATACATTTAGCGAGTCTGCAGTCTCTCATTAGATGCATTTTTGTCATCAATAATAAGTTCCCAAGGAGCCTAATGCGATGGGTAACGGATACAGTGTGGAATGGAGCCATTGTTTGATAATGCAATATCTCTCATAACAATGTAAATAAGAGGCTGAATACATTTCAGGGCTCCTTTGTGTTCCACGTTATTAGATGGTGCTCTATTTTCAATCTGAATATTCATAATATGCTCCTAGAGTGCAGCATCGAAGTAAGTGGCTTTGAGGAAAAATTATTTTTTTTTTAAGTGGAAGGGGAAAAAAAAGAAATGAGGAGTGTTCTAATGAGGAACAGTTGAGTACCATGATTTAACATACTTCTGAGGTTTCTATCAGCCTGGAGCCGTTCTTTCTTGGCTTGTACACAGTGCATTTACATGGAGCTCTATTTGGATGAGTGCCTTCCAAAGTACTAAATGCTCTAATGTACTGAAAAGCGATAAATATGGAAAATGCACACACACATACGCACGTGTACACACACACACACACACACACGAAGTGCAGATACATATGCAAACACATATACACACACATGCCCTTGCAGCCACACTTGCCCTCCCCCATACAGATGTTTTCATCTCTATGGCTAGATGGGTGAAATTTCAAAGGCGAAAATACTAAAATTGTACATAGCTTATTTATTTACTGTCTGGCACTGCATAACACTGAAGTACTATCTAAAGGGATGTGCTCCCACCCCTTCAGTGTGGGACCAAAGAATAAGAATAGAGAAAGGGGAAGAAAAACAAGGGGAAAAAAAAAACATAGAAAAAAAACTATGCAAGTGTTTTCATGACCTGCCTGACCCTGCTAACCTGAAAATGGGTGAAGAAAGTGTTTGGGTTTAACCAGCACAAAAAGATGTGTTGCTGGATCTTGGATACCGTAAACGCAGACAATAAGCTCTAGAAATCATGTCACTCTTTACCAAAGGGCTCTTTGCAGTGACCTTATGAGCTAACAACAGTGATGGGAACAGAAATGGTAATTGTGATTTTTATAGCACAGTCTTTGCTAATTCCTTTCAGTGCATTCCTAAAAAATCTTAGACCACAAAAAGGGAATAAAATCTTGAAAACAAAGCTGAATAGGTTAATGAAATGACAATAGAAAAGTGTCCTTAATGGAGATACAATTGCTGCCTGAAATATTTATTACTTACATTTATTTAGATCCTTCACGAAAAAATGTGTCTGTTTTCCTATACTTTGATTTTTGCTCTGAAGTTTCGAGGAGGTTTTGTGCTTTTTCATCTAATATTCCTCCTCTAACTCTCCCAACGTGATTCATTTCTTTAAGATCTTGTTTTATTTTTAAGTCATCAATTACTCAAACTTTGTTGGCCTATCTATTCTCTGCCATCTGGACCCCATACCTTATTTTAAAGCATGTTCAAATAATGACAACCTTCTTTTCTCAATTAATTTATGGGCTGTGGGGACCATTTTTCATTTGTTATCATGCACTTCCATTTGATCTCTCATATCTTTCTTCTGCATCTGCAACCATAGTGTATAAATCTTCCTCTCAAGCATTGTCATGGTGCCCAAGATATATAGGTGTAACTCCCTATTAGTTCCACAAAACTGACCTTAATTTCTAAAAATGGTATCAGATGCGAATAAAGTTTGGTAAGATGATTTGTTTTGATTTACTTTGTACCACTTATCTTGGAGTTTTCTTCCTACTTTTCTTTTATCTAATTTAGACAGTATAGTCTTGAAAGCCCAGTTGCATGTTTATCCATTACCTCCCTGCCAATGCTGCTCCTTAGAGAGATGGTGCTGTAAGATTTTGGATGCTAAGAATAATAAAATGGTATTTTACAGTAACCTGTAGTAAGTATACAATTTCTATTTGCATTTAAAAATGGTAATTTTGTTGCCAATAAAACATGGAGATTTTGTAGGTCTGATTGAGGTGACATTAGTCTGCTAAAATGAACAGAAGCAGACAAAACCAAATAGCTTTCATTTTATTCTGCTGTGTTGACAAATGATAAGACTTAAAAATCCAATTCTCCCACCGAGCACTTACAAGAAGCTGGTTTGGACTGCTGAGGGGCTGTGGCTCAAAAAACAATAACCTCTCCTTTTTTGTTATTGTTATGAGGGGGGAGGAAGAGAGGGAGTGTGTGTGTGTGTGCGCGTGTGTGCATGCGCATGTATGTGTGTTTAGTTTTACATAAGCAGACTTCAGTCCAAACTAAGGATTGCTAATTAAGCAAAAACCATGACCAGATGTTTATTAACACCTCTCAGGTTCATGGGATTTGGATAGTGTGCAGTTTTCATGGACTAATTTGAGAAGGGAAACACCTTTATTGGAATAATGGCCAATTATAATTGCCTACTTTGCCTATTTTTCTTTTACCTGGTATACAGGGAAAAAAGAAAAAAATCCCATCCTCATGCTGTTGATATTAATTCTGCACATTATTGTGTACATATTAGTAATAACAAATACATAGTAATGTACAGATGAAAAATTCTTCAGCCATTTACTTTACAACAACTTTTTTTGTGTGTGTTGTTATTAGTTTATCACATGCCAACATTGTTAACCTATTTATATGTAGCCTGCCACTAGGTTTGCCTCTGCCAAAGCAACGATGCGTCACTTTGATGCCAAAAAGCACTGAAACAGGAAGAGTTGCTGTTGGGTCCCAGCATGGTGACTTCATCACAGGCCTCAGCTTCAAACTGTGGAGTAATAAAACTGAATAGCACAATATAAAACTCCATGTTTCATAAGACAAATATTGCTTTACGCATTCATGTCCCTTGTACTATGTTAACTGTAGGAAGAAATGGAATACAGTTTTAGTGACCCCCTGGGACCTATAAAGGCTATTTCTGAGTCTGAATCTTGCTGTTTAATTTAATCATTTATTATATTAATATTCAAATGGGCTGCATCTTATTAGCTACTGCAAAGATGTTAGTATGTCTGAAATAAATACCTAATTATGCTTTTGAAGAGAGAGGTTCTAAAGACTTTTGTACATTTGTGCTAATAGAACAGTTCATTTGCAGATTTTTTCTGCAGAAATCAGCAGTCTGAGCATTTTGTTTTTTTACCCTCCTTACTTTGAATAAAATAAGAACACAGATCATATATACCATTGTGATGCCTAAATAGCATATAAAAGTTTTCCCCTTTGTACTGCAAGACTTCATTCTCCAAGCAAGTGAGTTATACAGTAGCAAACTGACCAGTGCCCTCAGCTTCTAGCTCAATAACACATTAATAAAAATAACTGCTTTAACCAAATGACCATGAAATTAAGTATGTTCTTATTCAAATTAAACAAATGGATATGCTTTTGAAAAACATTTTTGAGCCTGACATGGTCATGTTTAAAATACATGGACATTTTATTGTTTTAAAAGCCCATTATTATTATTTTTTTCCCTTGAGTGCAAACCACAGAAGATGAGGACTTTGAATTTCATGTCCTCAAACAATGGACAGCAGCTTCTTGCAAAAACACATATTGTGATTCTGCATCAAACGGGTAGAAGGATACAGGGACATAGATGAAAAACCGTCAGTGGATTTCTAGTACCAGCTCATCTGCAGGATCTCTAGGAAAAACCTTTTACTGTCTGCATACGGAAGACTCGAACTGCAAGTACTACGTATGTAAATGGTACTAACACATTTTAAACTTAATGTGCACAGTACATTTAGAGCAGTAGAAAAAATTAGTAATAAATGCAAAAGTTACAGTCTACAAAACTAAGAATTACAAGTTACTACCTTTCAAAACATCACCACAACTAAACTTGGAATAACCTCTTTTTTAAAGTCTCTAAATTCAAGGTTCCTACTAATACAAAATTATTTCTTTCATAACTGTTTGGCGAATAGATGATGGTATTAATAAAAGGTTAAAAGACAGAGACTGCTGGCAGCTGAAGTCCTCATTTTAACCACAAACAGCCAAGTTAGCGAGCTACAGGATGAGGTCCTCCGAGCTGACCTGCAAATGGGCTTACCCTCACTCAGCTGCAGCGGTGTAAAAGCCTTGCCAGAGCATCTCCTGCAAGAGAGGATGATAATTATCACAGTTATTACTGTTGGGCAAATTATCAGCCTTCTTGAACCCAAGGAGGAGAGGTGGGTCAGCTCCCATATTTACTCATGTAAGTTTTGTCTAATATCTTTAAGTCCCACTGCTTATGGGAATGTTGCCTGCGAAGGCTGAGACTAGACCCCACTGCAGTTCATTCCTTAATCCTCCAAGAGCTTTTGGGGCTGCTTCTCATCCCATTCAACCCCACAGAGTCTTCACTGTCTCCAAGTCATCCTTAAAAACCTTTGAGTTTTGCTGTGGAGAACTCGAGTTAGTGACACCCCACCACTGCAGGAAACTTTGATGAAAATTATTTGGCTACCTGAAAACATTGGCAGGATTGTGAGGAGGATCAGTGTATATTAAGGCATGCAATGTATAATATTTTATAATCACTATCTATTATCTTAGTGATCAACTGAAATTATTAACAATGGTCATCTGAACTACCCTATATATAAAACAATAGCCTTGGTAGTTTTCAATTAAAGGCAATAATGTTTCTCTCAATAAGTAGCTGATGCATTTCTCTGTTAAAAAATATTTAAAAATATATGTTGTTATCCAGTTTTGTCTTCTTTTTTCCTGCAGAGTACATAAAGATTAGATTTTCATCGTCAGTTTAACGAGTGGAAGCAAAGCTAGGGCATCAATAGTTAACCTTATATTACCCTCTGCTGAACAGACACAGTATCAATGTAGGGGTTTAACTACCACACCACTAAAAACACATATTCCTGCAGTTTTAGACTAGCCATAAGAATGCTGTGTATATGTTTTCCTCATTATTTGGATGTGCTGTTTGAATGTTGTGATCAGTGATTCAGAGCACATGATTCATCAGGAAGACATTTGCTAGGCAGACATGTGAGGAGCTGTCTGCCTCTTCAATCTCACTGACAGGGCAAAAATGCTGATTTATAGTAAATCATTAAAATCTGCTTATTATTGCACTGCTTGTTCCTCTTCTCCACTTCAAGCCAGCATCTTGATCTGCATCATGTCTCTTACAATTTTATACTACAGCAAGCAGTTATTTAAACAAGAGAGAAATGATCCTTAGTCTTTATTAGTGCATATGAAAGGATATTTTGTTTAAAGAAGACTAATTAAGAAAGCAGACTCTATTTTCTTGCTCAGTTTAGGGAAAAATAAAGATTTAAAACATGTAAGTGCAAACAATTATTACAATAAACAATATTTTAAAATTATTATTGAATAGCTTGGGTGTTTTTTTTTTTTTTTAAAAAAAAATCATAAAAATGCAGCTCAAACACAACCAAAAATATTTGGAATGAAAGAGAGGTTGGATGATTATTCAGGGTGTGATAGAACTTGGGGAAGACACAGCTAAATATTATGTGCTTATTGGTGGAAAGGGGGAAAAAAACCCTCAGAACTAGAACTAGGTGCCAGCTGGGTACAGTGACAATGGGAATATTAAAATAATTTTCAGGAAGGTGGGGAAAAAGTTTTGTTTACTTTGAAAGAAGTGGTTTTGTGAAATAATACAGTATGTAAATACACTGATAGAAAAACAAAGAAACAATGCAAAAAGGTCCATATTGTGTATGTGTTACTTACAGTAAAAATTTTAATTTGATGCCTGGGGACAGAAATCCTTGCCACTGAATTACAAAGAAGTGAATAAACTGACTCAAAATTAATCCATACAGATCTGTCCCCTTAATAATACTAATTCCAGAGAACAAAGCAGTGCATAATGCATTTTAAATTAACTTTGAAAATGCATAATTTATATTTGTTTTATTTCTTAATATTTGAACACAGGTACATTTTAGAATGCTAAGGACAAGAAAGGAGAGGACAGATTTTGTCCATATATGCTCAATTTAAAAAAAATATAACCAGACAATATTTTTCAAGCTCTCTTAGAAAAGGACTTCAGCTGTGAAATATTACAGAGAAAGGATAAACACAGTTAGGGGAGAGAAAATGATTTTTAACATGCTGTGAAATGAATATGTTTGGTTAAAATATAAAAAGGGTCCTAATTCCTAATAAAACATTCTGAAATAGATAATTACATATTAGTTTGGATCAAAAATAATGTCCATACTCATGAGAAGCAATTGAGAGATCCACAGTGGGGTGCCCTGTCAGGCATGGCAGGCAGATAGAATATGGGATGTAAGAGGGGCAGGGGTAAGGCACTGCAGTGCAGTGCTTCACTCCATGAAAAATACACAGTACATATGGGAAATGGCAAGACTCAAGCCTGCTTCTTTATTAATGCTCTTCACCTACACATGTAACGTTGTCACCTGCCTTTTATATATATGATATTATTTGCCATATTGGTGTGCAAGTAGAAAACCAGACATTCTGTGTCTAATCTAGAAAAGCCATGCTTGTAATTCAGAGATGCATTGATCCTTCGTCTGCTGGGGTAGCTCAGCAGGTTAGCTTCACCCTCTCCAGCCCAAAGGGCGAACCTTCAGTTACCCAGGTACCACATTACCACAGCGAAGAGGAAATAATTTCACATACTGCTTTATCAGTCTCCTTCCAGGCTATGCCTTTTGGACAAACTCGTAGGTGCTTCACTGCCCCACCGTACTATGTCTGAGCCACTGGATCTGAAAGTTTGTTGTTCAGTTTGAATTAAAAAGAAAGGAAGGAAAACAAAAGGATTGCAGCTGCAGTGCAAGAATAGGTGCAGATGGTAATGTAATACCAGGAGAGAGCAGCTGGATTTAAAGATTCTTAGTCTGGAAAATAAGTCCTCACTGTTTTCCTCTTCTCTTCCATAGTAACATTGGAGCTAATAAATTGGAAGGGTGTTTGGAGAGGGCCAAAAGACAATCAGGTAAGTGTGTGCCTTTTGCTTAGCTGTATATGCAGAGATGGTACATGCTTACATGAGGGACGGACATCTGCACTTCCCCTTTCGGGTACCAGTATGAGTAGCTCCTGAAAAGAAAGATAAGCATTTATAGAGACAAGAAATTTTGCAGGCATTTCCATTCTTGTAACAAAGTGATGATGCTGATTGAGGATGGAAACCTGAGTAAGAATTGAAAAGAATTGGACCTGCCTGACTATATTTACCTGGGGGAACATTGGCTCACCCGGTTTTCAAAACAGTGGTGGTACACGTGCAGATGATAATCAGTAACAATTCTGAATAATTTCACTCTCGTAGATTTCAGTTTTAATACTGATGATTGTTAACTCACTCTAAGTGGTTATCATAGGAGCACATGAGGGATAAAGAGCATATTTTATGGAGATTTTTCTAAATAATCTTTATGAAGCTCAAAAGAGGTGAAATTTGCCTGAGACCAGACTTGCTTACAACACAGAAATTTAGCCCCCAGTTGCTAAGTTATAAATCTTTCTGCCAGATTGGGTAGAACGTCACATTACCTTGAACTAAATTTGTAAAGAATGACCATTGTCCTCACAGCTGTAAGAGAAAAATGTAGAGCTTGTCCCAAACCATGGATTTTAATAGGTTGTTCACATGAAACTAGAAAGTGAGGAGATAAATTCCAGCCAACGCAAATTTATCCAGACTGATTACTTCCATAGTGATGATTTGTTAAATTATTACTTTACTAGAAAACTAAATTGATTACGTTTTACACACTTTTAGTATTTTAACTACCTGGAAAAAAATATCAGCTTATGTTTATAGGAAAACATTCCTAGTTAATTCCTTCCTTGGTGCTATGGTTGCGAGTTATTTTCAATAACTCAATTTACAGGCTAGCCTTATCGTGGGCTAATGCAAATTAATGCTTTGAGTCATAAGTGTTTCCCTTGGAAACAGTAATTTCAACTTAATGTCTCTTGATGTGAAATGGAGTGCAGTGTCACAAGCTCTCTCTCACCAACCTACAAATTAACTTCTGTTCCCTCTGTACAAGAAATATGAATGGTGTCCTGCTTTGCTTCCAGTAAAAAGTTATATACGTATACATGTATGTGTATGTTTGTCTATGTGGGTGTGTGTGTCAGGTTTTTATTTAATGAACTGCTTATCCTGGATTTTCACTGGTGCAACCAAAACAGTGTGAAAAGGCTGTATGCAGCCATTGGAAATGAAAAAAAACAAAGTACTAAGACTTATGGCATACTAATACAATGGTGATTCATGAAAGATACTTATTGATCCCCAAACTAGGCCTGTTTGGGCAGGTTGATTTTGTTTGTACCTAGGGATTGGTAGGAAAGAATTTGCAACTAGCCACTATGAAAAGAAAACAACAGAATTAAAGTAAGAAAGAAAACAAAGAAAGAAAAAAAAAATGAACAGAGGGAAAAACTCCCCATATTTCTTCATTGTAGTAATGTCTTTTTTTGTGACATATTTTAAATGACTCAATCATTGAAAAATTCTCAAATCTAGTATGGCTTCATCTCCTGTATATACATTTGATTTTGTATTTTCAGTCCAATCTTTTTAACAGAGCCTGCAGAATTCCAGCCTTACAGTATTGCACAGAGAGAAATCACAGCACTTCTCTCTATCCTTCCAGCCCCCTGCTCATGGTGGAGCATGGGCTTTTTCTTCTCATAGTTGAGCAAAACTGAGACCAGAGTAAAGTCTGAACTAATAATGGCAAATTCAGTCACCACATTGTCAGAGTAGACTAACTGTGACAGCTGTGCCCTTGGTGGTGCCTTCCCCTACAGCTCTCATATTATTGAAGGCACCTGTGGTTTGGGCTGTCGGTTGTTTCTTCTTCTTGCAAAAATCCCTTTTTTTCTTTGCCTTCTTATTAGTCCTTATGTCAAACCTCTTATTTTATTTGCATCTATCTTCTGAAATTTATTTAAAAATATTTAAAACCCAACAAACCAAACAACCATACCTTCTCCACTTTTACTTTGCATAAGATAACTAAGTTATACAAAACAAGCTTTGTAAGCAGAAAAATTACAAAAATCCCATCTTATAATATAGAACATTTTCTATCTTTGCGTAGTCCCAAACTTCTTTTGGAGATGCCCAGCTCCCTGTCCCACCATGTACAGAATTTATGGGCTGCTGCTCTTTGACCTCCACAAAATCCCGCAGCCTTCAGCAAACTCTGAGGTGACACCAGTAATGTTCCTGATGTTCTCCCAGCAAATGGAACTAGTCTCCAGACTCCCAAGGAATAAAAACAAGTAAAAAAAAAAAGGTGATAAATAATAGTTAATATAGGGTGCCCTCTGAGCATCAGCTAGGGCAGTCCCACCAGTCCTCTGATCTTAAGAGAGCACACAGCTCATCAAGCCTCGGGACAGCTATGGGAAATTATGTGGTGCTGCCTCACAACATCAAACTCTGTACAGGCTGCAGGTCTCTAACTCGCAGAGGAAGGAAGTGGCCTCTTCTGAAAATTCATGGGTAGGATGTCTTCAATGAGAAGGGAAAAAAAAAATCTAAACTGCATGCAGCTCTTGCTTCTGAGACAAGTAGCTATGCAACCTTGGGAAATATCTTCCCTCATCTTGAGTACAGGCAGGAGAATGAAAGTGGAAGTGCCTATCAGCAGCTAAAGGCAGATGTGGCATTTCAGAGGGAAGGGAATCCAGGGCAATAATTAGATCTGAGCTAAAGAACAAGGTAGAATCCTAGAAAATTAAAGGGAAGGAAGAAGAAGGGAGAGTGTAATAAAAAGAACGAAGAATTGAGGACAGAGCATTCATAAGCCAAGATGAACAAATAAGATGGTAAAAATTAGAGAGAAAAAAGAGCATCATGACTGATTTTTAAAAACTAAGTTCCTGATGTCTATAGGAGGAGAAAAGGAATAAAGACAGTGGGGGAAAAAAGGAAATAAAGACAATATGGGCTGATGGAAATAACAAAGGAAACAAAGCCTGTCTGAAGAAATAGCAGCAGGAATTCCATCAAGAGGAGGGAAAAGAGAGAGTAGTTGTGTGACAGAAGGGGATTGCTTCACAAACTATTGGTAAAAGTCAATGAAGTTCCTATTTATTAACGCAGATTGTTTAATGATTTTTTTTTCCTAAGGTTTGAAGCAAATTATGGGACTCAGAACACTAAACAAGGATGCAGAAGAGAGAAAATGTTTAGTTTAGGTTGTTCAGGTGAGCTTTAGGTTTTAGAGTGTCTTGAAATACCACATACTGAATAAAATTGCAGAAAGTATAATAGCCTGTTTAGAAGCTCAAGGCACAGAAGCAAATCGAATGAAAGGTTAATAAGATCAGAGTTCATAAATTAAGGTTTAAATTCTCTTTTTCTTAAAGAGAAAGATTTAGATGAAAGATCATGTAATCTATTTTAATTGTAGGAATAATTAGATGTATGGAAGAGCAGAAGGGATAATATGTAATCAGTGAAAGGACCTGGTCTTCTTGACCAAGGAAACGCCCTTCCAGACAAAGTCAAAGACATTGCATATTCAGGAATCAATACATTTTTCTTTAGTTGAAGAAGTCTCTTATTGTCCACATTGATTCATGTCATCCAACTTTAAATGGTTTTACTTCATCAAAAGAAGAAAAATTTCTTTTTTTCTTTTTTTTTTTTTTTTTAATGTTGTTACAGATAATTCATTCTGACTGAAAAGTAAAAATTCAGATATGAGCAAAAAGACCAGAAAGGCTACTGGGGAAGACTCCACTTAGTACTTTGGTACAGACACTTGAAAATAACAGAAAATATTTATTTTTATATTTCCAACATAAATAGTGTCATGTTTAGCATTATATTTGCAATCAAATTTATGAAATCCAAAGATACCACTTTAGTGCAGAGGTTTTACTTCTAGCTTTTGGAGACTTTATTTTTTTTTATCTTGTGTTAGGTTTCTTAAGAGTGTGCAGAAAAAGATACTGCAAATTCAGCAGTTAAGAGAAATGACAATCAGACAGTATCACATTTAAATCATAATGTTACATTACATTGCAACCCCTTGCTTTTCTTACAGCTCATGGCAATTCCCAAAGGACCATCATTCTTTAGAGAAAAAGATTTCATCAGTAACAATCCCAAAAGAATTCATGCACTTTGGAGTGTGTTTTCTTTTGTTGTTTTGTTTGTTTGCTTGCTTTGTTTTGTTTTGTTTTGTTTTTTTCTTTTTTATAAAGACACTTTACACACGATAATATGGCTGGTGGTGGGATACTTGAGACTCAGTTGGCAAAAATGTTTTTCTTTTCACAATAACTCTTTTTGGACTTCATTCTGCAGAAGACTGAAACAATAATCTTGGCAAAATCTCTATGACCCAATGGTAGAAGAAAGCATTTCCTGGCTGAGGGGCTGTGCTGGCTGAGTGGGTCACCACCACTCTGTGCCAGGAGAAGGTGCCACAGCAGTGTCAAGAGCATTTCACTTCCGAAAGGCAACTGTGCTCATGGCTTTTGTACCTGCCTTGCAGCACTCCTCACTCACCATGGGACAGGGGAGAAGCACCAGGACGGTCACCAGCTTCATGGGCATCCTCTTCTCCTGCAGCTACAGTCCTCAAAGCTCACATGGTTCCCGAGGGTCTGGCCAGCCTTTGAAGTCTGACTCCTGCAGAGGGCATGCTGACTTGGCTGTCTATCTGTATAGCCTTCAAAAAGGGAGAAAGTAGAAATTTAAGCAAAAAATGGTGGAGCCTGAAAGACAAGTCTGTGCTACAGCATGGAAGAAGGTGGTGGGGAGAGATGTGGGCTGTTGCCGCTGTGTGAAGGGGCTGGCAGCCCTCACTGATGCCCATGGGGACCAGTCAGGTACCTGCGCATCCTCCTCTGCTGTGGCCGAGCAGCTGCTGGACACAGCAGTGGGGATTTCCCAGCATCTAGGAGGAAAGCATCGCCTCAAGGGATGAAGAGCAATATTAATAGGGAACGTCAGCTCCTTCCTTCTTTGTTGATGAAACAGTTTGTTTCAGGGATTTTGTTGTTGAACAGAACAAACAGTAACTAATCGGTAAATGTTATTTTGCATGTGTGTATATCAGTGGATTGCTCCAGCTCCTGTAATGTGATATCATACATCAGAGTCAAGAGGGATTAACAGCTCTGTCAAATGTCATCAGTGAAAACTGTATATGTACAGTCAGCTCCTGTGGAAACACTTCTGAGCAGTCTAAGTTTAATTCAGACAGTTTTCAAAAAACATCTCCAATTGTCATAAATAGGCAAGTCCCTGGAGAGGTAGATGTTAGTTCTTCCAAGTGCAGTAAAACATCTTAAGAAAAAAAATTGTAAATATGAGCAAACTTTACTGATAGAGTTTTTGCTAGAGAAAGACCAAAAAATTTACTGTGAATGTCATTCAGTGTTTAAAAATACTATCGTGTGTCATTAAAAAAAAAGAATATTCTCTTAAATGTCTGTTATTTAGTTTTGAAATTAAAAATATCAAATAGTTAAACTTTATTATGTGTAAAATTGGTTTTAGATCATGATGTAAATGTTACATACAGGAAAGCAAACTTGAAAAGCAGCTTGCTGCAGACAGATTCAAAACACCAAAGCCAAACAGATGTTTTTAAGCTAATCTGACTGTTGCGAGGACCACGTGCCATCATCTATAACTGAGCCCTGAAGGATGGAGGCCAAGATTACTGTGGGGTTATAAACCCTGGTTTGGCTATTGAGAGCCATGTGGAAACCCTTGAAATGCTGTGTGTAAAATGCAGAGGGGCCTTTTGGCACATGTGGTTTCCATCCAACGAACAGTCCTGGTTTAAACTGCTCAAGAGCAAGAGCCACTGAAAGGCCCGAGTGCCGGGTTGCTGCAGCGTGGCGTGCCACGCAGCCTCCTGCCCAGCCTGCCAGCCTTCGGCTTTTCCTCTCCATGTTGTATAGAAGCAGGGCACAAAATAGTAAGTACTTGTGTGCAATCACAGAGAAGCCCTGCCACTTTTTGCAGTGCTGGCACTGTCTCTGCAGCTGGCTGGGGAGGGTACCGCGGCTTTCTCCCAGGAGAGGACTGCAGTGCTGCCATGCCCCTGACCATGGGAAACTCTGCTGTGTTTCCAGGCAAACATCAACTCCTCCTGCAGCTTTCCAGAAGAGGTTTTCACCCCAGTATATCACAGGACATAACTTCCTGAAAAGGGAAAGGGCTTTCTTTAAAATAATGGTCATGCCTCTTAGTCTCTCAAAGGAGTCAACTACTAAGCTTAATCCTAGCAAAAAATTGTGTAAAAGTAGTATATTTGCTTACTAAATTTCTTCCTTCAAAATAAACCAAGTTCTTAGAGATACAGCAGTAAAAAAGAAAGATCCTATGATCAGTTCTGTGTTTTTCTGGACTATTTTTTCTGCTGTCACTCTTGAAAGAGACTGGGATGGGATACACTCCTGTAGAAATATGTGTGTATTGAACTCTAAATGTTAGTCATAGTGTCATTAAATCAAAGGAACCTTTTACCATGCAAACAGATCTCGATTCCCTGTGGCAACATCCCTGTACAGGTAACTGGTCCCTTGCAGGTCGGATGAATCCCCTTCTCTTTCTTCATGAGGTCTTTCCTGTAAGACTTGGAAGTTCATCTGTTGGTTTTAAAGACACACAATTTCTCATTGACATAGCCATCACAAAAGCTGGATTACCAAAGGCAATGTTTTCTAACCAGAAAGAAGAAGCATTAATGGCTTGTAAGCAGCATCAAAATGGTTGAGATTTTATTGTACATAGACAAAACATGAGTAAACCTTTGGCATTCTTTCGTTTTGTTAAGATTTTTTTTTCTTCAAAAATCTTAGGTGTCAAACTGAACACTTAATTACCACATCTAAATGGTGATAACCTATACTAGTAAACTACATTGCTACACGAATGAAAGATGAACTATCACATGAATGTACACACCATAATTTATTGATCCTTCAGAATAATGTTCAGAAATTAACTTGTTAGTTCCTTTGCAGGTAACCAGCACCATTCACATGTCACGTTGCAACAGGGTGCTGAAGAACCCATCAAGGGCTGACTGCAATGTGTCTTGAGCCTTGTAGAACTGACATTGCAAAGGAAAATATAAAAGATGTGACTGATCTGATGGGTTGCTGAGAGTGGCAATGAATCCTGCCATGGCTTGTGGTCTGTTTCCTGTCCATGGATCTCTCCACCCACCCATCCTTCAACACACCTGTCCTGTGAACTTCTGATGTATGTGCCCAGAAACTCCTGGTAAGACAGTAGTTTTCAGTTTCCAAAGCCAGGCATTTTTTTATCTTTTAACTGGAAAACTGTGTGTTGTCTCCACTTCATGGTCTAAATTGAAATGCAGGATATCAATAAAAGACGTCATGACTAGAAGATTAAATTTCTTTTGTATTAATCTTAAACTTGGTGAGAGTTAAAAGGACCTCAGATTCTTACTACAAAGAGAAAATGTATTCCCTTACTAGGGATCTATTCCGCTAATAGATCTATTGTTGTTCAGCAGTGTGGGAGATGCCCCAAACTGCAAGGAACTTAAATGATCTGGTCAGGCCCTAAGGTTGGCCTACACTGGGCCAAAATATTATCTATCAAATTTGGCATCTCATTTTAGCTGACAGTTCACAATTCATTCATCTGCAAGGCTTTTTCTAATATCCTGTTCTCCACTGGAGTTTAAAAAGTCAATCTCTATGTTCTTATTAGGTTCAAAGAGTTTAATTACTGTATAAGGAATTAAAATAGTATTGAAGTTTTAGCTTTCTGAAGATTAATTAATACGATATATAATTAAACCTTAGGTGTATTTTTAAGGGGTGACATTGTTTAGGTTACATGAATTCCACGTTCAGCACTGACCTTGTGGCCCCATGAACAGAGGACAGCAAGCCTCCACAGGAGAAACCGAGTGAGCAATGGCTGGAGGACAGGAGTGACACTGCACAGAGGAGATATATGGGGCTCATTTTCCAGTCATATTAAACTAAATTATGGGAAATCTTTGTTTGGATTTTATTTCATGTATTGGGGCTTATTCGGTTAAAAGCCATCAGAGCCAAGCCATGTGGTCTTGCTTGTGCTACCGAGCTTTTCAGAGTTTCATGTTCCAGGTCCTGCTGGTGCTGAGGAGGTTTGGTTTCCACTCACTGAGTGGTCTAACTGCAAAATCCACATAGGAGTTGGGTACTGCAGGCTCTGCAATTTGAATTGAGCTGTTTGGTGGACTAAGTGATCAAAACGCCTTATTTGCACCCTCATCTTCACACAGCTGGGTCAGATGTATGTGAATACCCCTGTGATACCATTTAGGGAGGTGGACATAAACATATTTTCCTTAGGAGGCAGATATCCATGGTCAGAATCATGCTAAAAAGAGTTTATTCCAGCAGGGAGCACAAGCTCTCTAAATTGTCTTTGTTTCACAGCATCATGTATTATTTCAACTATTAATGAAAATACATGGGTTAATGTTATTTAAAATGCATTTAGGATACAGGCTGCATATGAAACAGTGTCAAAAGGGAAAAAAAAATCAAAATCATCATAAAAGCCAGCTTTCTTAGAGAAGTACCACACTGGATTTACTTAAGAAAGAAAGAAAGAGTCAATATTTTCTGTTTGGAGGATTTTAATGAATAAATGTTATTCTTATTTATTATTTACTACTTGCAAAATTTAATGAATAGTTCTGGTGATAATTTCTTTATTTCTATATTTATAGAAATACAGAATTTCATACATACTGAACTGTGTTATTATCTACACATGTTCCGCCTTTCTGTAAATAGAGAAATTTTGTGTTTGCCAGTAGAACTATTCATTACAATTTGAAAGTGGATAAATAATGAATAGTAATGCCATTTCTTCATTAAAATTCTACAAAAGGAAAATATATACTCGTTATTCCTTTCATGAATTCGGCCCATTGAAGGTTCATAAATAATTGTGCTTCACAATTGTGTCTAATTAGCAATGAACTTAATCCAGTGCATCCAAAGCCTGAAGCAAAGGGAGGGATTTTTTTTGTTGTTTTATTTCTCACTCTCAGTGGCAACTGTCTGATTTTTGAATGTACATTTGCTGATAAGACGAAATGATACATCTTCAAAGATCAATGTTACATATACTTTTTTCTTTTTTTTTCCCCAAATTTGCTCTTTTAAGTACCAGACTCATAAACACTCTCCCTATCGAATTTAAGGTTAGCGCAACAGGAGATCAGCAATACAGTATCTAATAAATGTCTCTTAAAAATACTTCTCTATATCGAAGTTCTCATAGAGTGCTTTTGTTCCCTAACAGGAGCTTCCCTGCAGAGCTGTGCTACTGTGGGAATGTCACGCTACGAAAGAGTTACTTCTGGAGCAAGCTTAAGCAGCAGCATCTGCTGTGGAAACACCCTTAAGGAAGGACTGTGCAAAAGGCACAAGGTTGGGTCTTCCCTACCAGGGGGGACTGGTGGAATTTCAGCACATAGGCAGAGTCACAGCTCTTTCTTTCCCTGCACTGACTTCAAAGTCAATATACAAAATAAACTGATCATACTGTTAGCAAGTATTTCCCAACAATGCACCCTGAAGAACTGTTAGAGAATGATTTATATTTAGCCATCCCTCTTTTCTGTATAATCTATTTTACTAGGAACTGGCTGGTGTAAAAATGGAGCTAGACATACTAAATGTCCAGTATTCTTCAGCTTTCAGTATCTCTAGTTTCTGTGGTGCTTATCACATGCCTATATAGCTGCTCCCATCAAGATTCCTTGGCAGGCTTGATAAAAATCCTAAATATATTCATTGTTTTCATCTCCCCCAACTAGTCAGTCATCAGTAATGCTGTTGGCTTTGTTCTTTGTACATTTTCAAAGCAGCTTAAGCTCATACTCTAACTGATTTGATGTTATCTGATTCTTAAACCATCACCAGCTATGAAACATCTAAGTCTGTTATGAATAGTCGTTTAAACAACCAGTACTTCTTTATAAGACACCAGCAGGTTATTTGATTATATTACAATCACATGCCTTGCAGTTGAACTTTACTGTTGCCAATGAAAAGCAGAGGAGAGGGAGAAGGAAAGGGAAATGGATCTTTGCTTTTCTTAGTGTCCTTTGTAACTCATACAACTCATACAGTGAGGACACCAGACAATGTCTTTATTGAATTTATGCCATCAAACTATTTAACACAAAACATGATATATTTTTAACTGACCTTGTCTTAGAAAACAAAGACAGACTCCAACAGATTTCTTAAGTGAAAGCCTCTAATATCACAGCTTTAATAAAATAAACATCTCTTTTGTTTTTCCTCCCTATCCTTTATAAAGATCAAACGAAGGTCTAAAGACAGACTCCCTGATGGAACAAATTTATCTAAAATAACACCATAGCCTGGTTTTAAAATTATCTCAGCTCCTTCCAAATATAGAAAATAGAGAACAAAATGCTGTTTTGTCATCATACTTCACTCCTGAGAAATTCATATCTTCCAACAAACAAAAGTATGAATTAAAATGATCTTTCAATACAACTGCTGAAGAAAGTTACCTAGGAAAGAGTCAGGGATTAAATCTATAGACTGGTTTCTATTCCTAGTTCTGCCACAGACATCCAGAATGACACTGGGCAAGTTAGGGATTTTTTAGGTACCTTCTCTCCTGTAGGAAAATCCATAGCCATGAGTTAAATCCTGATGGCTTATAAAATGCATCCAGAGAGTTAGGCACAGAGAATAATAAGTGAAAAGCTGCCTAATATAACATAAATCTAAACCACGTAGTCACCCTTGGGCATAATAAAATGGGCATAATAGTATTCTCCTAACTCACAGAGTGCTATCAGCATACATTTACAAATGCATAGGTTCATAAAGACTACAGAAACAGTTTTGGAGACCCTCCTATCACATCATCCAGAACAGAGCCTGACATTGCCTATCCTTGGCACGAGGTGTGCATGGGGGCATAGGCCAGGGAAAGTGCTGGTAATTTATTCTTGCAATTTATAATTTGAACAGGTTTTTACTCGATACTATTCATCCATCTATAAGAGCACAGGAATCATACCTTATGAACTAAGTGGGATGAGAAGTTTAGTGTTTCCCCATGCTTTTCCCATGTTTCTCACACTGCCATTGTTTTCTAAGTCTGGGAATTATCTGGAGTACCTCAGAAACCAGAATTCAGCAATACTGATTTGGTGTTTGTCTTTCTGTTTGGTTTCTAAGCAAAACAATGTCGCCTAAATGCTTGGCAATGTCTAAATTCTCAGGGCAAGGGCGTGTATGCCTTCACTTACACATCCTTCGTGTCCACAAGCATACACAGCAAAGGGGTAAAAGATATGCAGAAGTGATTTCGTATTTGAACACACTGTGACCTGGATGCACAAGTAGGTATATTGTTAGAAATTTTGCAACCTAGGTGCAGAGGTTTGAAAATACGCCTCCAGTGACCCATCATTAGCAAAACTGAAATGAGGACAGGTTCATGCAAGAGGCTTCCTGAATGCCTTGAAATATACTCAGCATATTTTAAATGGCTTTAATTCTACAGTACTTTTAATATAACCCTTTAAACATGAGGGAACACAAAGGGAAGGTTAATTGGAATGGCTAATTAAACATAGTGAAGTTAAAGAACTGGAACATTGGGATTTTGTTTTGATATTTAGCAACATCTCATAACCCTAAGGACATTGATTTAGCCTGAGGTCTGGTATCTTTATAAATTGTAACATAGCCTGGAGACCCAAAGGAGAGACAAAAGGGTTGAGTGCTTGTAACAACAGATTCCCAAAGGAGCCCTAATAACAATTATAACCAACATGATTATTTGCATTAGTTAAAAAAATAAATCCATCTCTCAGGTTTTAGTCATTTTCTACTGATCAACTAGGATATGGAAACTGTGAAAGAAAATCTGCAACAAGAGCACACCCAATTTCAGGATCCAGAGGACAGAAATTCATATCTCACAACTCTACCTTGTGGCTCTGCAGCCACAAACTTCATTTTGCCTTGGATAATCCCAGAGCAATTCAAAATGTTCCCCAAATATGTCAATAAATAATAATAATAATAAAATAGTGCTTTTCTGGACTTCTTCAGCAGTCTTAGAATAACTTTCAGTGAGGCTGCGAGGTGTAGTTATACCCATTTTATAGCTAGGAAAATGAACAACATACCCAAGTCATAGATGGCAGAGAGAAATACAAACCAGATGACTTGATGTCCAGACCTATTCCTCACTGTGGATGGGTGTCTGTGCCTTGTGCTCTGCTGCATCGATATGCCAGAGACAAATCCAGTAGAGCAGAAACTGCCAAATTGCACTGAAACTAGAAATAGTAGAGCCACACCAGTAAGATTCTAAAACTTACAGTTTTTCTGGTTTTGGGACCAGGGTCTCTTCTGCACGCTACATGGTGCAGAAATTGTCTCATATTATTAAACTGGAAACACAAACAAAAGCTGTTGAACCTCTGTTGGCTCTGTTCAGTGAGCTCCATTTCCATGAGAGCTGACCTTACTACACAAAAATAAAACCTCGTCTTAATGAAGGTATCCAGATGGCCTTCCTAGACACAGCTATAGACTGCTGAATACTAAGAACAAATAAAAGGAGCTGTTTGGGTTTGTTGTGGTTTTGTGTTTTGTTTTTTTTTTTCTTAGTGTTGTCTTCCCACAAACACAAACGTATCACAGGAACATGAAGAGCTGGACATTTTCTTTAAGCATTTTCTTTTCTTAGGTCACTGAGAAGTTGCCACAACAGAGCACAGCTTGCTCATTGTTGTTTACCTTCCCCATTTCTGATATCACCATTCAGCTTCTATGGTCTCATAACGGTGCACAGATTACAATGTCTGCTGAAAAACATGATTTCTTAGCCTTAGCAATGGTACCTAGGGGAATTAAGAGACCTCTTAAGGATTAAAGTGAGATCCTAGCCATACTTACATTTCCTGTGTACCCAGCATGAGGAAGAGTTAGTATCTGTGTTACCATTATTCACATGGCTGATGCAAAAGTGTATAATCTTTTTAGGAATGCTGACTTCTATTAATTTAAGGATACAATGATCAGATTACTAGAATATTAATAGCATAGATGCATAGAAGATTAATGAACTATATGAGTGTGTTGTTTAAGTTTAGGAGCCGGACTAATAGAAAGCAAGCAGAAATACAGAGTGCACATATAAAACCTCCAGAAACCAAACCCCAAGCAATTACCAACCATGTGCTATGTCTGAGCCTCACCAACATGATGTGTATATTTTGCCCAGACTCAGAAAGGACAAGGAGGTTGGAGCTAATCATCCGGACCAAACAAAAAGGTCTGAAGAAATGAGGCCCTTTCTAAACTAGCAGGGCAAGATAAGGGGTGGGGATGGGCATACTTAAGCAAATTTTATGATAATAAGCAACCTTAAACCCAGCACTGTTCTGCCAAATTCTTGTTATGGTGCTGTCACACCACACCAGGGGACCGTGCACATGACTGACAAGTAAACCCAGTGATTCCACCTTGCACATCAACGTTGCCAAGTTCACCTGATACACAATCTGCACACCTGACCTGATTGCGTCTCCCTCTGTGTGGGTTTGAGATGTTCCTAGAATAGCTCGAGTGAGAATAACACTTGAAATCCATTACAGGCTGCTGTCTCTCCAAAGGCCTGCAGCCTCGGGCAGAAGCAAACCAAAGAGCAGGCAGGTAAATGCAAGTCCCAAATTGTAGGTTAAATACTTGCCTCAAACGTCTTTAAATCTTGAGGAATACAAGTGTCAGATTATAGCTGAATACTTTATTCTGCAAATGCTAGCGCTAAAACCTTTTCAGCTGACCTTTCAGCCAGTGCATACCTTTCCTGCTCCTGCACAAGTCCCACACATGGCACTGCTGCTCACGAATGAACAGTACGAAGGCCAAAAAACGGCAGAGCATGGCCCAGCTAATCCACTGCTGCATAACCAGGTCCTGCTGGGAGTCACCTGGGGACTATCCAGAGCTTCGCCAAAGTCAATGAAGCTTTGCATTTAAAGTAGAGTAGGAAGTCCACATGATTTTTTTGTGAACTTAGAGAATAGTTGGATTTGGGTCATATCTGTGAGGCCTGGCACCATCTCGCCAAAGGAGATTTTCTGACATTCTACCTATGCTTAGATACATAATTCTGATTTCATGAATATAGAGGCAGCATTAAATGATTTTGTGAAGCTGCAATCCAGCTCTGAAACAATTTCCAGCAAAAGGTATTCAGGCACCAGATAAATCTACAAATTCACTGCTTTCATTAATACTTACAGAATGCTCGAGAATAGAAGAGGCCTTTATGCACTATATGAAATATTTAACTGGAAACATATTGCCAATAATCAAATATTATGCTCGGAGAAACTTAAATGCTGTCTAAAAATTGGGAACTTACTGCTGAGACAGCAAATAGCTTGTTCTTTATTTCTAAAGGTCTTGCAAAGTTTCGTCATTGCTTTGCAAAAATATCTGTGAGAAATGAATCCTCCCTGTAAAATCCAGCAGGAAAGTACCACTTCCCAGCTGTCTTTGTTGTCCACTTAGAAAAACAGAAAATGGTTTCACAATGATTGCTTTCACTTTAATTTCTGCCTCCCCCTCCCCCCCTCCCCAATTTCAGCATGAGGAAATTCTGCTCCTAAAAGGGTGGTGTAAGTTCAGAACTACTCTGCTGACTTCACAGACACATAAATGAGAACAGAACAGAGACAATTGCTTTTAAATGGATTAATCAGAGCAAGTTAAATAAAAAACAGAAAATTCTGTCCCCATTTTATATTCAGGTTAGAATTTGGGGATTTGTTCTCCTCATTTGCCAGTGTTTCAGAACTAGGAAATAATATCTGAGAATTCTTTTTTCTTTCTTGACAAAGAGCGCTAGTCAAAAATTGGGAACCAGATGGCTGCTTATATATTTCTTTTTTTATTTACTGCAATACTAAAGCCACCATAAAAAAGCAAAGTTGAACAGACAGAGCTAATAATATAATCATTCAAAACACCTGCAAACAGTGCAGATGGGCAATTTCTGTCTGCAAAATCATCAGTGAAAGACCGCCTTCCCATATGGGCAAATCTAGCTGCCTTAGAGCTTCCTAAGCTCTGTCCCTTACCTTAAGAAAACCTGCATTGAGCATATGCAGTCTTTTTATAGCAGAGCAGAAGTGTCTGTATCTGCCTGTTTATTTTAGTTAAATATAACTTACAGCACTTACAGCCCTCTATCAGTGTATTTGATTTGCCCATTGTATGTCCCAAAAGGGCAGAAATCCTGAAGTAGTAAAGCAAACAGCTTTTATTCAGGCAGAACATTTACAATTGTTAATGTATATTAATGAAGCCCAAACACACAAGTTTATTCCTTTATGTGAGCAAACAGTTACACAACCAAGGTTGCTGTTGCTGTGGTGTGTGAGCACATGTGTCTATCTTATGTGTGCATGTGTTTAATATTTGGTTATGAAATTATTTCCTCCCCTTATTAAAAAATAAATTCTCCTTCTGGCATTCTTTTGGCATGTCATTGCCAATGCTAATATACATCAAGAGATAGGAAAGAATGAGACCCAGGGTATTCTGGAGCTCATGATGGAGCTACCATTGATCCCCAACCAGAATGGGCTGACTACACTATGCAAGATCTTTTTCACTCCCCAGCTTCTCGTCACTTCAAGTGTCAAACCCGTCTCAAGCCCTGGCTGGTGGGAGCTCCCCAGCCAAGCATCACAATCAGATGGGAACCCAGACCTCGTTGGATCTTGCTTGATCTGCAAACAGCCCTTCTGACCCCAGATTCCTCATTTCATCCCTGGCACTCTCATTTAGGTGGAATATTCAGCTCTGATATTAGTATTTTTTTTGAGTCAGCATCATTAAGAAACCTCTCCACCTAAACTTGAGCATTTTACTTGAAAGTCTTACCCATAAATTTGATTCTCCTCCAGGATACATGATGTTGAAAAAAAAAAAGTGTAATTAAACACTGTGAAAATGAAAGTAGCAAGGATGTTTCAAGCCAAGCAAATCATCTGCAATGCTACTTTATTCAATGAATTCACTCTGTTGTGTCTTTGCTCTCCACAACATATAAAGAAACCACAGACCTAGATTTTTTTTTTTTTATTTTTTTTTTTTTAGATACTAGCTGTGGACAAAAATAGAAGGCTTAACTACATTATTACATTGCAGTTCTTGTTAGGTGTGGGCATACACACAAACTGCTAAATAAAAAAATATTTCTTGTTCCAGAATACATATGTTTACTTTGAAATTCCATGTTGTTCCTTACATATATTATTTTAAATGTATTTATTCTACCCAGAATGATCTCAAAAGCAAGTCCAGTTGGAACACAGTCAGAAAATCAACATGATTTTTTGTGCGGTTTTTGTTCTGTTTTTTTTTTTTGTTTTGGTTTGGTTTTTTACCTCTTAAAAACCCACCTTAAAATGACTGCATTAGTGAGTGTCCACAGCCAGGCCATCATGGTGGGCAGGGGAAGGTGTGAATGCAGATCCCACAGAGGCAGTGACCTTCTCCAGGAGTTTTCTGTATTCAGGGTCCATGCATGAGGTCTTTCTGAAAGGAGCTCATTGCTGTGACAGGGCCTTAAATTTCATTTTCTTCAAATATGTGCAAAACTTTGAAATTTGGTTTGTATAAATACTTCCTGGCAGTGAAATGCATCTTATCAAATAGCCAGTGAAAGAACACAAAAGGAGCAGAAACCAGGCCACAAGGAATGCAAAGATTCACAGAAAATATTGTATATTATATACCTAGTTCTGGTGAACTTCATCATTAGGCCATTTCACCAGGATGCACAGCGTTAGCAGCTCACATTGTTGATTTTACATAAGTATTAAAAAGATAATACGTCATAGGAAACGAAGGAAAGCAGAACCCAAGTAAAGAAAGACCTAGTATCTGCATTATATATCAATATAATTCTGCAGAAAAGCAAAGTCTGCTCTCCTAGCAAGAGCTTGGGAGACTACGGCTTTTACAATGCCAGTTCATGTAGGAGGAAAAAGAAAAATGTAAAGCCTTTTCCAGGGCTTCCTATAGAGCAGTAGCTCCATTATTATTATTAAGTATCTTCCTTTCAAAGTTTCCTGGATTTCCTAAATGTAACAATCATTTTAATAATTACAAACCCAAGAATACTACTTCTATGACCGACTGTGTTCCCTGTTTTCCTCCAAGCTAAAGCTCTGCTTTCATGTAATACATAAAAGAGCAATATTGCTCTGATGAACTAAGACACATGAAATATCTAATTAACATTAAAATATTGTCTCTTGTCATTAGCTTCATTTGCACTTTAAGTGTCAGTTCTTGAGAGAGTGGTTCAGAAGCAATGACCTGGACCTTGAATGAAAAAAAAAAAAAAAACATGCAAGGCAGAAAAGAGGAAAAAATACACTGTAATGTCCCACGTTACATACAAACAGAGCTGCTCTCCTTGGTACCCAGGTTCAAAGCCAGATTCTCAATAAATAAGAGAAATCTTTTCTCTCTTCTTCTTTTTGTTTCCCAACTATTTGACCCCCACTGAACCACTACAGAGCAATTACTTTTGGCCATGAGATGGCCAGGGGGTGACACCAATCTCATCCCTTTCCTTGTGCACTCCTTGCACGGTACCAGGCATTGCAGCTCAGCCAGCCCTGTCAGGATTTTTCTTTTCCGGACAAGAGCTGGCCCTGACACCTGCACTCTCGTCTGTCCGAATGTGCCCTGGCTGGGTGGTACTTCAGGGATGAGACCTACCAGGAACCCGCCCTTGGGTTGCAAAAATTAAACCCTCCCATTGGCAAATGAGCCAGCTTGTTGAGTCTAATTGATTTATTAAAACAGATAACCTTTTGTGATCATCCTGACGGGAGCAGGAAGGCAAAGGAAGATCATTATTTTCATTTTAAACTGACCAGTTTGTTAATCAGGTTTGGATTATTTATGTTGCTAGGAGGTTTGTGCTAAATGAGAACTGCATTTATTTATTTGCTTGCTTATTTGTTTGTTTGTTTGTTTTGTACCTGGCACTGAAGTATGTCAGATCCCTTCACAGCACTTCTTCATCCCAACATCAGGGCACAAGCCTCACAAAAGAGCATGGAAGTGGACGTGGACATTTTCCAGCCTAACAGCTTGAGGTCAGGTGGAGCTACGCGTTCAGAGATGCATTTTTCGGCTCTTCAGGAGTGTGGGAAGTTTGTCTCATTAGAGAGATCTTAGATGAGAAACTCAGAGCAGTCACTCACTTCCAGACACCAGTAATTAATGTGTTCTCAGACAGGGGTGTTTATTTCTGGACCATGTCTGGTTACAAATTTTTAAATTAAAATCTCATGGATCTTAAGGAAGGAGAGAATTTTTACTGTGGAAGGAAGGGTGAATATTATTTATACAATATAACCTCAACCCCATAAGAAAAAAAATAACTTTCCTCCCATCATCCCCTTCAAAAGACCCACTAATTCATTTGGAGTGTAATTACCTTTTTCTTTGCGCTCAGGTTGGTTTATGCAATCAATTAATAGCTCTTCAGATGACTCTTACTTTTGGACTTCCTTATTCTTGGGAAGGCAGAAGTTTCAAGAAGAAACACTGCCCTGTCTACATTTCCTTGGGCAGGGGAGTTCCCATCTCCTGCTTGTCCCTGGGGCCACGACAAACTGCCTTTTGGGGCATACAGCAACCCCCCCCCCCCCCCCCCCCCCCCCCCGTGTGTCAGCCAAGGACTGCTACAGCCACTGGCTGCAGCCACACTTTTCTTCCCAAAGCTGGAGGAGAGCTGTGTCTGATGCTGCAAGGGGCAAAGGAGAGCAGGAGAAAATCTGCACATCATCGGAAATGGCATTCCTACTGTTATCTGTAATTTCCATGCACTCTGTCTTTCGCCTAGACATTAGGATTAAATGCTAAAACATGTAAAACTAATTGTATCAATGTAATTCCCTTAGTCAGCATACCTCTTGGTTGCGTTGCTGTTACTCCTTGCCATTTGTAGGTCAGGAACTAATGGATGAGCTTCACAGGCCTGCATATTTCTTTTTGGAGTTCATTAAAGCCTGAAGCAATTGCACCTTAACATTTCCATGCAATTGCAAATTTGACCTCTGGCAACAGGCCTTGCAAATCGATTCATTTCCAAACCGGTTATGATTTGTCGTCACTGAAAAGTTTTGGTGGGGGAGGGGGGGCCACCTCTGAGCCACACACAGACCAGCCAGTCTCGATAGACAACTCCAAAGCAGGGCTTTGCCTGAGTCACAAGGACAAACGGAAACCAGGAGACAGCTTTGACACTTATTAAAAACATTTAATTATTTAAGAGTCATCAAGTTTTTCACATGCTAAAAATTGATGGCAAAACAACCAAATGCATCCTATGTTTGGTTAACACCTAAAATTTGACTTTGACCCTCTAGTACTGAAGCAAAGAAATTCACAGTTAAAGCTACATGTCTAGGCAATACTCTGTACTTAACTCACACTGTTTTTACAAAGGGTCTGTGCACAATTTTAAGTGCCATATGTCCAGGGTAAGGAATAAAAACAACAACAAAAATATAAATATCTTTTTTTTTTTTTAATACAGGAATTTAAATCTTGTAGAACATAATATAGAGTAATGACTCTATCTGATTATTGGTTTTCATTTTCTCTGATAGTTCAGTTAATGATCTTTTAAACTATTATAACATGAGTTAAAGGTTGTTGAGTTTTGTTTCTTTTTTTTTTTTTTTTAATCTGTTAAAATGTTTTAAGTTTGTGGAACACAGACTCTTAAATCAATGGTGATGGCACATCTAAGGTGCAAATTGCATATTTAATGAATTTCTTTGGTTACAAATAATTAAAATTAGGTATTTTTACATATTTTAAACTGAAAAGTCCTGATTTGCAAGAGTTTATAAATGCAAACTTGTAAACTGAACAGGATATTACATTTATTTTTGGGTATAACATATCTGAAAATCTGCCTCAGCCACAAAGCAGAAGCAGACTGGAAACAACTACAGGAGTAGGTCATGAGTTTGGAAGGATCCTTGATCTTAAAATTCTATTTTATTACTGCTGAAAATTTGTGAAAATTCATCTTTCAGGCTCAGGGATTTGTTATATTTTTGTCTGATGGACTAAAGGTGCCTTTAACACAAGATTATGTTCCCTGTGTAGGTACTTACAGAAGGTGGTTATCTCAGGTAACTTCAGCTAGCACGGTGCCAGACAGGCTTTCCAAAATACAGTTGTAATCTGATTAAGACTTTATTACTTAAAATGAATGCTTTAGGACCATCCAGAAAGCAGCTATCTGCACATGCATCATTCACTTTTTTGTCAAAGTCCTCCAAAAAGTACTTTATTCCTCACTCTTAAAAATAATCAATGACCACTGCCTTCCTCAACACATATTACTCAGTGCCCTGCCTTCAGTTTCTCAGGTCTCAAAGTATAATCCCACAGACTTCTCCCAAAAATTTAAGATGTGGTGAACAATGGCAGATAAAAAAAATTAATAAATTCATATACCTATTTATAAAACATTCGCTATGTCTGCATTTTGCTGACAAAACAAGCTCCCAAAACTAAGTTTTTGCCCTTTTTATGTTTGGTTCAGAAGAATAAATCAAGTTTCACATGACTGAGTAAAATAGTTCATCAAGAGAAACTTCCTTTAATGCGTGGCCATGACAGCATTACAATTTAGTTGAAAAGGATAAAGGCGAGCCTTGGTCCATATCTGTGAAACCACAGAGAGATCTGTCCTCCCTGATCCATGGGAAAATTATCAGCACTGTGGCTTTTGTTAAATCTTTTCATGCAAGATGTCATTTTTCAGGAATGTACAGTAGTTATCTTGTAGTGAATGCAAACAAAGTTATGAAGTCTACAAATTAAAGCAAAGATGAATATCCTGTTCTCTGGCTAATGTAATGTACCACATTCTATACTTCCATATCAAAATTTCATCTATTTTAATATAAAATAATTATACCAGATAGGATTTCCATCTCAGACCATGACAAATGTCTTACTGCTACACAGTGCGGCACCTCCGGTGGTCCTCATCACTGTTCAGTGAGTAAAAGGAAATGAACCTTGCTAGCTGCTTGGACCTGGGAGGTTCAGAGGTCGGCTTTCCAGTGGCATTTAAATGAATGCGAGGCAGCTCTTAGGTGTAACAATATAGCATAGATGAAATTTCTGACTTGATTTGACATCACTGAGAACTCTCAACAGCTCCAGCCTGGCTTGCTTTTTAATTCTTCTGCTGCCCCTGTGGGCACTGTTTTTTCAGATTGTCCTGAATGGGGAGCTGGTGAAGAGAGATCCATAAATGTGCTTCTCATTCAGAGGAGCAAAGAAAAAACTCCTCTGCAGACTGTACTGCCAGCTGGGCCACTCTCGTGTAAAAGCTTCTGGATTTGCAGCAAATCATTGGCATGAAACGAAGGCAAGACTCCTCAACATAATTCAAACTGTAGTTATACTAGCACAAAAGAAGTGTTGCCCTTTCTGTGCACATGTTGTGCTGCTGCTTCTGGGAGCTCCTGGCTACAGATCAGTGGAGATTTGGGTGCATCCACAGAGCATGATGCAGTGCCACAAAATCCTGGCACTGGTGTCTCTGAAGCCCTGGAAGCAGCACAACAATCTCAGCAGGGCAATCCACTTTGGCTAGTTTCCTGGATGCTGCACTGATGCAGCAGATACTGCTATGCCTTACTTGAAGAGGCTGCTTGTTCAGAGCTATCTTGCAATCTTCATATGATGCTGTCAGGGGCTTGTACCAGGTGTACTTTGCACAAACAAATCACCATATATTTCAAACTCTCATCTTTGGACATTTTACAGCAAGAAAACTGAATTATGTGATAATGCTAGTGATGCACGAAAGATAGCAGCACACAGATACCTGTAGTTCTTTTTTCTACCCTTTTTGACTTAATGTAGCAGTGGGGCTACAGGGGTGGCGTCTGTGAGAAGCTGCTAGAAGCTTCCACCATGCCCGATAGAGCCAATGCCAGTCAGCTCCAAGAGGGACCTGTCTCTGGCCAAGGTCGAGCCCATCAATGATGGTGGTAGCCCTTCTGTGATAACATATTTAAGAAGGGGGAGAAAACCCCTGCAGCTGGAGAGAGGAGTGAGAATGTGTGAAACAAACAACTCTGCAGACACCAAGCTGCTGGAGCAGAGATATCCACCTGCAGCCTGTGGTGAAGACCATGGTGAGGCAGGCTGTGCCTCTGCAGCCCGTGGAGGCTAGCGGTGGAGCAGATCTCCACCTGCAGCCCATGGGGGACACCGTGTCAGATCAAGTGTATTGGCAAAGGAGGCTGTGACCCTGTGGGAAGCCCACACTGGAGCAGGCTCCTGGCAGGACCTGTGGCCCCGTGGAGAGAGGAGCCCACACTGGAGTGGGTTTGCTGGCAGGACTTGTGACTCCACAGGGGACCCACGCTGGATCAGTCTGTTCCTGAAGGATGCACCCTGTGGGAGGGACCCACACTGGAGCAGTTTGTGAAGAACTGCAGCCCATGGGAAGAGATCACATTGGAGAAGTTCATTGAGGGCTGTCTCCCATAGGAGGGACCCCATGCTGGAGCAGGGGAAGGGTATGAGGAGTTGTACCTGTGAGGAGGAAGGAGCAGCAGAAAAAACATGTGATGAACTGGCTGCAACCCCTATTCCCCATCCCCCTGCACTGATATGGGGGAGGTGGTAGAGAATTCAGGAGTAAAATTAAGCCCAGGAAGAAGGGAGGGGTGGGGGGAGTTGTTTTTGAGACTTAGTTTTTATTTTTTATTATCCTACTCTGATTTGATTGGTAATAAATTAAATTAATAATTGTTTTCCCAAGTTGAATCTGTTTTGTCCATGATGGTAATTGGTGAGTGATCTCTCCCTGTCCTTATCTCGATCCACGAGCCTTTTGTTATATTTTCTCTGCCCTGTCCAGCTGAGGAGGGGAGTGAGAGAGCAGCTTTGGTGGGAACCTGGTGTCCAGCCAGGGTCAACCCGCCACACATTTGTAAAATGGATGTATCTGTTCTCACCTACAGCAAAGGCAACATGCAGGGCAGTAAAGAGATTTAGAGACACTTAATAACTGCAAAGTGGTGACAATACAGGAATGGTGCTAGGAAAGAACAAAGTATTACTTTGGCAGGTGAATAATTTGTGCCCCAAAGCCATTGTGAGCTGGAAGTGACCTCCTGTGTCAGCTTCGCTATCTCTGTCCACTGGGCTCTAAATACCATCTGAATAAATAAATAAATGACAGGTAGAGTCTCTTCAAATTTCAGAAAATTCTGACTTACTTTTCCATGTAAGTGAATTGCACAGTTTAATCACAACTTGAGCAAAGGCAACACCTCCTTTTACCAGTCCACTACTCAGTTAGCTCTAATGATAGCATTTAGAGACTATGTGCAGAACAGCAACTCATTCATCTTCAGTCATTATTCTGAGTACCTCTAGTGCATTTTCCCTCAATCTCTCTCTCTTAAGTACGAACCCTCCAGCACTCAGCATTGGAAGTGCTCTTTCCAAAGGCAGCACAAATGTGATACAGTCTACAGGATGTGGCTGTGACATTGGTCCCCCAAGAGAACACACCAAGTCATGAAGACAAGTCAAGCTGTTGCTCCTGTCTCTGAAGGAAATAACTAACTCGCTGTCATGTCACTAGCAAAAATGGAAGGGATTGTGATTTGAGGGGTGGATTTCTGAGTACCCTCCCTTGTCAGTACATAGTATTTCTGTCTTTCTTTTTTATTAACAGCAACTAAACGAACCTCAAAAATTATTTGGACTGAATGACAACAAAACAATCTAAAATTAGTAACAGCATATTCATTGCCTAGGGCAATGCTGAACTGATGGCTGATGTGATGGTGAAAGACAAATTCTTATTCCCATTCTAAATTCTGTCTACTAAATAAATAAGTAATGCCATCAATAGCATTTCCAGCAATTGCATTCACCTCCTGCAACTTTTACACTATTATTGTATTGCCTTTGACTAACTCAACAGCATAGTTCAGTACCTGGGCTGACTCAGAAGTAGTACCACAGCTAATAAACTCACAACAAGAGAGATTGGATCAGTTAGTTTCAAATATTTGATGGATAATATCTTTTACCGGTCCTTAGTAGAGATCCAGTATTTGCCCTGTCTTTTATTCCTCTACACCAACCTTTTGCAGAGTGGAAACACTTTCTGGATATTCCTCTTGTATCTTATTGTTTCTCTCCTGTTTTTATCACATCAGCCCTGATAACAAAGAGAAAAAAATGTATCTGAATAGCAACCTATCTCTACAGAAAGACAAGCAATGAGCAAAATGCAACAGGTCACATCAGAAATAGCTAGAATACCCAGGAAAAAAAGTATGTCTGGATCTAGGCAGTTACCCGAACCTTTCAAACTTTTTAGGCAGATAAGCTGAGTTGTCCTATTTGGATACTTTCGATGGAGTTCTCAGTGATCAAAGCCTTATTTTCTCCTTGTGTTCACTAGAAATCTCAGGGTACTTTTTATAAGAACAGGGTTGAATCTGAAGTATTTGAACACAATATGCTTCTTCCATTAACATGAAAAATGCCACTTGCCACCTGACAAGTGTCTGTACTGCAGACTAGCTGCAATATCAGTTTTGAATCATCCCCTATTGTCCCAGAATGAAAAGCCCTATCTGTTATACGACTTGCTGTTAGCACTTCATATTTTTAGCAACTTTTTGAGTATTTATCCATTTAACTTCCCCTCTGGCACCTCTGCTTTCCTCTGGTCTCAAGCTCATCAGTACCAGCATTGTTCATCCAGGGAATTGCTCACTGAGGAACAGGAGAGAGCTGAGAGCAAGTCTCACAGTTCACTGTGCTCCCCATTGCTCAACATCCAACAGGATGCAGTGTTGGGATCCATCCTTGGATATATACATCTCTAAGATTCCCCTCATATAATTAGGCTGCAGTACAGTCCCACTGGCACATTTTCTGAGTAGTCTCCCTCTCTGAGCTCCTTTCTACAGCTGGTACTTCCTAGTGAGGTTTTCTGAAACCCCAGAACTGGGTTTTGAGGCTCTAAGGTATTGCAGAACAACTTCTCCCAGGGATTGAGCTTGGCACACTAACTGTGAAAAAGAGATAGTTAAAATAAATAGAATCAGATCTTCCAGAAAATAATTTCAATCCAGCACATGCTTCATGGCACGCTTAAAAAATAAAAAGTCTGATTTCCATACAGATATGCAGCCAAACTCACCCTCCTTAGGCAATTCCTCATACAATCCTCCTATGTTTGGACAGAACATGGTCCTCAATGATGGAAATGTGTAGAGCTCTTACCTTCTAGAATTCGACTGTCCTGGTGAACCTCTACAAGTGATCACTGTGCTGCTTGTATAGTAATTTGGCACTGGGCTTTTTTTTTTTCTTTCTCCAGGGCGGCCCTCCAGTGCAACCATCCAATGAGGTTTGATGGTAGATACATCCATGATGTATATTTGTAACATCTACAACATCAGAAAGAACTCATCAACTGTACATAGACTTATTTCCCAGGCTATTGAGATTTTAAGAAAAGGCTAACAAGCACCAAAGTCTTCAGCTCATGATGCCTCTGTCAGGTGTCCAGAAATTTTTGAGTGCACGAGGTTTTGCAGCTTTCCAAAATCAGTTTACAACATAACAAAGCATTTACTGGGAGATCACACCAGGGTCTAAGTAAGCTGCATGGTATTAGAGAATTTAGTGGCAGTATTAACCTTACTGTAAAAACATGAAGGTCTTCATCTAGACAGTTTTAGCAGAGTTATAAAGTTATAATTCCCTTTCACAGTGGACAGAAATGTTGGGTTTGGGTCACAGAAATCCTCAGTTGGATTAGAATCCAAGGTGTTCTTAATGGGCTAGAATAAACTTCATATATATATATATATATATACACACACACTCACATGCACATACATGCCCTCTTCTGCATCACTTTGCCCAGGTGTTCTGGATCATTTGTTATGTAATAACCCTAAAGGAAATCCATAAGAGGGCCAAGAAATTGATAACGGTGAAATACTAAAACCGCAAAAGCATATACTTTGTAAGAGGTAAGAGGGAGAGAATAGCCAATGGGTAAATAATGGAATCAATTTATTTTGAGACTACAGGAAAACTCCACTTTAAAATTATGCTGTAGAAGACATCTCAATTCCACTTACTTGCACCCTGAACTTTGAGATAAAAGAATACTTCTAGATACAGAGTTCAGTTCCCAGTTGCACAGAGAGCTGATGCATTCTGCTTTTACTGATATCTTCATTACATTCTTGTGCAGCATGAGCTTGTCTATACCTGTATACATAACTGTTTGGTCCTGGAAAAAAACAATTTTGGGGTTTTGTTTATTCAATTTAAAGGGAAATTAAAGGGAAAAAATGAGAGTAATGTGGAGAACAGTCTGAAATTACTATGTCAAAACACAGAGAAAGGTGTCCATATGTTTCAGTTAAGAATATTATTTTTTCCAGGCAATGATATAACACAGATTTTGTCAGCCTTCATGCTACTAAAACTGCTTAATTCTAGGAAGTCAAACTGATAAAGCACTTTTACTGTGCCTTTACCCCATTCTACAAACGTAGCCAGATTGATTAAGGTGAACAAATAAAAACATGCTATGAGATGTCATCACTCTGACTCATACATGAGTCTCCCCAGAAATTAGGCTTTTGGGGGAGAGAGTTGTCCTTGAAACACTGTTTTGGTACTTCCCCAGGAATAGCTTTAGTTGAAGAAAGTCATTAGTGAGAAGTACCAAAAGTTGAAGTGACATTGGGATGATAAATGGATTATAGCTTCTTCACACATGGTCCTTGCTCATGGATGCCAGGGATTGCAGGGGTGTTTGCAATCACATCCAGATTGCCCTCTCTGTTCAGGAAACCTTTGGGTAAAATTCATAGGGTTTTGTTCTTTTTCTAGTAGAAGAAATTGGTTGAGTCTACACCTTTCCTCATTGTACTCTTGGAATGGGAAAGAAACATTGAACTCTCCCAGCTCTGATGCCACTGCTGACAAATGGAAGTTCAAACAGGGTGTTTTACACATGGTAACTAGAGCGTTGATGAGGCATTAGTGGCCACTTATGCATTTCAGTAGCTTTGAGATAGACTAATCAATGCTTATTTGCTTTGGTTCTCCCTCATAGCAACCACAGGTTATATGGGCAGGCCAATGAAACACTTAAATTAGGATTTAGACATGAAAGTCCGAAGAATGGTGACTTTATACTGGCCAACAACAGAAATGAACTGCAATTGATTTGATATTTAGGATGGTTGCATTGGTACCAAGGATGTTTAAGGTGAACTTCAAAAGATGTCTTTGTCTGTTGCTGAAATAAAAGGGTCTTTCCTGTCTTTGTGTTATATTTCATTACAACGTATGGTTACTTCTCTGTAACAGATCTGTTAGAAGAGAGCAAGAGCTATCGTCAGATTAACTAGAGCCATATGTCTGTAGCATAAATCCATATAATGAAGGGAGCCACGTACATGGGAGGGTGAATGGATGCCCCAGAGAAGAAATGGAGAGTGAGAGAAGAGCTGCTGAGCTGGAAATACAGGAATCTTTTTACCAGCTGAAGTATTATGCTGTTCCATAACAGTGAATTTGGGTTTGCATTTGGGCAGAAGCAGGCTCAATGTCATGCTTTTGGGTCTGGATCAGGCAGAGTGATACAACAGTCCATAGCAATAGGCTACTTCTTGGCAGTTTTAATCTGTAGGCTTTCACATGCTGTCACAAAAGCTTGTCCATTGTACAGATTGTTTGTCAGGTCTGCACTTCTCAGAGGGCTCTGATGGGAAATTGAGCATGGCCAACACACCCAGGAGAACCACCGGACAAAAATGGTGCCCAGCACAGCTGCAGTGCACATCTCAGAGCCGTCCTTTTGGGTAGAGTACTTATTATAATGAAACCCTGTGGACAGGCTTGCCTTGAAAACTGCTCAGCTTCCAAATCAAGCTCTGGGTGCAGGCCCTGCTCCTTGTCAAGGATCTGGCCCTGTCTAAACCAGGATAATTATTAAGTCGTCTTCTTCCCATTAACTTGTGAGGAAAATTACCCTTCTGAGTTTGAATGGCAGAACAGCATTAAGAGTATGCACCTCTTTTTTTTTTTTTTTTTTTTTTTTCCTTAAATCAATCAAACAGAAAATTCACAATGAAGATGATCTTGTAATTACACACACGTCAGAACAGAGAGCATGATAGTTTGCTCAGATTTCTCTGAATGTTTCTTTAGTAGAATTTGGGAGGAGAAAGGGAGGGAAAAGTTTATTGTAAATCAACTTTGGCACAAAACTTTTCTAAAAAGGTGCCCAACATGCATTACATTCTTTGTTCTGTGTTTTTCCTACATATAAAGCCTTGACAACCTGCTATTCTATGATTGATGCACTTATTTCTTCTAAAGTATCACTAACCAAGCATATCATTTTTATACAGTAAGTGTATATTCAATTTCCAACAGTTTGACTGCTAAACAGGCTCAGTAGTAAAACAAATACATACTGTCTCAGTGCAATGTTCAGGCGAACCAACTGAAAACCTGCGAATACTTTTCATTCATATTCCCTTTGTTTTTAATGGCAATGAAGTCACAGCAGGGGCACATGCTAAATATCCATATTTTTATAAAAGTTGTATTGTCTTTGGGTGCAGTCTGCAACTACTGTAGACTTTGTACAATGTTAATAGGAATATTATGATTCATATATTCTTGCACAATAAGACAGAATGACATATCAGGTTTGCAGGCTTTCCTGACAAGGTATGATGTATTTATCTGGGTTTTTATACCACACTCTTATCAGCCTAGTATCTGAATGACTATTGACATCATTATCATTCATGTATTCATAAAATGTGTAGGGGTCTTCCAGTTACATCCTAGAAAGTGTGGAGTTGCTCCTTCATAGTGTTAAAGAAAATATAAACTGAGGAAAAAGAATTCAAACTCCTGTTGGCTTAGTATTGGATCCCTGGCACTCCTGGACCGGGCGGGAGGATAATGGATCTGTGAGAATTCATGTATGTTTATGATATACGAGGCATTTCAGCTGACATTGAATCAGGTCAGTGGGTCCATTGGACAGGATGCAATGTCAATGGAACTGTTATGTATTATTGATGTCAGTCACAGAATAGATAAAAACATTAATAAAATAGCTTCCATTGCCATTTCAAGTTTTTTTTTTTTTCCTCAAATGACAAAAGGCACCAGTCCATATTAAACACAGAAAGCTTCCAACATTTCTGATTCTCAAACAAGTTTGACTTGGAGGAAATCTAGGAAATGACAAACTACTGCCAAAACAATATTTTACATGGAACAAAATGGCTCAACTTGTTTCACTTACATTTTCAATTGTGGAATAAGCTTTGCCTACAAGAGAAACATGCTTACCAAGGTCCTCTTCTGCAAATTCTTAGTCATATGAGTCCTCTTACTCACTCTACAATTTTGCTTATCTCTCTGTCATATATCACTATACCAATGAATTTTAAAGGACTAATTCTTATTTATATTTAAAGTAACTTTAAACTCTCTGGCCTGTGATGTTAAAGCACATATTAGCACTTCTTCACACTGCCAAAGACGTAAAAAGACCGTCATGCAAATCACACCCAATGGACTATGCATACATTTAAAGTAAGAGGACCTGCAAAAAGTAACTTGAAAGCTTTCAACGTGGATTATACCCATTTTACCTAACCTTACGCATCTCATACAGGCATTACTCCCTAGAGATACATACCACTTGGACTGCTACCACAACTGACCCATTTCTAATTTAGAAGCTTTAAAACCTCCTAAATAGGTTGTAAAAAATGAGCTGCATTTGAAATGCCATGTGAAAAATAGCTACGTATGAATAAATACTTATAGGATTTAGCACCTTATGAGAAGGGAAAAAGTGTTGTGGGGAAGATGGCACAAAGACTAAGTACAGTTTCTTTGCATCCCAGGTTCTCCAGATCACTTTAGTGACATTTTAAAACCTTAAGCAATTAAGTAACACCATAAATTTCAATAGGGCTGTGCGTGTCTAAATATAAGCACTTAAGTGGTTTACAGCTTCAAAGCACGAATCATATACTAGCATTTGACAATTAGTTCCATAAAGGGCTGGGGAAACATGTGTTTACCTAATTTACATACTCAAAGCTGTTGTGTGTGTGTACCTTCGGCAGGCTCATTTGAGACATCTTTACACCTGCACCCATGGAAGAGTTTTGTTCAGAGCAAAACTTCAGAAAGTACAAAGTGCAATTTTAGTAAAAAGTATTATCTTAAACAAATATGATAAAGTTAAAGGAAATGAAATCAAAAAGTGATGTGTCTCTTTGCTTGTTCCTATCTAATGAGGGGTTTGTCTGATCCTTTGCTATGGTATAGATTTGTTCTATTGCTTGTTTTCACCATGACATTCAGAACACCCTGTGCCAATTTGTATCTTGTAGGTACAACAAAATCAGGGACTCAGTGAGGCCACTGACCTCACCTCTGAAGCTTCAGGAATTTACAAAGTAAGAAGTCGTAATAACAACCTGATTCCACAGTCTGATTGATGCTTTGTTGATTTTCACAATAACCCTTTTTTTTTTTAATTATTTTTCTTGCTCCTATACCCTGCAACTTATCTTTGCTTCCTAGTGCTTTGTTTTGAACTAGGAATGCTTATAGGGTCATTAATACTTTAATTTGTATACTGAAAGTGTTGGCAAAGATAGGCTACCACTATACATAAGTGTTCTCTTTAGAAGTGAAAGGATAGTAATAATCTCTCCCTCCTTCCCCCCAAAGAGATACTACTAATTAGTGATTTTTTGATCCTAACATCTATGAACAGAGACTACTACAAGAAAAGTCATCGTGCCCCTGGCAGAAGTATTCAACCTCTTACATGTTGACCAAGGGTCACAAAGTGGACTATGTTTGCAAAATATTGTGAACAGTGATTTCTCTGAATAATTTCTTTGAATGGCTGCTCTACCCATCTTGGGTACCCATCCTCTACCATTTATTACATTTGGTGTCAAGTCCACAATTCTCTGCTAGTTCAAAAACAGAAATAAAAATCAGACAATAATCATTCTTTGGATTCAGTAGGCATGTGCTGGTACAATGTGCTTGCTCCATGCCCAGTGGTCAAAGCAGCACTTCAGGATGTGCTCCCATGGTTCAAAGGATGCAACAGTCTCAGGAAAGTGCAAGGCGTGGCTTTTGATATTATCTCATGCGCCTAACTATGCAGAAGCTGAATGAAACAATAATGGGTGATTCATCTATATGTGTTTAAGGCTGCATCCCAGGTGGGTGAGAAGATGACATTTGCCTCTGTCTCCGCCCTGTAGCAGTTCCCCACAGCCCCAGCAGCCATGGACAGGCCGAGCTCACCCACTGGGAACCAGGCTCGTCCCCCTGTCCCATAAGGTGGCAACGTACTGAATTTCATATGCACTTTCTTCATTAATATACACCTCTAACTAACAAAGACTGCAAACTACTTGTTCCCTTTCCCATGTATTTCTTTCCCTGATAGCAGGTGGCTGTTTTAGTTAATCTAAAGAAATTCCTCCTAGGCTTCCTGCTCAGTGTTTCCCCCTCTTTAGAAATCAAACCATCTTGTGCTGTAAAACAGATAACTGAAAATTTTTATGACCAGGTTCTTAAAATATTTTTAAACTTCCTTTTCCACGCCCCCCCCCAGGCCTTTTGATGTCAGGAGAAAATCTCGTGTGGTGCCTACCCTTATCTCCCCACGAGAAAACAAAGAGAGTTAAAGGAAAATGTCTTCTGCAGAGACTGCTTTTTCTGTGCCTCTCTCCCCACTGTGTGCCAAATAATGGCATCTGTTCCTGCTGTTCTTTAGTTCCCCCATCCAGTGTGTTTTCAACTTCCTGTGAAAATTTTTAGTTCTTAAATCCAAAGGTCATGTTTAACACTTAAGTTCAGTTTGGAAGGATTTGGATTTGTTTCTGTTATTTTTTTTTTTTTTTATTTTCTGAGCTCTGCTTTGAAAATTGACAAAAGGCTTTCACTTGCTCTTCATATGGTGCATGTTTTACACACTTCAGCATACATTTCTGCAATTTGGGTTAATAGTCTGGGAAATATCCATTCATGTATTGATAAGCATTAAAGCATTGCTGTTTCCATGCCTTCTGGTGAGGTTCGATGTGCCGTTAACAGCACAAGCTACTCTCACACTGTCCTCACTGTATGATCAGTCTGCAGTGTATAGGAATTCCCATCACCAGGTCTACAGGAAAATTCAAGCCTCATGTAAACAAAGCCCCACTTCTAGGCAGAGGCTGTTAAATAGTCAAAATTCTACTGAATTATGTATGATGGTTTTGTGCAAGAGGAGCTGAACTCAGCTCACCAAATTAATTTTATTTTTTGCTTCGGGTTGGATTTAAACTGTGATCCCCAACCTGAAATGCCAGTGCTCTGTCCAGTGAGCTGGTCAGCCCACCTGTTTGCCAGCTTTGTGCATTTTAGGGAGCCTGGAATGGTTTGACCATTGATGTGTCATGGGCCTCCATTTATTCAGTATTTTCCCTAAAATACAGTTTTAAATATTGCCTGTTTGTTAGCTGAAAGGGTGCATTGGGAGGTGGTGAGGCATAATTTGAGAGGAACAGGCAGAGAATTAAAGGCAAATACATAATATTTTACATGGTGAAGGCGGTGGGGGGGGAAAGCCAAGACCTTCACTGTTTCCTGTCTAACATTAAGAAAAATGATCTGTGTGCATTGCTGAACATTTATTCCTGTGCCAAGTAACTGGGCTGCACCACAGAACACTGGGCAAGAACTCAGAAAGCAGGACTTGGGGTCCATGCACCCTGCGCCCACCACAGTCTTCAATCTGAGGCTCTGTTTCCCCTATTCGAAAATTCATCCTGCAAATGCTGTTTTAGAGATAAAGGGAAAAAAAGTCCTGAGAGGGGTAGGGTTTTAATGATGTAATTTTTAAAATGTTTCATATGTTCAATTTCTTTTCAGTTGAGAAAGGGAATAAACCCCATGGGTTTGATGCCCTGCACTGGCTCCCAAGATTTTCTCTGACCTTGATTCACAGGAGTAGGCAGAAGCCTTCATGTCCTTTAGTCTGCACACCCTGTGGATCTGGCATGGTTTCTCTTGTTTGGTCCGAGAATCAGATGCTATTTCTGGTCTGAAGACATTTGTTCTCAATTGCCTACACAGTTCAATAGGATTTTAAGGTACATTTGTTAGGGATTATAAAGCACCTAAAGATGTATCAGGTGGAAGGGTCAATACAAGATCAGGGTGTATTGTGTTACGGTGTGTTGCATTATGCTGTATGTCTCAATTCACTATTGGAAACCAGATGTGGCAGGCAAGCCCAGCCTGTTTTTTGAGCATTTGTAGAGATCTTTGAATTATGTCATCAATGTTTAAAGATTTCCACAAAGATTTCAAGAAGTGGGTTTTCTCAAGTCTCCCAATTGCTATCAAAAACTTGAATTCTGTTGGATAATTGAAACGCTCTATCCCAATCCAAAAAATAATAAGCATAAAAAGAAAGCTTACATCTTTCTTTCGTAATATATATGGAGGATGGTATGAATTTGCTACCTGTAAGGTGTATTGAATTTTTAATCATCTATATATTTATGGTAAAGAGTAACACATTACTTCTAGCACACAAAAGCTTATGGCATACGATTATCCTTAATTAATGGGTAAGTGCAAAGCTTTATTATTCAATGAAACTGATTTATTATCTTAATTCTCCAATGTTCTGCTTCATGTTTCCATTGAAACCATTGTTTGCACCATGGTAACCAGCAACCACCATATGTACGTGATCTTTTTTTATGACCTATACGTAATTAGATTTTATTGTTTTCTTAAAGCTGAAGTGTAGCCTGTGCAAGCGGTCCAGCTGTAGTTTCCGATACCTATAAATGAGGGACGGGTCGCTTGCTGTTTTGTTTCTGTAATAATCAGGTCATGTTTTGGTGTATTATTATAAGCCGGTGTCTATTTTTTCCCCAGTGGTCCTGCGTGCATCCCTCCCTCTTCCTTCCCGAGCACGATGGCACACTTGCCTACCTGTCCCTGTCTCCTCTGCTCGGCACAGCTAGTTAACTGAAAGGAAGTGAAAAGAGCTGAAAGCTAGTGGGTGTCGGAGCTGCCTACTGGAGAGATCCCCAGCTAATTGCTAGTCCTAACAGGCACAATTAGCCGCTACAAGCCCTTTGAGATGGCCCTGGGCTTCTCTCAGGTAACAGCCATCACTAGATAAAGGCTGAAATATGCCGCATTTAGAGAGACACTTGCAGACAGGGATGTCACAGGCTGCCAATTATGCTCTGCCTGTACACAGTCACTTCCAAGAACCAGACAAGACACATACACCTAAAGTTAAAGGGACAAGATGTGTACTATTTTGAACTACACAAGTGTGGGGCACGTGAAGATATAACCCTTCTCAAATTAGGTCGTGTCATCTTTTCGATTATCAGTTCTTGATCAAGTTTTGCAGTGTTTTTTAACATTTACTCCAGACAGTAAGTCCTGGGAAACAGTGGTAGAGGGCTGCATATTTTGTTTGCTCTACGTGGTGTTACTTTAAGCAAAGTTTCACCATCACCACACAGACAAAAGTCTCTCCTAACCAAATAGTGGTGCTCTACCCCGTAGGGGCTGCAATTCTTTAGCCATCTATTCCTCACAGAGGAGGCATGATAGATTAAGACATCTAAGGATTACTTCTGAAATTAGTAAGTGCCCCACACTTCCTTATCCATAAAAAAAAGACCTTCTCTAAGCATCTCTGGCAGTACATCCTTTCTCTCAAGCAATGAGCTTCTATACAAAATAAAGCAGCCCAGAAAGACAGCCTTATAAAAAAAAAAGTTCTGAGAACAATTAGAAGGAAATGGGCAATTTCAGGCAGCTACCACAACACAGGCCACCAACAGCAACATCCTATGGAAAATCATTATAGCTCAGTGCATAAATATTCAAATGTTTCAAAGATGGAGACTATACAAATTTCAAGATCTAGATCTAAGTTATGGTCATTGGTATTAACATACAATTTCCAAGACAGGTAAGAAGCACAAATTTTGGCCCACCTCCATATTCTGCTCTGAGAATTAAAATGATTCCATTGCTTACCTTCAGAAGATCCCTTATCTCCCGCCATTCTCTGCTAGAACATCAAGTCTTCATCATGGCATTCATCAAAATCTGTAAAACTACCTCTAATTAATAAAACTAAAATTAAATATTAAGAGATTTCTATTTATTTCTTATTTAGTAGCATTTTATAAACCCTATATCATCTAGTGAAGCAGCTTCCCCAATTCCAACTGATACCACATGGGAATGGCTCTTTCTGTTTAGGAAGCTAAACCAAAATTCAAGATATTAAATATAAATTTCTGGTTTTTAAGACTCAGTTTAAATTTTCCCAAGAGCTTTGTGATCTTAATATGGAAAGTATGCAAAGACTGTAATTGCTAATTATGAAGTAGTTAAATTCTGTTAAAAGATAAAAATTACTTGACACAGTTGGTTTCATCTCCCCAGAATTAACAATGAAGCTCCAAATGAAGACTCATAGATTTTGTTGAGATCTATGTCTGCCTGCTGACCTACATGTAAGGAAAGGAAGACCACTGAATGGATCAAAAATATATGTTATCTGCAGTTACGCTTTTCTAATGATGAACTACTGATCATTGCTGTGATAGATTTGTGAACCAGATTCCAGGTAAAAGGACACAGCAAACCTGTGCTTACATTATCGCTTCCAGTTTTATTTTAAGTTCCAGATGCTTCTTATTAGTTTGTTTGTTTGTTACAAATGGGTTTGTTTTCCTTATTAAATAGTGGGTGTCTTTGAAATATATCCAAAACCAGTATTCTGATATTTGATTGCAAACCAAGTAACAATCAAAAAACTAAAAGGGAAGAAAGAGTGCTCCATTATTAAACTAGCAAAATAAATAGATATACATTTTTTTCCTTTTTACAGATACATTTGCAACCAAATTAGTACAAGATCTCCTCCAGTATAAATAAAAAAGGCTTACACTTACCTATTAATTAAGAATAATGGAATGTCATAAGCTTTGGTGTGCTAGTGGTACTGTAATTTGTTACTCTTCACTACAATAAATATATAGCTGATTAAAAATGCAGTGTGGCTTACATATATTAAATTCATACTGCATTGTGTATTGATTCACTTTACTCATCCCACTAGTCCACTGAATTCAAGGAGAGTAAGCTTTGGCCCTCTCAAATAAAGAAGAAAATCCTCTGGCAAGGCAGAGAGGTTCAACATACAGATCTACAACACACACAGTCATGGGGTTTAAGGCCACAAATGTCTTGGGATGAGCTCCTCATTCACCCTAACCCAGCTCACCCAGATACTCCTGAAGTCTTTCTGCACCATGAAGGGGCAACGAACCAAACTCCAGTGACTCAACTGGTCTCCTTTGGGACAGATTCCCACCTCACTCTCAAGCTGTCAGCTTTGGGGGTTTTAAGCACCAAACAGGGCTCTCAGAAAGCAAATTTTCCTTCCCATCACAGAGGCTCAGTCCATCTCTCTGGTGTCCCATCTCTAACTGTGAGTTACCCAAGGGGATAATCACCACTAGCTCCCACTCTTTCCCTCTCCTCATCCTCAAAAGTCAGCAAAACCAAAGAAATATCACTGAATACACAGTAGAGGAGAAGCTAATGTACTAGGAATAACGTCCTGGTGAAAATGAATTCAATTTCCCAAGCAAATTAACAGACACTGAACTTGTGAGCTCCTCTGAGAAAAAAAGAAAAAAAAAAAAAAGAAAAAAAAGGAAAAAAAGATGAGAGTCATGAGGATTATTCAGCATGAGAAATTGAATTGTGTACATCACTGTGTGTGCTCCTCAAACATAATACTTCATATGGCTTCATACAGCATTGCAAACTTTGGAATCTTTAACAGATTGAAGAATTAGGCAACTTTCACTACAAGGGTTATTACATCAGAGTAAATAGCCCAATTGTCCTCTTCATACTGACCACTTCTGATCTCATAAATTATTATTTACATGGGTAATTTAAAACAGATGCATTTTAAATACATCCTAATCTATACATAGCACCCACCAAAGCATTATGCCATTGGACCAAATTAGGTCCATTCCACATACTCACACTTCAGACTCCTTAGAAATCGAATTTCAATTTTAAACAGTCTAAGTTCTCACCCATGTGGCTGAGAAATCTCTATACATCAGCTTGCTATAAATGTTTACTTGCTGGGCTTTTTTGCCTGCAAAACCGAACTCTTACAACACCATGTGTAAGGAACTGAATTTTTCACCCTTGATGTAGCCTCTTTCATCTAATTAGGGTCAATTATCACTCTGAACATGTTAACATTACCTACTTAATTGGTAATAATCTTAGCAGATAAGAAGGAGGAGTGAAAAGTTGGTTCTCTCATGAGGAATCAGAATTTGCTACCTGGGGGAAATGTAGAAGGGAAGAAGTAAAAAAATAAAATAAAATAAAATAAAAGACACCAGAAAAAAAAGAAGATATTGTTAAAGAACAAAACTAAAGACAAAGAATACACAAAATTATCCCACAGAGTGATAAGAAATGTAATGATCATGCACTCCAGGAATACATAACATTAATGACCAGAAGTTTAGTCACTGCCTAAAACCATATGCTTCAAGCTTTGATCTTTTTGAAAACTTCTCACTATCATCTGTGGGAGTATTGCTGCAGGTTGAGTGTAATGCCCTGACCATGGTCACCCACTGTTATCAGAATCTGGCTCTCTATACATGATAAAATTTGGCTCCCTTGACAGTCACAGACAGAATCCACTCCTGTGGACTCCAGAGGACTGTGATATCGAGCCAAGTAACATTCAGCATGACCCTATATTACAGTGTTGAACACAGAAAATGCACCATATGCAACTACATTAAATGTAGAAATGTTAGGTAGGAAAAAAATTAAACCCAACACTGAAATTCAGATGCAGCTAAGATTTTTAGATTATTGTTCTTCCTTCAGAAAACTGGTTATGTATCTTTAAGAGTTAAAATGTTAGTTTTATGTATTAGATATAACCAAGTGCCTACAACATACAGTGTCTGATAACAGCGTGATGGAGCATTTCTCATTAAAAAATTTAAAAGAGGATATTCACCTTTTCTCTAACGATATTTCCTACACTTGGACTTGAAGGGTTTAAGTATTGACTGTTCTGGATACAGTGTGGTTTGTGACATCCGATAGGATCTTAAACCAGAATGCTATGGCTGTACTCCATAAAATAAGATATCAGAAAACAGAGAGCCAAGAAGATGAATTCTGTGAGTCCACCTGACCAATACAGCTCAGAAGAGTGCTGGGTTCCCGAATCCCATGAAGCAGGCATGTAAAATATCTGTTTCTTGATGGGCCTGGCAGATGTGATGCCAGAAATAATTCTACTCTGATTTATTTTTGTAGCTTTATCTAGTTCCCTATATTAAACCTACAATCCTAAAATAATTTTAGGGCCATTTATTTTTATGTCTACAAACAGTAGAGTTACCCAAATGTTAAAAGCCTATGCTCATAGGCCCATAAAAGCACTGTTGATTAGATTGCAGTATTTCAGTTTTTAGTTATCAACACTGACACTTTTAGAAAAAATTGAGTACAATATACTTCTGTACACATTGCAGTGTTTTTAACCATTTAGTCAGTACCACGTACATCAAATAGACACCATAATAAAACAGAAATACATTAAACATACATCTGGAAGCACTTTGTAACTGACTTCTGCTTATGAAAATGACTGTACATAATTTCATCATTCACTTTAGTTCAGTCACATGCTGCAGTCAATGGAGTCAGATAACACACTGCAATAAGATTCAAGCATAGATTTCTTCTTGTGCTAAATTCCATGCTTTATCTGTCAGCCCACACTTGCCATCACTTGTGAGTCCATAACGCGGCACCAGAGCCTGCAGCAGCAGTACTGGGCACAGCAGAGACCTGGTGGGATATTGCGATAGTCACCTTTCAGAATGTCATTGCTTTACATAGCTTACATCACATTTTGTGGGTTAGTTACGAATAGCAATTCCAGCAGCACCAAGTAAGTTACCCTTAAGCAGCTTGACCGGAAGCTGTAAGGGGAAACAAGATCTCACTTTCTGCTACCAGAAAACAGCAGGATATTTGCATGACATATTTGTTCTTTTCTCTTTACTTTTTCCTGCTTGGTCTTAAACTTATATGCATCCCAGGATGAAAAGTTGCCACATATATACAGTTATTTTCATACTGTATATTTTTCAGTTTCAGGCACAAAGGGTACATTCACATCAATAACAGAGGCAATATCAACAGATGTGACAAAAAAAGTCCCTATCTTAGTATGACCAATAACATTCCCAGCAGAAGCTTGCTCTCAAAGGATATGTATTTTAAAAACAAAGGTGCCTTACCTTATCTATTGGTATTCCTTCACTAATACCAACTAAATCCCACAAATAGGCCAGAACATTGGTGAACTGCCATAATGCATGGCCAACCTTCTTCCTACTTTTTAAGAACCCTGTTGATCCTCTGCCAAATCATGGTTGAAATGATTAGCACAACAGACATATTATAGCTAAAAAAAAATTGATAAAACATTTAATCTGTACCCACCTACATTCTTAAAATCAACAACAAAACCCCAGCGAATTGTCATGAGTCTTCATGACAGTGACACTTCCAGGGGAACAATGGGTTATCCTATTTTATGGTTGGTGGCTGTGCCTCAGTAACACATTTCCAATCTTTTCTTTAACTTGTTCAATTATAAAACCAGCCTAATACAGACTGATTCATAAGCACAAAATCAAAAACACTTCCTTGTTTAAAATATGAAGAGACACCCTTTGGCAGAAACTAGAGATTTCGTTAAGATGCAGTACAATAGAAGAGGTTTCCTAATTGTCTACTACTCAGTGATCTGAAAATACTTTAAAAATATTACATTATCTTAGTTCCAGTGCAACAACCATTCGTGCAACAATCCATGAAACAAAATAGAGGTACCTCTTTTATAAGTTGAGGAAATCAAAGTACAGAAAGCCTAACAAGTATTAAAAGAAATTACAAGATTTTGGTTCCAACACTAGAAACAAACACGGATATTTTTTTTTTTAGTCCAAGTCTATGTTTTAAATTTCAGCTATGCTGACTTATTGCTTCCCTTTGCTTTGCTGGAAAAAACAGAATATTTAGAGACTTCATCTAAAAATCCACCACATAAAATATAGTCTGGCGAGCTCTTGAACAGAAGAACATTGTCCCTTACAGACTGACTAGCTGGCCAGTCCAGCTGGCCTGGATGAAATTTCTTTCTTGATCATTTTGTTTATAGGATATATTTTGCTTTGGCACTTCTGCCACCTGCTCTTGTTTTCCATTACTCCATGGCTGTGTAAGCGCTTGCCCACTTCAGTCTACACTTACCCTGAGAGTGCAAAAATATTCTCTTCTCATAAAATAAACTTCAAAACATTCTTTCAGTAGTCAAATTTGCTACTTTGCATTTTGATGCTTTATGATGAACAGATGGACTGCAGGGAATCTGTGTAATGGGATGGGTCTCTTATAAGTCCAAGTAGGACAAAATCATGCACATCTACCTCACCGTCCATTAGCCCCAAATAGAAGTTTTTTTCTTTGTACATGAAGATGCCTCAAAATGCCATACATAGCAAATCCTCAATAATCTGTGGTGGTGACTGGACGTAGACAGGTTAATAAGCTCAGCAAGTGATGGAGTAAAACAAGTGATGTCAAATAATGCAGAGGACAAGAGGATCCTTTACTCCACCCTCCCCCAGAGCCTTTACAAGTTGCTGCCCCAGCACTAAACAGATGAAGCCCCATTACCTACAGTGGTGACAGCAGAGAAATGGGACAGCCTCATTTTCCTCTTCCCCGGGGCTCTGGGCCGTGTGTTGCCAGAGGAAGATAACTGCAGTGAGACTCAATGCAAATCAGCTGAGGGAGCCGTCTCCAGCTCCACAGCTGCAGCAGAAAGACACTGGTTCAGTAAAACCACAGATTAAGAATGATTATCCTTTACTTGGGTTTGCAGTGATCAGCAAGGTTGTAGCCAAGAGGCGACATACTTTCACCATCCCATAGTTCCCAAGGTGGAACCAGTCATGCTGCTGCTCTAGATGCCAACGCAGCAAACTTACATGTTCGTTTTCAATGTGGCTTTGAGGTTTACTAAGTGATGCTGGTCAAAGCCCTCTTACTGTTTGCCAGTAGAACAAAAAAAAAAAAAATTTTTTTCCTACTCTTGAAATGCAGCTGTATTTTACTGCAAAGGAGGGGGAACTGAAAATAATTTTCTGCATCAGTATTATCAATTATCCAAAGCCCATTTGCACCATTATGACTTTAATGTTCTCCCAACAGAAATATAATTCTCATTATTTTTATTGGGTTTTATTTTTATATTGCTATTAAATGCATATCACCAGATTCTCTGTTTTCTTAAACTACATGGACCAAATATCCAACCCAGTATGAAACCCTGACTTTGAAACTGTGCCCCTGGGCTTAGGCATGTATGCAACATGCACAATGGTGATGCTGAAATTGTTTAGGCATCGGATCATTTATATAAATAAAACTACGCAAACAAACATTCTGCTCTTGAATTTTACCATAGCCACCAAAACATACTTGGTAGCAGTCATATTTCCAAACATTCCCCTTTCTTGACTGAAAAGAACTAGTATTAGGGAGCAGGTAATGATGTCCTTCAGCACAGTTCATTAAAACATGCTAAGCTCTGAACAGAAAAATTCTAAAAGAACAGTAACTGTTTGAGAATATGGCTTCTTTGATATTTTTCTATATATGTTTTAAAATCAAGACAAATTCAATCCCAGTTCCCTCTTCTCCAAACATAGAAAAGGATAAGGTAAAATAGGTGTACTCCAACACGGGACAAATTACTGTTGTGATTCTGTTGTAAAATGTAGCAGTTCTAGTCTTTTCACATGGATCTGCGTATTTAGTAAGTAGGGACAACCTCTCTTTCACAATCCAGTTTCTATCTGTTACAGTTAATTCTAAGATGGTATTATTTTTATATATTAAATCAAAAGACTAGACGTTCCCAAAATAAACATACTTATTATTTTGAAGATATGCACGTGTCAAACCATAAATCCAAAGCAGGCACTGAATGAGTATGGAAAGAGTTTTTTCCAGTGCACTCGCACTGCTCTGAGTACACTTACTAAAGAAACCTAGAAATAATGGGATCAAATGTAAAATTTTTTCTGCTCCAACCCTCTTATTCACTACATTTCTGAAAGTATAATTTACCAGGTAAATCCCTCTCTCACTTCTCCCTCACCATTCCCTCTGGGGCGTTTTGCATCCCTGCCCGAAGCCTCAGAGCCCAGTCCACCAGCGGCAGCTGGCCAGGCAGCCTCCCTGGCTGCTGCCCCTTCTCCAGGGCTGCACACCAACGTGGGGACCGCAGCGCTGCCCCGTGCCCAAGCAAGCTGTCTCAGCGAGCTCCTTTGGTCAACATGAATAATGGAGTGCCTGGGCTGAGTCAGGGCTGAGCAGGCTGGATAAGCCCTCTCCCTGGACCTACATGATGGTCCTTAAGCAGGCTCCCAATGTAATTTTAAACTTCACTTCATCATAATGATAGGCTACAAACGAGCCTCCTATGAACATAATAAGCATGCTGAAAAAGATAAACTACTTTAAGAAACACTATGGCAAAGACCAACTGGAAGTGGGACATAAACCAGTAAAGCCACAGATTCAGCTGCCCCCCTGAAACTGCCCTCTGCCATGCACGTGTGTCTGGCAAAGAAACTCTCACACACAAGTGGGCATGAAAGGGTGGGTATAAAGGCTTCCCTGCTTGTTACCTCATTCCTCATTTTCAGTTCTACCTATGATTGAGTGCTCTTCCAATATACAAATTTATAAGGCTTCATTGTTTCATACAGTAGTAGCTGATGTATCAAGCCTTTTTTTTTTTTTTTTTTTTTCTTTTTGCCTTACAATTCCAGCTCAGAGACTTCTGTTTGCCTTAATGAATTTTGTTTGCATATTTGACTGGCATCAGGTTAAGCAGGTATTGAAATGTGATATAACAACCTAATCAACCGTTAACAGGTATAGAAGAAGTCCTGACAAGGAACAGTCTGAAACCCGTTCATGATGAGATTCTTTCTGATAAGGGAAAAAAGACAAGTGTAGGACCAATTTATGCATAAATTGGTCACATTTTCACACCTAGCCCCAATTATCCAAAAAGGGTTTAACATTATATTTATATTGATAAGCTTAACAATGTTGAACCACGACTCTGGGATGATCTGTTACAATTCACATCCAAAGCGACCAGAAGGAATAATTGGAAACCCTCCAGCATTTCAAGAAATAGAAGCAGCCTTGAAAAAGATGAAAACTGCCGTACAAGGTCTGGCTTTTGCTGAAATTACAACATAAATTTCGAATGAAGGATGGCCAAGAATAATTCAACAATTACAAATTCCCCTCTAAAGACAGAGGGAATGCCATAAGATTAGAGAAATTGAGTCATCCCAAACGTCTCCAAATGAAAAAAAAAAAAAAAAAAAGGATAGTAATGACTACAAGCTGAGTGAGACATTTGATAGACTGTATCACTGATTGATTGTACAGGGGTTTTAGCTGAACAACCAGTTTCTATGCTATGAATAGCAATAGTTGGCTACATAAATAGAGAGGATACTTGCCAAACAATTATGGAAATCCTCATACTCATCACCAGTGTGTAAGTTAACCTCAAGGCATATTAGACTGTCTTTAATGGGCTACAATCATTTTGACATCTTCTCCAAGGCAAGAGCACCCATAAATGCCTAACTGATTTCCCGTACAAGACAGGCCAGCAAGGCCAACCTGTCACATGCAAGTATCTCAAACAATCAAAACCTAAATATCTACCCTTAAATCCCCCTTTAGCTGATGAGATTGTGATTCCTCCTACAAACCCCTTCTGTTTTCCAGAATCAACTCATACAATAATGAGGAAGAAGCTCTCCCCTGAGTACTGTCTACAAGCAGCAGAGAGACCAAGGTGAAGTCATATACAGGCTTTTAAAAATGTATAATAAAGGAAGTTAAATAATAACTCCACCTATAAATCAAGGCTGTATCTTACAAGAGGCACAGAGATCATTTTGGTTTCCCCTCCTCCAAAGTTTAGCACAGAAGTACAGGTGTCAACAAATGCTGGCGCTAGTTACAGCACCCTATACGGTGGCACCCCAGGTTTTGTGGCAACAGCATTTGTGAGGGTTCCACCACTCCTTTCCCACCCCAAGATGCTGGGAGGGCAGCCCATGCTGCTGGCCTTCCTCTTCAGGGATCTCTCCTGCCTCTCCATCCCATCTTCAGCTCTTCCCTATTCCCTTCTTTCTGCAGGAGTGGTTGACCCAGGCTTAGCCCTGAGCTGGCATCCTTGCCCAGCAACATTGAATTTTGCATATCTTGCTGAGAAACCTTGAGCCATCATAAGTCGTGTCTGTACTGAACCGTGCTTATAAATAAGGTTTTTTGCTTCATGACAGATCTAGAACAATGAAATAAACTGCAGTTGAGTAAAGACAATCTTTTTTTTTCCCAAAACTATTGGTAAACTGGAAGATTAGAAAAGAAATCCTCTGAGGATGAAGACACTGTAATTGTTTCAAACCATATTTTCACTTAGATTAAAAGTAAATGAAAATAAACAAAACAAAAAATGAAGGAAAATTCAGAACAAAGTCAAGTGAAATAACACAATATTTTCTGTTTTTAAAACATCAGGATGAAATTGTGAATAAAGACAGTGAAACTACATACTTGGAAAACATGAGGTTGAAACACTCAGGAAATTTCTGGATGTTTTTCTTACCTTTCTTCCTCTGTGTGAACAACTTAGTTCAGCCGAGAAGAATTTAACAATATTTTAACATTTCTGATTCTCTGTTCATGCACAAATATAAAATATTTATATCTATTTATATATCACACACACAAATATAAAAAAATGATTCAAATTATTTTTTTTTGCTGTGTTGTTCTTGTAAACCAACACATAGGCACTTACACATCTGATCTGGAGAGGTGCTGAGCACTATCATCAACCACTGATGACACATATGAAGTTAAAGCTCATCTTTGGAGACATGCTGATGACAGTTCTGAGTCCCATCCTGAAGTCAGCCTCTGAGGCAGCTGCTAAGCTATTGCCCACCCCCCACACCCCCAAATCAGAAACAGAAGTCCTAATCAAAGCTGTGTAGTTACTTAGGTGTTTGTAGCGATGGGGCCATACCCCCTCCAGCATGCGCTGTGCGCTGATCGACATGAGCAACATCTCTGTTTGCTCTCCCCCCACCTGCCCAGGGGATGAAGTATGTGGAACATTTTGCTACCATGGTCCTTCCTAGTCTTGGAAGTCCCCCAGATCCCTAGTGGGCTAATGGAGCTTTGCACAGCATCCAAGAACTAGATACATTTAAAATCACAGCCAATACTCCAGCCTTATTCTAGCTGGGGTGGTTTTGGGGGGCAGGTCTCTCTGCACAGCTGTAAAAGCTGGGTTTATAATTGCCAAGATCTGCCTGATTAGTACACAGACTAACAAACTTTCACATCAAAACCAGACCACTGCTTTATACACACACACACACACATATATATATATATATATTTGTAGTTGGGTGCCTAAGTGCTTATATTTGCATAAACAGTGCTAGCATAATTTAAAACTATGATGCCAGCACCCTGTTTCTAAGGGACTTTAGGGGTGTGGATGTGTACTAGAGAGTGGGCCAGGAAGAGAGTCAATAATTCATAGTATCCTTCCACCGTGTACTCCTTAGAGAAACTCTAAAGTACATCACTGACATTTATTAACAGATCCTTAGAAGACTCTCCTTGAAAAGCACAAAGACAGTATTATTGTCCCATTTTATAGAGTGGAAACCTGAGGTAGGAATTTAAAGATATGTACTATCTCACCGAGACATTAAATGAACAGGCCAAGACAGACTCCAAGCATTTTTCACTCCCAAGGTAAAATTGTACTGGAGTGCATTTCTGTGCAAGCTCTCACTTACGGCCAGCAGGAATGAGAGGCGAAGGTGCAGCTCAGATCATCTGCAGTAAGTAAAGTCACAAACCTGAGTGTGGCCAATATAATTTCCACAGAAAACATTGTTTCCACAAAGCAGAAATCAGAGTTCTACATTAAATTAATCAGAAATTTCAATTTTGTAGGCTTGGCACAGAATAGGTACTATCTCCCTTCAGCAAAAAAATAAACAATAAACCATTATGACTATCACCTCAGTCAGACATAGAGAAAAACCTGAAAAGGTAACTGAGCTTGATGTCACAACTTTTCAGGGTTACAGCTCTTTTCTTTGGAGGTGTTGCTGTCCTATCCATCCCTGGTGATGGTGGTAAATCCCAGAAGCAACGCATCTCCTAGAAATACCACTGCATTATATTTATACTTTTCCTTTTTAATTAAATATTATTTTTGCATGGACCTACAGAACGAACTCTGTCCCTTGGATCAGAGCTGCATATATTTTAAATTATTAACAATCCTTGCAATTGGGAAACAGAAAGAAAGAAACGAAGGAAAGTAGGAAGAAACCTGTGTAGTGCAGTAAGAAGGATGGCCATCAGTATACCTACATTCCACTAGCAGGAACTTTAGCACATACGCTTCAGCATTTAAAACCTTCCACACCTCTTAGTCACTGACATCCTATAAAGCTGATGCCTGACCACCGTGGCTAAAGCTGTGCCGGGTCCCCTCCTGCTTCCCTCCAGCCAAGAAAAGCGCCCGACAGCAGCCTGGCAGGAGAGGTGCAGACAGACCACGGGCAGCCCTCCCAGATGGAAAGGCAATGCAGTTGTTCCCCCATCTCTCAGGACACAGTTAAAAACACAATATTTAAACACTGCTGCCCACCTTTTAAAGACAAAACCACAACACTGCACTGCCTGGACATGGAATTAATCCAGTGTGGAGGTGTGGCACTGAAAATAAAAATTTGCAGGAGCAGGCAAAATCCAAGTAATTTTTTTTTTTCTTTATCTTTTCATTATTAAATAAAGCATATAATGATTTCAGGTGAGGACGAACTTGGTCCTGGTAGTTTCTGTATGATGATGTTGTACAGTAAGGAATTTCTTACACTTGCAAAACACTTGTTGGTTTGTTGAATAATCCAAAAATATGAAGTAGGGCAAGGCATTCCCACAGTTCATCTTCACAAAACATGATGTCATTTATGTACAGACTCTTAATCCTATTCCTCCTCCTATTTTCCTTTCAAATACATGTTTTGTATGGAGTTATCCATCAGACAGCACATTGTCAATGGGATGTGTCATTGCTGTGTGTGTATTCTGATAAAATGAACCTAATGCATATGTAAATCTGCCTTCTTGGGAAAAGTGTGCAGAAACACATTTGGTTTGAAATCTCTCACAGCAGAAAGATTTAAGAAGAGTAGAGATGAAAATTTCCCAGCTGCAAGACTGAAGCAGCAGCCCTTGCGATCTGAAGGATGCACGCCATGGGGAGACCCCAGGAAAGCCCGGGTGTCTGCCCGGGGCAGCACCGCTCCGTGGGCAGGCACAGTGCCAGGCACAGGGGTGGTGGCCCCAGCTGCGGGGGTCCCCCCTCTGCCACCGCTGCCTTTCGGCATCCAGGGGCCGCGGGGAAGGAGAAGGCCCTCGCCCCACCGCACTGCAGACATGAGAAGCGCCGTCGGGCAGCAGCCGTGTAACCTTGTAAGAGCTCTGGGCAGCCTCACTAATAAAATCATGCAGACGACCAGTACATGCTGCTTTCGAAATATTGTGCTGCTAGGGACTGTCGGAAAAGTGATCACGGAGACCTCTGTGGGAAAAAAAAAAAAAAGAAAAAAAAAATCATGATTCTGGTAACACGTATTTAGTTTTCTAATTGAGGTGGGGGATTTTTTTTTTTTTTTTTTTAAATGCAAACCCACCAGCTCTTTTGAATGGACTCTTAAATATAATCATTTACAATAATTTGTACGAAAAATAATTTAAGGAAAGGATTTAAAGATATTACCTGGGAAATTGCTTTGTTGACAACAGATAGATATTAAGAGTTTATCCTGGCTGTAAATAGGCACCACTTTCCTAGCTTTGTTATCATAACAGGGTTTTTTTATGATTATTTTAAAGAGTTTACAAAAACATTGTAATGTTAATAGACACCTTCTGAAAAGACTGAAAATAAGTATGTAAGGACATTAATGAAAAGTTCATCTGATATTAAAAAAAATACGTCCCTCCCACAAGTAACTAAATCTTACTCAAAATAAAATATATAACCTATTTAAAAACAAGCTGATAAAGGTATTATTGATGCACAAGTGCATAATTGTATGCACCTTGCCATCCATATGTACGGAATTTACAGGTAGAAGTATAAGGTGGAAGGTAACTTCGTTGTTATACCATTATGTACCTGCTGTTCTAAAAAATAGTATTTCTTAGTTCTTAAACCAAAAAACAAGTTCATATTACATATTTTAAATGTTATAGACTACATATACAAAGAAAGGGTTTCTGTTTTGTAACACCATTTTTAGAAGCAGCTGATGGCTTTGTGTAAAGCTGCTTTGAGAGCAGGGAGGGTATCCTTTACAGAAGAAAAGTGAAATCCAAAGCTATCTGTTTATAAAGTATTTTTGTGAGAGCACAACTGTCTCTTCGGTTGGAAAGTGGAAAATATAAATAGAAGACCTTTGTGATCTGAAAATATAGTCGTTTTTAAGCTGCACCTTTTAAAAGAGTATCTCAAACCCTGAAAACCTTCTCCTGTATCTTGCTGTTTAAAGTAACAAGGTGCATTCTTCCTTACAGCAAGTCATATACTAATTCACTTGTACCACGTATCCTTCAAAGTATGTTGTGCCTGAGATCAGTGAAAGGCTTTGTTTTGGTTTCTAAGTGCTTTCTTGTTTATTTGAAATGGCAGTATTTACATCTCATAGCTTATTAACTCTAATCACCCAGTTCAGTAATTAAAAAAGAAGAGTTGTCTACTGACATTGATCACAATACTAAAAGCCATAGTAGAAAGAATCTAATGGAATATTTTTGTAAATTGGAAAAAAGGACAATTATGGGAACAGGAAAAAAAACCCTAAACTGTATAGCTTATTTTAATTAAATCAATATGATATCGTTCAATTAAGGTAGTGAAACAAAGGTAGGAGATTGTGGAGTTTGATAGGACATTAACAAACATATTAATACTTCGCAGATTTCAGATGAATACATGGGATGATACCTGAGATAAACTCAATTTCTTTTTTTTTTTTTTTTTAAACAGTTACCCTTTCATATAAAGAGTTGGAAAAAAAAAAGACAAAATGAGACGGTGAAAATGGAGCGGGTAACACTCTGAAATTCATCTGATGGAAAATGTGACTTCTTCATTCAGAAGAACTTCTTTTCCTTTTAGTAGTAACCATCTGTTGATCATTTCATTTTATGAGATTATTTTTGAAATAGAAACACTATATATTATGACTTTTCCTCCACATATAGTATTGTACAAATTTCAAAAGACACTATATTTGATAACTAACACTTATTACTTACTGCCCTTTACAAAACATTCTTGGCAGAAGGTTAGAAACTGACATTTCCAGTTGAAAATAATGCATTGTCAAATAAGAAAACTGTAGGCTATAATTTTTAACACATGTATCTATTATTTTAAACATGAAACATTGCTTCAGTTTGACATTAATTTATATAATAGGGACAGAAAAGGATGATGCAATTTTCAGGGGCTATCTACATTTAATTAACTAGCAGCAGTTGCCTGTAACAAAAGAAAACTCTGCTACAAAAAATAAAGCCTGTTTGTGCACCTTCTATCATGCATTATTGAAACACACAATGTCATTATATGAAATAATAAGTGCTTAAATAGAGGCAGCAACTAATAAATGCAGACACAAAACTTTCATAAAAGTTTGTAAATACAGTATTGTATGGAAATTCTGATGCATATTAGCTCTCATATGCACTGTAAAATGTTTTATTATGAAAAAAGTGTGTAAGATACTTATCTTTTAAATTGGAGTTTAATATTTTATTAGTGCCAGGCACATAATTCTCATGAAATGGCAGGAAACTCTTTTTTGTATGGATATAAATGTCTAGAGTTTAATATTTCAAAGATAAGTACCTACTACTGCATCTATCACACTGCAGCTTAATGGAATTTACTTTTTCTTAAATATTTATACTGTATGTGTGTTTGGTTGTCAAATGATTGTATAACTACTGAGGCAGAACTGATAAGCTGGGCAACAATCTTGCGAGTTATTATTTTTCAAATTTGAAATGTTTAAAATCTTGAATACAATAAAGAATACAGGATTTGAGAATTTTCAAACATGTAATTTCCTTGGAAAAACAGTATTCTATAATTGACAAACAAACAAGAAGTTCTTCTAAGTGAACACTAGATCGCAGAAATTGTCTGACTTTTCCCAAACAAATTACATAGAAAGAAAAACAGAATGACATTAGTGAGAAATATTTCCTGAGAATCCAAAATACACAGTAGTGAGCAAATTAAACTGAGACCAGTCTCTGATATTTCCAGTGTAATGTACAGAGAGCATCATTCAGGTTCTGCAATACTGCAAACTATTTCATCAGTTCTGAGAAATGCTTTCTGATCCATGCTGATACAATTACCTAGCCTTTATTGGCAATTTAGACCTGCTTTTAGGGACATTTTAGAGCAAATGATGTTTTCTTGATATTTTAAAAAAGCAGCACTATTTGCTATACCTTTGGGATAAGGTAGAAATGGAGTTAGAGGCTCATTAAATATCTGATTGGTACAATGTGGTTTTTGTTACTGTGGACTAAACTACCAAAAATGAAGATATGTTCCTGGAGGTTCTGCTCCCCCTTGCAATCAAATGGTATTTGTATTTGGAATATTTCTGTAAAATATCAGCCAGCATTTACTACTACTGTACTACTTAAAAGAGCCTTAAAATCTGCCTATTAATTGAAAGATGTTGAAACTTACCTAATACATTTTTAATATGAACATGTGTGAAGGGCACAACACATCTTTGTTTGTTCCTATAAAAACGTGGTGTCCAGATTATGACCAAGCAGCCTGAATTCCTTTTGATGTTTCTGTAAGAAGAAAAAAGTGAAGGAGTTACAGAGATGAAAAAGCTAAAATGAGATACTCTTAAGTGTTTTTTACACAGGGATTTAACTGAAATGATACCTGAAACTGGACAAGTCTACTGAATGACACAAAGCTCAAAAGCTCCTACCAGTGTGTCTTGCAACTTGTTTATCTTTAAGTTAGAGACTTAAAGACAGCTGCAGTAGCCTTACATTTTAGAATTTAATTCAAAATCTGCTTTCCTAAACACTGCCAAATCTGTTAAACTAGGTCCTCTTGTCCCAATTACTTAAAATAGCATATACAGTCAAAAGTAGACCCAAAAGTTGTATCAGTTAACATTTCTTTGATATTTTCAACTGTTTTCAATTTCCCCCCTGCTTTTGGAAAATTCACGAGTGTTTCTGAATTCTCTATATGACACAGCTATTTTTATGCCATATTGGTCTGAGTAAATAACATACAGGAAAGTGTGATAAATCAGGAGCATACCATTGTGATAAATAAAAGCTGATAATTTAAAACTCTTTTAGATAGAAGTGAGATGCCTCATGAGAATACTAGTGTGGTAAATAAAATCTGCTAATTTAAGTATTTTAAAATAATGCTTCCTGCTGTTAGCATCCAACACACAATGTAGCAAGACAGTTATTAAGCAGCCCAATCGAGGAGAGGATTGCATCACTGTCAGTATTATGGGGAGGAAACTTTTGAACTGTGAGTTTCTCCAAGGAGATGGAGCAAACTCTGCAAAAGCTTATATAGCTGACACATATAACTAATTTGGTGTAAACAAACATATAAAGAATATGATCTAACTTTAAGTCATAGGTATTTGCAGACCCAGCAATGCTACTGTTACAGTCAATGTCACTGAAATCAGTTTCAAGTAAGGCAAATTGCACTTTAAATTTAAATTTAATTTTAAAGCAAAGTATGTTTAGCTCTTTCACTCTGAGAGGGGAATTATCTGAAATTCGACTATTCTGAATCAGACACTCATCCACCAGATTAAGAAATATTTTAAAGCCCCGGTTTCAGAAAATTGCCAAAAACATCTCATTGCCAAAACATCTTTTTTGTCCTTTCACTGCCCACTGAAAATTTGCTAGCTGTAAAACAACAAGCAAATGGGAGGTGAAAAATCAAAAAATCCTGCCAGAAATTCAGCCCCACCACATTGCTGGGGAGGTCCAGAGGGGCTGGCTGGCCCCAGGGGCCAGGACGTGCTCCCCTGCCCTGCACAGTGAGAAGCAAAAAAGGAGCCCCACAGATTCTTCTCCTCCCCAGAAGGCAAATCCAAAATAACAGTCCCACAACCTTCATTTGGCCCTATCATTTCCCTTAAGAAAATGCCACCTGTTGCCATCAGAGATTTAAACACCCAGTGCCTGACGCTTTGTGCTTCAGCAACCTCCCCCTGCGTGCCCCCCTGACAGCCTGCGCCTACTGTGGGGTGCGATAAGGGCTCTACAGACATGCCCTGCTAATTTCCTTGGCACAGGGTTCATATTCTGAAACCACAGCCTAGCTAAATTCTGAGAGGAATTTAGGGAGAATTAAAGGACTTCAGAAATGCCCTCTGCTCATTCCTGCCCCACAGGTTATTGTTTACACTCTTAAAAACGGAGTCCAACATACAGGTAAAATATTACTACTATGGTTGCCTGGCAAAGCTCAGGGATACCAAAATGAAGCAAGGATACAAGGTTTAAGATCCTGTGTTAGGCAAAATGTGGAGGTTTGGTGTTCTTTTTTAAAACAAATACATTGAAAAGTGAAACAAAAACTTGAGCTGCTCAGCACAGTAAAATGTAAGCTGTTGGGCACGAGCTCAGCACTGGCAAGTTCAGCAGGCTCATCTGTCGACATGGGAGGCTGTGAGGTCCGGCACGTTCTGTCCACCAAAAACAAAACTTGGCAAGAATTGGTATGAGGTATTACCTTTCAACTCTGAATTTTTGCAATTAGCACATTTTTGTTCTCCTCAAAAAAAGAACCCAAACAGGAACAATCAACAAACTTCATAGATGCACCTATATTTCATGTTCGGCGTTCATTACTCATACTGCCAGGGGCAGAATTAGAGCTGCAATTTCAAAAAATGCTAACAGGTATCTGGGAAAAATAGCAGTGGCTGACCATTCCAGTTATCTTGCAGAAAGAGCTCAGAATTTGGTAGTAAAAGACAGCGTATTCTGTCATAAAACTGATCCTACAAGTGCAAATGAGCAAAAGACCCAAACCTCCACTATTTTGAGAGGAGGGACATCCAGAAAATGGCCAGTACCCCAGTACCTGGGGCTGAAGGAGGGGATTGCAATGGCTCCTAGCACAACAAATCACCGGGACCTGCTGTGGAGTTAGAAGTCACAACTAAGCTGAAGGAAGGAAGTTTTCCAGAGGCCTCACTGAGAGAGAAATGAGCTGGAAAGCCCAGGATGAGATGCACAGCGCTCCTGTGACCAGATACAGAAGACCTGTTTTTTCCCCTGTTCTTTTAAGCAAAGGACATTTGTAGGAACAATGCCACAGTGACTGACATTACAGGGATTAACAGTGCCTGCCCTGAAGAGCACAGGAATTATCTCACGTGCTGGGCTACATAAAAGAATTCGAGGACTCACCAGCCTTGTCTGCAGGTGCCAGGGCACACCTTCCTTTGAGAAGCATAAATATTGTGACCGTATCTGAGGACCACACAGTTCCCATCAGCATCTCTGTGGATGAGGGGCATTGGTACTATAATCAAGCAGTCAGCCTGTCTATCTGAGTAGATATTAGACCACTGCCACAGCAAAGTTCGACACAGTTTTGAGACAAAAACAACAGAATAATTGTTGTGATACCATACGGCATCTGTATTAACATGAGCAAATTATTTTGGTAGGGATTCAATTTCATAAATGTGGTTTCAAAGGCTGTTCCATGAGCACTATAATCTTTTTTTCCTTCTCACCAAAATGAATAAAAACTTTACGATAGGTTCAGCACAGTACTTAAGTATTTGTTTTGTTAATTTCTTAAAACAAATTGGATTCCCAGTAAATACAAAACTTGGACAGCTGCATTAAGCAAGCAGTGGGGAAGCAATCTCATAATGATTATCATGCAGAAGTGCACTACAGAAGAATTCCCAGAATTTAATCCAAACTGTTATTTGCTCTATTATAAACCTTCTATAAAACCCAATATAAAAATTCCTGAAGGAAGAGAAAGCATTTTTAAATATTTGCAAATACCCTCCAATGATTAAAGAAATGTGTGAAGGATGAGATGTTAACGAATGACAACAGAATTAGGAGATATGGTCTTTCTCCTTATTTTATTGCACTGAGAGGGAATCAGAGCAGTTGTAACCATTTTCCTGCCAGCTGCAAGTTTTTGAGGCCAGACCACCTAGCTTTAGATCATGAACCCCAGTAGGACAGACTTGTCCCAGCTTCCCGCATAAGCTGGCTCCATTCACGGTGGGTCTGGGGAACTTGACCCCAAAGTAGGTCTCATTCACCCGATGAGGCTCTGGAACTTCAGCCATCAACAGGCATTGGGGTGAAAATACCAAAAGTGTTAGTCTTGTGGTTTCAAAGTATAAGAGCATGTGGGAGTAATGAATCTCGGTACCAGCCTGTAGTGCCTGGGATTTTGTGTAAGGATATTTGTGCACTTCTTTATCTAAATGTCTTTATCTATGGCTGCAGGGCAGGAGGAGACAGGACTGGCTAATGCTCACCTGATGTTCTCACCAAGTGTACAGGTACCAGTGTACAAACCTGCAGTCACAACAGCACCGCGTCTGGACAGCAAACCCCTCACCTGTTGTCTCTTATCTTTGCACAGAATTTGTCTTTCAGAAACAAAATAGCTGTGCACAGCAATTTTCATAACGCTTCAAGGGGACTCATAAGCTTTCTGTAGTGATATATGAACTTACTCCCCTTGGTGCTGCCAGGAGGGAGGTCATCAAGAAAACATCCCATACAAGTGATTGGGTTAGAACATCCACAATTCTAATTATCATTTATTTAACCTTGAAAAAAAATCTCTTTTTAAAGCAGAATACTATTTTAAAAAAATAAAAATAAAATCTGTCATCCCATGGAGCAGACCTTTGTAGATTTAACAGCTAAGGCAGGCTCCCAGGAAGCAGGATTTTGGGATCTTTCCAGACAAAAAGATTTGGCCAAAAAATTGAAATCTCTCTTCTGTGAGCAACTAATTAGACTTTGACAAGTCTTACAGCCATTAGCATCCCTCCACAGGCCTCTGCAGGACATGTTGTCACATGCAACATTATTTTGGCGAGCCCCACAGCCCCCGGGAGTGAAGGGCAGTGTCCATGCGAGGCAGCAGCACCCAGCCTCGCGCCTGGCTGTGCCTTGGGCAGCACAAAGCCAGTGCTAATGAAGTGGCCTCCCAGAAGAGCTGCTTGGCGTGGGTGCAACACCGTACTGACACTTCTCCACGGCCAGAGATCTCACCTGGGATAGCTCAATGATTTTTGTACATTGCTACTTTAACTTTTTACTCTTGCTGTTCTGCCTGAAACAGTCCTATTTCACCCCGACCCCGGGGCTGATCTAAAGATAAATGACACATCTCTCCTCATTGCTTTTGCTCTCCCCAGTGGTCACTGCCAAATGGACTCCTGTAAGTTCTTGGGAAATGAGCAGTGTCCAGCTCTCATAGACCCTCACTTATGCACAGGTGAGGCGGGGAATCTACACGCCACCATCCAACAGCTTCACAAACCTAATACGCCTACCAACCTTGTACCATCCAGCTGACATCAGAAGATGCAATTTTCAACCCACTCACCGTTTTATGGCAGATGATCTTCTGGGGGGGCTGGTGGAGCACACACCACCACATGGATCTGACATCCGATTGCAGTCAGCAGCAGAGGTAATGGTCTGTAGGGCATGGAGCCCTCCTGCAAGTGCCACACCATGCTCATGTGCAAACCCTATAAAATATAATCCTAAATGTGTGCATATTTATACATGGAAGAGAAAAATATCTCATTTCTACCGGCATACTAAAACATGCCCTTCTTTACACAGAGAATGCCACAACTACCAGTGAGTTTCCACATTTCTCAGCTTAGAAAAGAGGAGCAGATGTTTCTGTGGGGACAAAACAGGCCACCAAGGGGGGACATTCTGCACTCCACCTCCATGCTGTCAGGAATGGAGAAGAAGGGCAAAGACTGTTCAGTGACCACAAAGTAAATCCAGGGCAATGCCATCAAGTTAATAACTACCCAACATTATGCAAGCAGTATACTAATTTACCCACAGGTTAGAAGTGTCTACTGCTGTTTCATTAATAGTAATTCTTGCAAATTTGAGAGCATAACTGTAATCAACCCTAAGGGCATGGTGTTTCTATTGTCCCTGTCACTAAACCGCCATACTTATTCCCACACGGTACAAGGTATATTTAATTTTCTCACTCACAAACGACCTTGCTTTCTTACAAATTTATAACAAAAGTTCAGGAGACTGTGCTCCCTCACAGACATGGTTTTTAACCTGCAAACGTGTACCAAGGTGGAAGGGCCCCCTGGTACTCCAAGCAGAGGCACGTGCTGGGGCTGCTCCCCCCTGAAGCTTTGAGAGACCTCACTGCCAGCTGGGAAATATGCATTTTTGGAAACACTAAAACCCTTGAAGAATGTTACCAGGGATAGAGACACTTAAAAACCACACAGCAGTTCTGCAACCACAGCTTTTTAAATGTTGGGCCCGATTCTTGGTTGGGCTTTATGTCTCATTCAAGATGATGAAAATTCCTTCATTTTAGCAAAGTTACACTATAGTAAAATGGAAATACTAGACAGATTAATCCAATCCATAACTCGATACTTCCTTAACAGTAGTAGGATTTACCCCCCATCTGGTTTTGTTCTGTTTTTTTTTTTTGTTTGTTTGTTTGGGTTTTTTTACTATAAGCATGACTTAAAAAAACAGCATGTAATTTTCGCCCCTGGATCCCTAAGTACCACCTGACCTCTGTATATCTACTTTTAAGACAGTAATTGCTACCGACTGAAACTGTCCACACTGTTCTGTAACCCATAGTACCAAGTCAATTGTCAAGAATAACCAAAAAATTATGCTCGATGTTTGCTATTATACAACTATGGATTTATACATATTGCAATAAAAACTAATGTCAAAGAATAAAAGGAAAGACAGCAGAGATGATGCAATTTTACACCTGAGTAAGATGTCTCCAGACTTACTAGTGGAACAGTGAAAACCGTGTAAAGTAGTATAAGAAATAAAAATGAAATGGGGAAATCTCACCTCTATCTGTGAAGTTTTCTTACTGTTTGGGGATATAGTAGCCATCAGTGAAAACATGTATTTGAAATAGAAACAAAGGAAACTTAACATTAATGCAAAATGACACTGGTTTTAACCTCTAAAATTTACTGAAAATATAAAAAAAAAAAAGAAAAAAAAAATATGTCTCTGGAAGCCAAAAGGATAAAGCAGATTAATACTCCGTGAGGCACTGGTTTTCTGAGGAAGTACAGTGCAAGATTACTGTGCGTGCTGTCTCTATCTAAAATGCTTTCTTTCCGTGGAGTCGGAGGCACCTAGTGTTTTAAATTCCTCACACTGCATCAGGGTTATGGTACTATGTTACAAAGTTATTCAGAAACCTGATTGGCCATGTTCCTGCAATACATTTTCCTAACCCCAAGATAAAGATCCATGCATCTCTTTACCCTTTAAACAAAAAAGCTATTGTAATAGCATGTAGTGTGATGCATGGCATGAATACCAAAACATGTACATGCACTGCTAAACTGTTTAAGTATGGAAGAAGTAGTGTCTAATAGCATCAGGAAATTGAAATTTAAAAATTTTTCTCACTCACTTATTTGATGAGAACTGGGCTGCTGACAGGTGAAGCAGAAAGTCATTTTTCAAGTTAAATGCCAAGTGGTTATATAGCATAATATTCAGTCAAAATTAACCACCTCACTGCTGCATTGACATACAGCATATTTAATGGCAACTGTTTCCGCAAAGAAAACTATAGACCTTGGGGAATTCTGAGAAAATGGAAAGAAAATCTTACTAATACTTCTGTTACTTCCTTGAAACAAAGAATGATAGTGTGCCCTAAGTTATGGCAGAGAGAACAAAACATAACCATTTGTCAAAATTATAAATATAATATTTTAGACTCTTCCACGTGCAGACTGTATGTTTTAAGTCATCAGATGTGCATACCTAATTTATGAACCAGTTTGGATTCACAACATGATAGAGATAGAAGAAAGGATTTTTGGTGCATTTCAAAAAGTTCTTTGTAGTATCTGAGGCTCAGTCTCAGGGTCATGGTCCTGCAAAACAACTTCTATAAGCTTTTGGACTCTTACTATTATCTCTGAGGACTTTACACAGCTCAGCTTCAAGACTATGGATTAAAAGCGCAAATCTCTCTCCATTGGGAGCTTTGCTTGAAATCTTCTGGATTTAATCTGGATTTAATTTTTAATGCACAAAACAGTAAAATAAATTTTGTGTTCTCAATGCCTTTTGAAGTTATGGTAAATTGAGTGCATAACATAGCTAGCCCTTAACCCTGGAATATGCACTCTTGTTGAGGGATTGCGCTCTTTAAGTGTGGGGTTTTTTAAATTTGTTTGTTTGTTTTTCAAAACAGAGTAACTATTCCTTTCATGCAAAAACTTCTTACTGGGATAGGCTGCAAGGAACTACATCTCTTCTCTTTATGCCAAAAAACCCTGACCCATACAAAGAAAGCTTTATTGCCCAAATAATCAGAGCACATAAAAAGTAAATTCAGAGATAAAGGAAGCATAAGAGGGCAGTAAATAGAATTTTTAAATGAGAATAAACTCCTATGTGAAATAGCAGAACAGAGGGAATGGCAGGCAGTGGCACACTAAAACATGTATTTACTTCTTTTGCTAGTCTTTCCTCATAAAAATTTACACTACAGGTGGTAAAATTAGAAAGGAGGAGAGCAGAAAAGAATACCAAGGAAATTAGCTTTGGTGGGATTTCCAGCTTTTCAAAAACATGTAAATTGTATTTGGATTTTCCTCCCTGATATCCCAAAAGGACAGGCAGGGATCCCAGCATGCCCTCCCACCACCACCAATTAGGATGGAGGCTGGGGGTGAGCTTCCATGGGCAGGCCCCCAGAGATAAGTCCCGGACAGCTGGTCAGTGGGAAGCACCATGGGGAGGGATGGAGACAGCACACGGGTTTTGGGTGTTGCTCTTGTGCCTCCCTGCTAACAGAAGGATCAATAGAGTCACAGCAGCCAGGTTTCCAGGAGGCCCATGAAGCAGTGGGAATATCTTGAGGATAAGCAGAGCAGGAAAAAACAGAGATCTAACCCAAAGAAAGTCCTTTAAAACAAAGGCAAAGACAAACTCTTAAGGCCAAAGATCTGCCTGTCCCTTCTCATCAGTAAAGTCAGGCTTCATAAATGAGTATATTGTGAAGGGAGATTATTAAAGAGAAAAGCATAGATGGCTTTTTGTATATATCAAAATTCTTTCTTTTGCCTTGACAGGATCAAGCAAATAATTCCTCAAAAAGTCACAGAGCTATTCAACAGGTGAACAGCTGCCAAGACAATTTGAAAACTCTACATTATAGTCCATCATGTAACTCATGTTTGTTCAGTAAATATTATTCTCTTGGGACATCTCATGCAGAGAAACAGATGCCAGTTGATGACCCAACCTTTTCCTGGTCTTTCACTATTGTTTATGTAAAAGAAATACAGGTAGATATTTATAAATAGAAATGACTCAAATCCCACCAAAGTTATGTTTCCTTATGTTCCACTCCTCCTCTGTGCGATATATCCAAGATTTTGCTGGTTGAACTCCAGGGAGGGGTGATGGTGGGAAGAAAGATTGTGGTGAACGTGTATGAAACTATCTCAAGGATTTATGGTGTATGAGAAGAGTAAAAACCATAGATTTGTATAATTTTTACTAGAAAAAGATGTATTAAGCTGGCAGCAGCAGTAAGATGAAGGGAAATCATGAAATTCTTCATAGTATTATATGAAAATTGTCAAAGTGTTGGGATGCCCTAATCATCCACGAGCCAGCTGAAAATAAAGTGCATTTATACTGGAATTTTTCACCATCTTTGGACAGTAGCTTAGCTTTGTTATAAGTTGTAATGTTTCACAAAATACTGTTTATTTTATCTTGTCACAGAATACAGTAATAAAAGAATTGTAAATGTATCTTATTTATCAGCATGTCTGCACGTTTGGTTTATCACAGGAGACATGGGTTGTTTTTCCTTGAAGGAACTGAAATGTCTGGTGGTTACTTTAGATGAAAACAGGAGCAACAAAAAGCACTACAGAGATATTCCTCATGGTCGTTGAATGTGATGCTTCTTACCAATTACATCTTATACACAGTTATTAGAATATGGTTTAAGGGGTTTTGTGACAAAAAGAGAATACATCTGAAATGCACACCATTATTAGCAGTACCCAGTAATGTTCTATTGCATGTTAGAATTTATGTAATAAAAATGTTAAACAGCCAGTGATTGGATTTGTTTACAGGATCTAAAGAGGGGAATTGGGATGAACCCATGAATAACTTGCCTTGGAGGAGTCTTTTCTAACTGGATACAGATGGATTGGACCTGGAAAAAGAGACTGATGCAAAGTGACTGTAAAACATTATTCACTTATAGTATTACTTGGAGTATACTGACTATCACAAGTAGGTTTCTTCATGGTCAATCAATATTGCCCCGGCATTAAAATCTTTTTAATGTGACGCATGGAACCTGCTCTTGCAGAAAAAGTGGAAGAAAAGGAAAGAAAGCATGGGGGAAAAAAATCCCACAATGGTCTCTCTCTGGAGAGTCAGTGTGGAGCCAAGTCACCCACCAGAGAGCACTGGCTGCAGGACCCAGCCAAATGGGGCAAGTGCCGCATAGAAGTGCTCCCCAGCACTGGCCCTCCCAGCCCCCTGTGCCCATGTGTCCCAGGGCTTGATGCGGAGCACCAGGGAGGAAGCCTTCCCTGGGAGGCAGTTTTGTTAGAGGCACTTCATATTTTGAATGCATCTCTCTTGGGAAGACAGACTGCGAGTGCCCACCGCTCTGTCTCTCAGTTCTCCCTCTGACCATCTATTTCTCTTTCCCTGGTACTTTCCTTAACAGATATACCTAGCTGTGGTCCTAAAAGTTTAAAACTCCACCTGTATATTAGTGATCCTGACTTAAAATGTTATTTCCACTGCTATACTTGTAAGCAGGAACCCTCAGGATTTTGATATCATTGCTATTGCAGTTAAGCAGCTCAAAGTTATTTTGCTGGAATTGATATTAAATTCTGTAGCATGAATGCCTCTGTGTGTGGATATAAGAATTGGTATGCACATGAAGAAGCTCTGCAGAACAATTAGCACTTATTAAAATCAATTATCTCCTATAATTGAATGAGATAATTCCAGAGATTAAATAATAGGAAAAAATTCTAAAATTATGAAAATGAAAACCATAGAGAGAAGAGCATGTTATGTAATGGCAATGCACTGGTCCCGAGGCAATAACAACCATGTTTTTCCTCCTGGAAAGCAGCGATCAAACTATGGGATGTGTAACAGAATTTACTAATAAATTCTGAAAAACATATTCATTCAGCAATACTTAATGCCTTCATTTACTTTCAGTGTACTTTGAGACAGTGAAATATGTATTTTAAGATTTGATAAAAAGCTAAAATTAACAGAAATTTCTAGTGGCAGAACTGTAAAAATTGACAAGACGCATTAGCATGATTGCTAAGTGAATGGCATGCCTCAAAATATTTGCAATGACAATTTTATTAATTCAGCATATATATGTAGTTTGTGCTACCTGATTAGAGATAGAGAGATTGATGTTAATGTCTGACCATTTATTTATTTTTTCTTTGAAATGTTCTTGTCTGGTAAGATACTTATTTCCCAGCAAGACTAACAATACATAAATGTTGTACTAGTGGGCCTTCAATAATGGATTTTTTTCTGTCATTAAAGTCTAAAGATATGGAAGTAGCAAGTTACTCTTAAGAATTCATAAATGTAAAAGCTGAAGTTGAATTTATAACCTTAACTGTGTCCCTCACGCTGGCATACATCAGTAATGTACAAGTCTATCAATATATATGATTATTACTGTTGGTTTAGTAGGTTGTTTTAAAGATAGTGTACCATTATATCAATCACTTCTTCAAAAATAAGACTTTCTGAGCTGTAGGTCTTGTGCTGACCTTTCAAAAGAGTGACTATTACCCAGAAGGAGCTTGGTCAAGAAAACTCCATTATAATGCTGCTGTTTCTTTTTTTTTAAACTATGACTTAAATAAGCAAATCACCAGCAAAAATCTACTGATTAGCTCCTCTCCTCCCTCCACTGTGAAAATATACTGATTAGCTGCACCACACATCCTACTCCAAATAACGCTGCTGTCAGTTTTGATATAAGACTTGCACTTCATTAACATGCAAGCTGAGCTCTTGAATTTTTTGAAATTATCACACCTGGGTAGATTAATGGAAATATGAGGCATTTAAAAAAATCAAAACAAAACAAAACCCAAACCCCACAAAAACTCTCAAAACCCAAGCAAACACTACTGCAAAAATAGGCAATACCAAGGGGATGTCTTCTCCCTGGAAAGTACTTCCATGTTGTTTCTGGCTTATGCTTAAATGAAAAGAACGGGTCAGGGATAACACAAAGTAATTTAAAGGACTTACACTGCAATACATGGGATTGCCCACAGCTACACCTTGCAATCACCCAGTTCATATTTTAGGTCCTGACATAAGAGTTCATAGTATTTTACAATTCTATGTTCCATGTCAGTGGCTGACTGTGGAGTTGAATATCAGTCCTATTTAAATCTGCAAGAAAATAGCTGCAGGTGACATAACCTTTCATGTAGTACCACTGTGTACATATACAAATAATTGAGGCTCTTGACCCTGTCTATGCACATACAACTGTAAGTACAAACTTGACATTTTGATACTGCTTGTAGCCTTTCTCGTTGTTATTTTCTGTTTCAATAATCCATTGCAGGTAGAAAAATGAAAGAAGGAAGCATGAATGATTAATGCTGTCAAGCTAAAATAATGTATTTAGAAAAATCTATAAATCTGTTATTTGTGGCATTTTAAAACTAAACACGACACTCTTCGGTGCCATTCAGTCTATTTTACAGCAGATAAATGTAAACGTTTTGCAGAAACAATGGCAGCATAACCCTTTAAACACTGGTTTTGGCACCAAAAGTTAAAGGGATCAGCTGTAAACTTCCGTGTATAAATAAATATTAAACATAGATGAATATTCATACAGTGCTATTAATATTTAATATATATATGTATGATGCAAAGTGAATGCGAATAAACTGCTGTTCTTATACAACCTTCCTGCCTTTATCTTCCTGACTGTGCCCACACGTGGACTATGGCCTTATCTCAGGTATTTTTTCTAGCTTGCCTTTGTAAACTGAATGATGTCTGGAATGGACTATATGCTTTAAAATATTTAGTGCATCTACCTTTCTGTCAGACAGGTCAATATGCCCCGTTGGACATTAGATATATATGTTCATATATATATACAAATATTTTGCTCTATGTTTAGTAGTTGCCATTAAATTTTTGGTTCAATAACGGGACAGCTGAACACCTGATGACTGATTTGGAATACTTCAAATTTTCCTTAGATTATTTTTAGCTTTTAAAAAAAATTGTGATGGAAGAATTAGTGCCATATTTGCCCTCTGTTCTGGGACCAGGCTTGCATACCAACCTGGTGCTTATTTCACCAGTAACACAAGTCCTTACCGTGCACCAGCTCCCCCGAAGGCACTGCTGGAGAGGAGGTGGGCACACACTCAGTCCCAGGCTGCAGGCAATTCCCTGTGGATATCCTAAATATTTGATAAACTACCAATGCCACTTGTGTTTGAATGAGATCTTCGCAGAACATTGCAGGTGTTAAAATTATATCAGTGCCCCAATCAACACTTCTGTTGTTTTCTTTCACCTCTGAAATGACAGTCAGACAATCAAGGCAAACATTAATGTAAAAACAAGATATTCTCTTTTATAGTAGTAAGGGGCCTTTCATGCTAAGAAGATGTTTTTTTGCTATGAACACAAGAGTCTACAAGAAAGTCACAGATACCTGCTAAAATGTCTTGGAGTTATTACATTTGTTAGGTGCTCTAGCAAGTCATTTAAAATTAAAGTTAATTAAATTAATGCAGTATTAGCCCAATTGCTTCGCTTGATAAATCTGTAAAACCCAAACTGCGCAGCTCACGTTTCAGGAAACAGGTGAATTAACAATGCACATAAATGATCATAGTGTGCAGATTCAAAAAATAATTAAAGCTTGCAGCAAATTTCACCTGATGTCACAGCAACTGAAGTGCTTTAAGATGTTGCTTATTGCTAGACATCCATAACGCACTTGAAGTGTAACTTCAACGTTAAGAAAAAAACAACTATACTTTCCATTATATCGTGTCCCATTTTGTTTATATAATTTTCATTTCCATGGTGCTCCTTTGTGGTCAAAAAGTCTTTTTAACTGTTTCCTTAGGACCGTGTATTAGATCTCACCTATGCAAAGAACTTGTCACCTACTAGATGTTGCTCTGTAAGATAAGTAACTTTGCAATTGTTTCTCCAGTTAAATGCCTGAAGAAATTAACATCACTAATCCATAAAAAAGTTAGAATTTTACCTAAGTTATGCCGGGTAACAACTGAAATGAAGCAATTGCCTTTGAAAATCAAAATAAAATTATTTTATACCATGGAAAATATTAAGATAAAACTTTTAAAAATGCAAAGTAAATACATATTCTTGACAGAAGAAATTAGTTTTCTATATAAGCAAGTTTATATTATGGACTTTAAAATTTTTCTTTCAGAAAAAAAGACTTACTATTTTTTCTATGATCTTCTCTGTCTTCAATTTGAAGAGCTGTGTTGCCCAGGACAGGTTGCTCTCTATACTGCCATTAACGTGTTCAGCTGCTATTTAACTTCTCAGACCAGGGAGTAAAACCCAGAACAATAACTGCCATATAGGAGGATAAAAAGCAACATAGGTAAAATATGTTGTATTAAGTTTGCAATTGTAGTCGATTGAAATGTACTCGAACTACAGAACTTCCTTAAAGATGCTCATTTCATGCAGCCAATGGGGTTTAATAATTTAAAATTAACTAAACTCTTTTAGTATAAAATGTAATGGTTCTGTCAGAATCGAAGTGCAGAATGCTAATTTAGGATTTTAAATAATAATTCTGAATAAATGGAAATGTCATTAAAAGGGAGGCCTTTTTTTTTTTTTTTACTTTAAGTGCATAAAGGGACACCTTGAATTAATATACGCCATTAAAGATACTCCTAGATCGAGTAAAGACTTACAAATGTCAAAACCCTGAGTGAGCTAGAAAGAATTTAGCTCACAGTTGAAATATTCTGGGTCATAAACATGAACATGTTCATATTGAAAATACTGTAAAACTCATATGTATATTTTGCAAATCATAGAGTTCATAGGAAAGTATCCATATTTCTGTGGGCAATATTTTCTGAAAGCTAAGCCCCCTTCTGGAAATTCATCTATATGCACACTGGTGCTTGCCATCATTGCCAGTCATTGCTCCACCTCTTGTTCTCCTCACTCACACTTCTGGATGTCTATGTGAAACTCAGAATGATCTCATTCCCTTCCTCACCAGCATCAGTGAACACAGGCATCAGCAGGAATTTTGGCCAAACTGTTTCCAACTGAGAGCAGTATGGGTGGCTGGTCCCAAGGGAACATGTACTCTGGGGGGGATGCACAGGAGGGTCATCGTGCCCCCCCATCAGTTCTTGCAGGTCATAGGAAGCCAGTCCTAAGGGTACCAAATAAAACATACAGTCAGGTTCATTACATTGGAAGACAAACCCTTTTCCTAATATTCAGCTTAAAAAAAAATAGGAAATGAAGTGCAAAATGTGTCAGCTCAGAAGGGTTGAGGAGTCCCCGTGGCAGAGGTTAGCTCATGGCGCTGCTCCCTGATTTCTGATGGAGATTTCTGCTCCAAAGCAAGTGCCAGAGAACAACATTCTGCACATATGACTCCTGTTTTGATGGCAGCACTCAAAACAGCCTTTCTTATGCTTTTAGCAAATCTAGGTTAGAGTTGCAGTCAATATCAAGACTTAAAAATTGAGAAAACTAGGAATTAACATCCCATGAAGACAGAAGCCCAAGAGAAGTGGATGGCAGAAGTAAGCCAGACTCCTCAAAACACTGTTTCTGTATTGCATCTTCTTTCATCAGAAACATAAAACACCACCACACCACAGTGATACTTCTCACCCAAACATCCACTATTACTTGGCCACAGTCTTTTCACTGGTGCAGTGATACAGGCCTCTTCCCAATGCACCATCAGGTCTTGAAAAGTGGCCATGAGTTATAAAGCAGAAGAGGCTATTTTTTAATTGTGGAATGAAGCAAAAAATTCAATTTCATACAGAAATACACACACCTTATGTGCAAAATAATTCACCCCCTGACTGGGCAAACCTCTGAAGCTAATTTCTTGTGACTTTGCATGTCATGGTGAGACTTCCCAGTACCTAATGAAGTTGGGAGACCCCTCTCCCATGTGAAGCCGGTCCCTCAGTAGAGGCATTTGTCTAGTTTTCCCTCTCCTACCACCCACTTACCTTCACATGGCCTTCAGGAACCTGTTGCTTATGAGATTTACACTCCTCTGTCAGAAAGAGACTTCTCATTCCAAATGTTTGCATCATCTGCATAAAGGTTTACATTCAGCTATTGGAGACCAGGAATACACCATATGTGTATGTGTGCCTTTGCATACAATACTGCTGAGAATAAAATGTCTATGTTCTATTCCTGATCTATTTCCACAGAACCCCTCTCAGGCCTTCATGGTCTTCGCTCTCATGGTTTCTGGATCTGGGATCACTGACCTTACAGTACCATATGCAAATTTTTTTACAATGTTAGCATATGTCAATGTAAATGCACATGTAGACTACAGATTGCTTTCTCCACAGTAAACTTCTATGACAACCCTTTATTTCTGGCTTCAGCTAATGAGCTTCTACACATTATGTGGTGACAGGAAACGCAAAGGCGTTTGGAGCAAAAACCTGAAGGACATGAAGAGGACCTCCTTCTGTGATACTGTTTTCCTATTAAAGCTGAAAGGAATGGCTTCTTCACTAATTGAGAGGTAAAAACTCAACTTGTGCCATATCCAAAGGATTCACATCTGAATTCCATTCATTCCAAAGAGGGAATAATACTCGCAATTTATGTACAGTAGTGCATTTTAAGTGAAAGTTCAAGCCCACAGAACTGCACAGTATGCACGGATTCTGCTGGTCTGAAAGACAGCAGGAAACAAATGCACCCATCTGGCCACATAAATCAATCACTGAAATCTGAAGATACACCCACAGAAGGGAAAAAATGATTAATAGATCTGTGATGTGTAAATTTTTATTTAACTCTAAAATCACACTAGAAATCGCTTTTTTGAAGAACACCATGTCAAGGACATGAGGACTTCATAATAGTGAGTCTTCTAAATCTGTCAGAAGAGGCAGGGTAGATTAAAAGTACACAGTGAATCTGGAAGCAGCAGTTGGAAGGGTGGCTGTCGCTGTGTTTATGCTATTCCTACCCATGCATGGTGGATGTGTGCCACACAGCGCTGGGCGTCACAGGCAGCCGTACTGCAGCCCTGCCTGCAAGCCGCTCTCGTGTTTTGGTTTAAGTGATTCCTAGGGGCTAAATGTCATATTACTTTTGCTCTATATCTAATTCCCTCAATAGGTTCAAATCTTCACCACAGCATCATCACTGTTGCAGAAGCTGAAGGACCAGAGGCTCTGCTGGCAGCTGAGGATTACATATCTGAGTTTCATTTATTCCAGACAGGAAAATCCCCAAATGTTTGAGAAAACAGGCAGTATAGTCTGCACAGAGCTCAACGTCAGAGTTCAGCATTCTTCTCCACTTGATCTCAAGCTGTTTTTCTGGCAAAGGGTCGTATCTGGGGTAAATCTTTCTGAAAGAAGTCTTCTAAACTGAGGGCCTGAAGGAGGTACTTCTGGATCTGGTCATGATCTCCCTGCCCACTCCATCTGACATGTGGGACATTTCTGCATCTTAGATCTACTGACTCACGTTAAAAAAAGTGTTATACTAGATCTATCCCAAGCACTCCTTGTCATTAAAAATGCAGTGTTTTGGCTGACTTTGGCTCATTGTTCAAGTATTAGCTCCTCAGTAGCCACCTACCTCAGAGACAAGCTGGGCTCTCATCAGTCTGCAGCATTGTGAGACAGTGTCTCGTCTCACAGCTTTTGGGTTTTATTTCTAAAACTTTGGACAAATTTTCATCTCTGAAATAGAATTTTTCCTGCCAATAATATGCTGATGTGTTTTCAAGCATCTTCATGGGTCACTTGGAAAGGAACACAACCATGCAGCAGAACGTGGATGCAGCTGAATCCTTTGACACCATTAATGAGTTTTGTCATTCCACAGAATTGGTAATTGACTCCACAACATTTTGGGACCGGAAACAGCCATCTTAATCTCAACCAGCCTGTTTTACCAATGGGAAGGCCTTGAAAACACAGTCTTTAAATTGGCTGACACAAAGCTCACCCCTATCTCTTTCAGCATTGCAATAAATAAATGATTACAAAGTACTGCCACTATTGTTATTAGCAGCCTGCAAACAAATGTTGAATCAGAACACTGAAGAATGAAAAACTTCTAATGCTCATCTCTGTTTCAAGTCAGACTAATTCCACTGGAGAATGCATTATATACTCACCGGTGCAACGTCTCCAACCTTGGTTCCCGTCACTGTGGACATCCTATTCACAATCACCACCACATTTTCTGTTTGTTTTTTTGTCTTCCTTTATTCACTGACTTCTGCAAACCTTTGGGAGGAGAAATGAAGACTACTATAGCAGCTTTTAAATTGACTCTTATATTAAGAATGCTATGTTTTTTATATCCGCTCTGAAAGGGTAATATGAAACTTATGAAATATTTACTAAGTGTGATGCATAAACAACAAATCACCTCTTTTCCATTAAATATTTTTTTGTGAAAGATATTTTTAATAAAATACTGCAGCTTGCAATTTAATTACAATGAGTAATTAAAACTTAGAGGATAATCATTTTTGGCAAAAAGTCAGTTTTTGTTAAAATTTTAAGATAGAAAAAAGATGCATATTACGACCATAATACTGTTAGTAATTAAGATAAATGCATCAATTATTAAAGATGCAAACATGTCAAGCAAGCATAACTAATTATTTGAGCATGTTAACAGTTGTTTAATGTTAACAAGCAGTGAATTATTAAAGACCCCATGTGTCACATTTTGGACTGCATAAAATATAATGTTCTGGAAGGGTTTATGATTTTCAGGTTTTGCTTAGATCTTTCCAGTCAGATAAGTAATAAATTTAAGATAACTTGCATTTAAACTATATTTTTAAAATAATTAGCTGTAATTGTGCAATGAAATGTTGTATTTCTCACTTTATGAAGACTTCAAAATTCAGTTAAAATGACCAAAATATATCAATAGGTGTTCTGTGCTGTAAATACATGATTTCTGTATGCGAGTGTGCAATTTCTTCATTAAAGAGAGATACAGTATTTGAGAAGCTTAAACTGTCAGCGTAATAACTAAACTGAGATGAAAGAGTGCATTTCATATGAGCTAATGCTCCTATTGGTACCTGGCTTTGTTTTTTGGTGGTTGAATACTGTCCTTCTACAGGAAAGATCCGCAAAGATCCCCTTTGACCCGCTCTTGGCGACTGTGCTAGGGCAGCTGCTCTCTGGTCTCCAAATACCTGTCAGTGATCCTACAACATCTGACACAATAATAAAAACCACCAGAATAGTTTAGAGTTGTACAAATTATCACTATAAATCCTGAAACCCAATTTGTCCTGATTGTGGTTTTAGTGGTGGGTTTTGGTTTGGCTTTTTTTTTTTTTTTCCCCCCAGACCAACATAAAATTAGGCTTATTTTATGAGAGAAGGCTTCTTTGAGCCGAACGTTCTTCCAGTATACTGAAAAGTAAAATCTTTATGTCTAAGCTTTAGCTGTTAAACCTTGAACTCTGGTGAGTCTCCAAAGGATTTACTGCAAATCAGAGAGGAGATGTCACATGATCAGTGATTTGAATTTCTGGATATTTACTGCAATACCTTTTTAGCCCTACCTAACTGTGTTTGCAGACAGACAGACAGCTGTCCACCCAGCTGAGGTGTCTCAAGGTGGATGTGTCCAGAGCCCAACATCCCCTGAGCCACAGCGGAGCCTCAAACGTGGATGCCCAGTGGCTCAGCACCTCTTGCACCCTCCATGTCTGCTGCAGCGCTGGAGATGTAACCCCTCCTGTCTTTGCACTTGCAAAGCAGTCTGGATTAACTCCTATGCTGTTAGTAACAGCAGCTGATAATCTAGATTACTTTGACAGGGCCAGGAAGAAACCACTTAAGCGTTTGACATGGCACATCAAGGGGAAGGTGACCTCTGTGCCTTGCTGAGCTGCAGCCAGGACATTTGCTGATGGTCTTGGAAGAGAGTAGAGCTTCACCACCAACACACCAAGGTGGTGGTCGCCTTACCAGAGTGGGTACCCAGCACCACCTTGGAGATCAGTGGCTTGAATTTGTGTCAGGGGAAGGAAGCATTAAGGAAATGTTTGATTGCTTGTTTGTTGCAGCATATTAATATGAATTAATGTTTGCAAAGCTCTTTGACATCTTTAGATGAAAGAAGATATATACAACTATTAGGCTGTTAACTGGGTGGCTGGAGGGTATGCAAACAGTGCAGACCCAATGCAATACTTGGTTCTTCACACTAATGTTTAATGTCTCTTCTGCCCTGCAATTAGGCAGAAGTTTCATCCATATAGTGTGAACACAGGTCTGACCTCCAAAAACTTGGAAGCAAAATTTACCCATGGTGGTGAGGATGAGCTCATGACAACACACGTCAGCTGCACTGTCAGGTCCTCCTGCAGCGCTGAACTGGCAGGATAAGCACATTTCAGGGGTCCAATACAGAGTCTTGAGGACAGAGAGGATAGCAAAGTTTCTTTTGTCATGGTCTGTTTTCTAGTAAAAACAATCTGATATATCCCCCTCTCCCAAGAATATCTGAAAGGCTACTGCCTTGAAGTATAAGTGGAGTTTATAAATCCAAGCCATCACAAAAGTAAGGAGGTCAAAGCCAGACACACTGGTGGAAAGATGCTGATAACAAAATTATGGGAAGTTAGGAGAGTGGCACCTCAGGCCCAAGACAACAGTAGGATTTCAGGTGCTGGAGGACAAGCATGCCTTTTGCAGATAATTTACTGCTCTCAAACATACACAAAGGAAGTTTGGAGACCCTACTGGTCTTCTTTTTAGTTTATCTTATTTAGTATTTTTCCCCCAATTTTTCTTCCCGTTTCTAGGTGACCTCCCTCCTGTGACAAGGTCTCCCCATTATGACAGTGAGCTCTGATGATAATGTAGGTAACATTCAGACTGAGACCAAGTGCAGCAGAAAGCCATATTTCACTCCTGACCTTCAGCTCCCCCTCTAGTGCAATGCACACATTATATTTCCTTTCACTCATAGCAGGACCAGTGAAACAACGCCGAATGAAATAAGTGACGTTTCCTTAGCTAGATACCAGAGGTGAATAAAATAGTTTTGCCATTTTCACTGCATGCATACTACTCACCACACACTTTGCTTAGCTCACGTTAGATATTAAGACCTCTGCTACACACAGGCAGGGAGAGAAAGACGAGGCAGACCCCACCCTGGTACACAATGCAAAGCGCTTTGCAGCGTGCCCCAGCTGCTACAGCACCATGGGGCCTTGGGGGAAGCCCCTGACGGCACCCCACAAGGTTTTCCATCCATCTCTGCTATCCCAGCCAGAAAAACACACTCACTAAAGTGCAGGAAAAGGTCCTGCTGCCGAGCCACTCCAAAGCCCTAAACCCAAAATTGCGGGTTCTCTCATCTCCAGCACCAACTGCTGCACTACACAGTAGCGCTGGCAGGGCTCCAGACGTATTCCTTTATGTGTCAGGCCTGAATCTCTTCATATGTTAGGGTAGAGCTGCATGTACAGTACTTCCCTTACTTCCAAGGCGTTTTTGCCATCTGTTTCTATTATGGGAGTTTATGGCACAGAATACCTCAGACAGTACAGTATCTGTTTCTTTTCTGCGCTGCAGTTATGGTTGCTGTGCTGCTTTATGAACAGAATGATAAAACTTGGAGCCTTCTTAATTCTCTCCTTTCCACCCCCATTTTTTTCATAGCATGTTGCAGAAATGGAAGGATTTTTTACAGTTCGTATTATTATGATGAGAAGTGATTTGAAAGAAAGTATGGAATTTATCAGGAAATGGAAATGTGACTACAAGGCAGCTTTTAAAAATCCTTTAATCATATCATGATTTAGAAGGTTTTTATATTGTTACTTCTATGTTCTGAAGTATATAGAATTTTGTTATAATCTGAAATTTGCCTTTTCTTTTTTTCCTTTTTTTTTTTTAAAAAAAAAAAAAGAACCTACTTTGCATAGATGGTCTCTCATTCACATCTATTAAAATATCACATCTATCTCTGCACTAAAGCAGAGACTCCGCAATCAGAAGGGCTCTGTGGATTTTCATAAGTAATATTTCACAGTTCTTCGCATCCCCAAAATTAAAGCACTTGAAGCAGAGTCATGTCAATACACCCATGTCCCCCATCACGTATTCTCTGAGAACTCTTCATTCCTCTAGGAGAGGAATTATTTTTCTGCTGTGAACCTTAGATATACATTTTTGTGATTTGGAGAGCTATTATTTGTATGCAACAGCGTTACTTTTTAACTGCATTTAGATGGTGAATGTTTGCAATCATCTTCATTGTCTCTAGCCCATGAGGAGGTGGAGCTGTTACACACTTCTTTAAAGAATGAATGAATACAGGCTCATGGGCAGAAGATTAGATAGGTATGAATTTGGCAAAGAAATCAAATATAGACACAAAGAAATATCCTATTTGCCCATGGCTGGTTTGATCACATGGTGACCATCTGGAATTCAGATCAAGCCTTCAATAAAATACAAGGGACCACACTTCTGCAGCACTCTCAATGATAAATTAATATCTGAGCTGGAAGTACTACAAGAAAACAGTGATAAAGAAGACAAAAGCCACATCTCACATACTCCAATTGCACTCCATTTCCTGGTGTTTCTTCACTTCCCCCCCCCTCCCCCTGCCCATTAATATAAACATTATATGAGAAGTATAGTGAGAGCAATAAAAAATAAATGGCAATTAGAGCCAAGATCCAGAGCTAAGACAGGAGGAAAAAGGAACAGAAACATTGGTCCTGATGGCCTTTTCCTGTTCCAATTTTTTTTAATGTTCTTCTGACCTTGATTAGATCTGCAACTTCTCATGTGAGCCTTTGAGATGAGTCCTATATTTAGATTAAAAAAGCAGTACTGCAAGTGAACTGCCGAGCACTCAGAGATCCATACGTACTTTGCCACATTTTCTGAACCACACTATTGCCCCTTATTTGCCCTCCTGCTGATCGTTGATTTACCACATTGCCTCTTGGGCACAACCTGCAAAACAAAAGCCCTGGATCCCTCTGAGCTGCTTCGGGAGGTCTCTGCTGCCCGGGAGCTGCTCACATCCCTGGAAGCGTCTCCCTGTTTACCACAGCACCTTGTCAGCAGAACAACTGTGTCGGGTGATCTTAGCAAGCAGTTTCTTAGCTACTATTTCTTTGCCAATGCATAAGGCTACCCCCAAATTTCAGAGCCGGGGAGGGCTAGCCTGTGTAGCCCCAAGCCCTCACCTTGGGAGCACCAGTGGAGGCGACAGCCCAAGCCCAGTCCCCCATAACTGCATGGTGCCAGACACAGCAGGCATTGTCCTTTCTTGTGGGAAGCACCATGCAGGCAAACGCCTCAAGACAGACCAGCAAATTGGTTCAGCTGAAAACTAAGTCAAGAAAGAGCAAACATGTTAGTTTTCAGGCTCACTCTGCAGCCACACAAAGGTGGGCCAAAGGACGCCCAGGTATAAGCAAACTTGACTTTCACTGGTTTAATAAAATGATAAATGCCACAGTTCCTGGGCTTTCCTCTTCTTTTGAAGTGCGAGCTTTTTGGCACAACACATAAGTCCCTCTCCCTCAATCCACTAGTTCACAATTCATTGCATCGTCCCACCACCTTCAAGCTAAAGGTATGAGACTTAAGAGACTGGGAGGCACCTCCCTCCTTTGCCTTCTCCCCAAGGGATGGAAAATTGTGCTGTACCCAGCACACACGTGGTGAAGGCCATTATGAGGGATGTGGAAACACAACAATGAGCCCCTGCCACTACTTCCAAAGAGGGATCATAGCTGACTGGACTGTGGCAGGAGCCACAGCAGTGGAGTGTTCCAGCACAGCATTCCCAAAATGCATTTCTAATACCTCTAGCATTAGTATTTCTGCCACTTTTCAATATTCAGAGAGAAGTCAAGAACAATAGCTGCAGATACTTTTCCCGGCAGTATGGATCAGAACTTACTTCATTGTGCCTTTATTCATGGGGTTTGCCTCACACCACAATAGCTATTGCAATGTCTGCTCAGGATTACAGATGCTCTGTTGTAAGGTTTTTTTACAACTAAAAATAAAAGGTGCTCACTTTTCATGTATGGTATAGATGCATGTCCATTTGGTTCACAAAGGAAAACACAGGTCCCTTCTTGTGATGGATAAGAAAAAGAAAATATAAGTCTATCAGGACAAAGGATAAAAAAAATAGTCTCTGGAAAAAAACAGGGGGGAATACTTTGTGCATCTCTAGCAAATAAAGTGCTCAGACTATGTTTTAATTCTGGCTGAGAGAGGTAATATTCACATTTCCCACAAATCCCCTTCAGCCCCTGTCAGAGGACAGTTACAAACCCCTCTGTGGCAGTCACCTCCTTCACTTTACTTCTGTCAGAGAACAGATTTTAAGAACTAGACAAACATTAAAGGTTAAAAAAAAGCCAAGAGCCCTTCAGTTTCATTTGTATTTTAGGTTTAAAGGAGTGATTTTTTGCTTGCTGTTCAGATCAATAGATTATTTCAGTAATAGAAATACTAATGTCCTTAAATCTATATTTTTTTCCCTGCAAATCACCAAAAAGTCTCTCCCGGATTAGGCCTCCCAACCAACTGATTTAGTTATGTGTCACAGGAGCCTCAGTCTCTCATTTTTCTCTTTTCCTGGGCTGAAGGAAATGCTTATTGGTACTGTACTTTAAATCCCAGCCAATGGAAAGCAATGTTTCACCATTTATCTGCCCCTGACACATTTTTATGTAAACTGTTGCAAAGGGAAGGGATTCACATATGTTTTACCAACTCCGCTAAAGTATGAATAAAAGGCATCCAAGGTTCAAAGAGTTAAACTACCCAATGGTTTCCCCCGCCGTGCTCGCTCCCCACCCTAAGCCCCTCTCCTCTCTCCCAGGGCTATGCTTGATTTATGGTGTGATCCATCCCTGTTGGGAGTTGACAGTCACTTTCATTTTCTGGTATTTTTTTTCCTTTCACTGCCAAGGTCACCAGAGAGAGGGCCCTCCAAGTTTTCTGCATTCGTCCTCCTTCACCCTTCCACTGGCTTGGCCTCATGAATCATCCCGTCTTCACATTGAACTCCTGATGCTTCTCTTCCACCAAACTGCCCGACTTCCGCAATTTTTCTTCATTCTCACTAACAATTTGGTAATGAAATATTGATTTTTAGTTAGATTCAAATAGATGTTATTAAGTTTGCATTGATAAATCGTTCCCTTTCTCAGGCTGGAAGTACCTCAGTCAAATTCTAACTGCGCTTTCATACCTGGTGATGTATTAATTTGACATATTTGTCACCCAAGCTGCCTGGCTCAGAGTTAGAGGAGGGTGTCTGTCCTAATTGCTGCTATTTCACAGAGAATGTGTAATTCTAGCTGATTTCTTCCAAGGATTTTAGCCCTAAAATAAGATCTTTGCAAATATTTTCCATGGGGGTTTTATTAGGAAAACAAGCAAACAAACATTTTTTTTCCAGAAGGGAGAGGTAGGCATTCAAAAAAAAGCACTGGCCAATTAATGCTAAATGTTTTCAGTTAATTTTGTTAATTGAAATATATTAAATACCAATGAATTTGCCATGGATTCAAAGACAAGTAATTAGTTATTTTAATGCTCCTTAGTGAAAAACATTGTATATATAAGATTTTTAAAAATTAGCTAAAACTATACCTGCTCCCTTAATAACAGGTTAAATGAAGTGACCATCCCCTGCACATGACCGGTGCAGTAGCCCCTCTGTCAGAGTTGAAGGTGGGACACAGGCAACACGAGGTGGCAGAAACTGTGTCAGCATTGCATCATCCTTCAGCTACGCAGGGGATAAGGTTCCTAGTCCCAAGACTTCACCGAGGGCAAAAATTGTGATCATAGATAGAAATACAAATAAATTACATTGAAAAAGAGACATGCACTTGACCCCTCTGAAATACTCAGGCCTTGTTCTCCACTGCGGTACTGCTTCAAAAATAGCTGCTACTCAACCCTGCGGTGCCTCTGCTGCCAGCGGTGGCCAGCGGTGCCCCATGGCAATGCACAGGGCAGAGTTCATGGAAATTCAGCTCAAATCCAGCTGACGGAAGGGGAGGGAAGGATACCCACATTCTTATTCCCACTCTCTGTACATCTCAAGTAACAATTAGTTTTAAATTACACACAACTCAGTTAAAAGTTTAAATGGAGGTTTGCAGCTGCATCAGTTTGAAGACTCAGATTTCAGCCAGACCACAACCTGAGCTGCCTTTTTGCATGTGTCATTCTGCACCTGTAAAAATTCCACCTTCCCAGTATCCCTGCAGCAGATACCAAAATACGTCCTTCATACTATAGCTACAAAAATGAATCTCATATTTACTGTGAAATGATAAAGCACAAATGTGATTTTTTTACCCACTAAATTAAAAGCTACCTGCTGAAAAGTCAACCTCTAAAGAGTATTTTAAAAAAAAAAAAAAAGAAAGAAAAAAGTAGCCTTCAATATGTTACTACATGTCCTGTAACAGGAGTATTGAGCTCCATTGTGCTGACTAATTTCAAGAGAAAGGCATTGATGAATAAAGCCCAATAGCTTCATATGCTCCTGTGTCACACCTTTTTATTTACAAAATAAGTTAGTATAAAAGAGGAGGCAATTCTTGGAAATTAGCTTTCAAAAGGTCAAATTAATTTAGCTGGTGCCAGTTGAAAGCTTATTTAAAAGAAGAAAACTCTACAAAACAAAATGTTTTTCAAAACAACAAACTCAAATTTAGAGCAGCCAAAATATTTACTGCACAAGAATTTAACTTTTGGCATTTAACGTGTTTGTCATATTCCCCATGCTACACAGAGTGAGGTAAACGCAACATTTGAGTGGCATTGCTGGCTGCTAACTCCACTCATAGCTACCATTGCATTTCTTAAAATAAAATAAACTGGAAAAAAGATGTAACAACATAAACCAACCTTCATTATCTCCCCTCCACACTGATACTGTAATAAGACTGTTTAAATGAATCAGACAGCAGAAGGGATGCATAGATTTCTCTACTTATGTAAGCTCATTCGTTCTCACATTCCTCCTCTAACACACTTCTAGGATTATTTAGTGCAATAAGTAATTATCAATCCACTTTGGAAAGCCATTATACATTTACATACTCTTCAAAGCTGCTGTTACTTTTATTGTTTCTAATACCAAAACGGGAATGTGAGACAAGAGCCTCTCTAAGAGCAGGTTATGGTGAGTTCAGCATGCAGAATGCAGTTTGTAGGATGCATATGGGAATGAGTCATTTCTGAGAAACATAAAACTGAGTTATCAAACCTTTTGCTAGTCAATTATTTTTCTTTACTATGCTTGCTAGTAATGACAACTGCTATGAGAAGTGTGCTCTGTGGTATTATTTCTACTAACTGTTATTAATCTGGTGGAAAGCAAAACATAGCTGGACCAAAGCATCCCACTCAGAACCAAAAAAAGCATGACAATTCAGAAGGTAAAGGTAGAATTCAGATATTTTGCAGAGTCCTTCTTTCCTTCTACTACAGGGCAGGTATTACAGAACACAAAGGGAAATGACCCACCAGAAAACCCCAGTGAATTAAGTAGCTGAGCGGAAGTGTGACAGACATGCTGTCAGAGCCTGCCACCAGCTCAATCAGATAAATATGCACTTAGGGAATTAAAACATATATACACATACAAGCAATATTGACTGTAATGGCCTTTTGGGACCATCGAATTCTAATAACATATGTTAAATATAGAAAATTGGCAATGTTAGAGTATCATAAGGCATTTAGGAGTAACTCCTGCAAGCCGTGTGGCCAGCTGCAGTCTCACCCTACCATGGATCACAGCAAGAGGGTTTCTCCTGTAAAGGCTTCTTCCCTCGTAGTGGGTGGCTCAGGTTATTACAGGGATGCTTCTAACTTCTAACAAAACCAACACCTGCATCTGCCCTCTGCCTCCCATGCTTCATACACCACAGTTCAAATTTCCAGTGAAATCTAGAGTTCGGTCAGGATCCCAGCCTGCTTCCCAACCCACAGCATCCCAGGATAGGTAACAAACCCCAGGTACTGATAGGCACCTTGAAAGCATGTTCATAGACTTGATGGGACTACACTGTAAAGCACGAGCTGCACTTTAGCACTTGTTCCTGCCTGTGCATTTGCAACATGGTACGTGTTTAGGTAATGCTGTAATTCACCCTCACAGAGCACGTTTTACATGCCTAATGCTAAAGCACTGTTCCAGACATCTGAGATAATGCAGTAGAAATTGAAATACTTACAGTGGAAACGTTTCCCCATTTCTGCCAGTGTTCCTGGTACTGGCCTTTGATGGCCTGCCATCAAGATAAAGGGAAGGAGCTTGCTGTCAGCAAGTCTCTGCCTCGTGCTGATGCAGAGCACAGGAGTTTTACATTTTTCCTGTTAGGTGACACCTGGGAAGTCTTCTAGAAGAAATTCTTATGAATTTTAGGAAAAAGTGTTGCATCAGTAGCACCCCTGTACTTCTTAATGCTGCATCACAGGAGCAGGGAACAGACTGAACCCTTCACAAACATCACAGTCTGTAGAAAGCCCAGACCAGTTTGAAGGGTCATCTCCTCAAGGTTTCTACTGTTTGAAATGCTGTTAAAACAGACCCCAGGTCTGACTGCCCTAATAGTACATTCTTGTCTTAAAAGGCTTTTGTTCTGTTTCAGAAATTAACTAAAAAACATTACTATAATTTGGTAGGGACATGCTGATTCAAGGAAGCAGCTGCTGAATGAGCCAGAGATGAAGTAAATAACTAACCTGGTAGCAGCGTTATCCTGTGCCCCCTTAGCAATGAAAACATGGACTGAGTTAATTCTCAGTAAAAGAAAATATTCTTTTTCATTTTCTTGGTAGGCACTTCAAGTTGGCTGCTTCCAGGCAGAAGCTAAAATCTCCCACAGCTAGGACCTTCCTTCCTGAGCACCTCCGGTGTCGTCTTCTATGTGAGAAAAGGGTTTCCCTCTCTTCCTACTGCATTGTTCCCCTTTCTTCCCCAAGCAGCTTTCCTTCTCTTTACGACCTGCTTTTCCTCCATCTAGCTGTGATCCTTTAAACTCTAATGAGAAAGAATTAAGCTGAAAACAACCCCTGAGGACTGGAATCACCCTTTTTGTACCCAGAACACTGACCAGCCAACCAGACTCAGATTCGCATCGTGGCACTGCTCTCAAAAATAGCAAGATACGGTAAACAGGCTGGAACTTAAGCCTGTGTGAAAACTGGAGCAGTTTCCATAAGAAAGATGTGGAATATTTCACTTCTGGTTCCCCAGTGTAACCAAATCTATAGTGCATAGCTTGGGGAGCAGGAAACCCGAGTTAAAAGTAGCTTAATAAAAAACAAAACAAAACAAAAAAAAGTGGGCATTGAATCCAAGTCCCCACATCCTCCTAGCAGAATATCCCAGTTAAGGTGTTTGATAAAAACATAATTTTTGGTGATGTTGATTCTGTTCTAGCATTGCCCCATATGCCAGGTAAGGTCAAGATAATCAAGGTTCATCTTTTAATTTTGCTGAGGGCATAAATTTGTACTGCTCTCTGCCTTCTCTTCAAAATGTCCCATACAGATTGAAATACTGCTTTCCTTGAGGTAATGCTGGCTGTCAAGTCATTGTTAGCAACAGTCGCTCCATATGAGACAAGGTTTTGGTACATTCACTGATAGAGAATGGAAAAAGAAAACAGTAGTGGCCCAAGCATGTTACACTATCCTTGCCTTCCAGAAGATCCGAACCAGGGATTTGGTGGTAATAGAATTAGACACCAACAGTCAACATTTATAAACAACATATATGACCAAACACAGACTTAAGATCAAACACAAATTACCTCCAAAAGCAATTAATTCAATGCTATTGTGACTGCAATCGGAAACAGGGCAATTTATTTTTCTCTATTTTAAACATTTAAAATCAATCTGTTTACCTTGTGAATGTACCAACAGCTATCCTGAACAAAAAACCAAAACCTATCAAAAAGGCTTAATTACATTAAGTTTTCCTTTCCTTCCTGCAACTTCACCACCATTCATCTTTCCTTAAGATCTTTCTTCTGGTGCATTTTCTTCATGTTATTAGTGCTGTCTATAAAATATGAATCCCAATTCCATGATCGTCATAAAAATCATAAAATTCTATGCCAGCCATGAAAATATTACATGATTTATTTTTGTGTGAAGTACATATTAAATCTAAGTATTGGAATGATATTTTGCCGCCTTGACATCAAGAACTTTAAAAGACACACAATTTCTACTCATTTGCTACTATGTTAGGTTTCTTTCCTTATTTTAAAACAGATATTTCAGAAGCTATTTATAGATTGAGGTTAATATTCATATTGCCATATGCTATGCAGTATTTGCTCATATACCCTCTTCATTTTTATTTTATATGACATATGGTGGCTGTGTTATACACGGCATTCTCCTAATGTATTGCATATGCATATAATGTTTAATACAATAGTGTGATGTATATGCACTGTACATTTTACACTAACAGATTTTGAACTGATGGACAACATAGCTCCTCAGCTGTGCTCATTGCTGGACACGTTTAAGGAGAAAAGGTGTGATCATAAATGCACTAGAGCTCTCTGCTTTGGATGCTGGTATAGACCCATGCCCAAAACACTGCAGAGACAAAAAAAATGCAACATAAATGGAGAGGGAGAGAAAATTTCTCTGGTGGCTGAGGATCTCTCCCCACTCATGAATACAAAGAGCAGCCTTCACTGGGTTGGTCTGAGAGGTCACCATATGAGGGTCTTAAACTCCATATCAGCCTTAAGCCTCCCACTTTTACAACCCAAGGGCCATGTTAACAAAGGACAGGATTTTTCCCCTCTTGTGGACACCAGAAGTTTAAAATTGATTTTATTGCTTTCAGCTGATAGGTTCTGAATCTCACGTCTTAATGACTCCCATATGCAAGGTACTGTCACTAGATCTAAGCAAAATTATTCTACCAAAAGCCTTCTCTCCAGTTAAAATACAAATATGAAAACAGGGAAACAGCTAGCAAATTCACTTCCAATTCACTGCACCATTTGAATTAGTAAAAGCACAGAAACACTGAAAAATAAAAATCTGAGAATATTAAAACATTTTAAACAAAAAACAAATTTCAAAGACTGAATTTTTCTTTGACATTTTCTTCCATTCTGTTTTGAAAGCTAGAAAAAGAAATAAAAATCAACAGTCAAGTAAGCGAAACAAAAAAATTTCATTTGACTGAACTATTTATCCACATTTAGTATTGCCAAGGAACGGAAACATCAGTTATTCACACAGCTCTAGTCATCATAGCACTCTATAAAGATCAGCAGTCACAGAGCACTCAAGAACTAATGATTAGTTTTTCTTCTTCTTAAGTGGAAAAAAGTCCTCATGCTAATAATCAACAAGTATGTAACATTTTCCATTAAACCTTCCAAGGTTTGACATGTCTACAACATTCTAGTGCTGTGGCCCATGGTTTATGGAATATTTTTTGTAGCTTTTTCCATTCTCTCCATTGCTGTGTATTCCAGCCTTGCTGCCACCATCATTTGCCTGGCAAAGGCAGGGTTGTTCTAAGACTTTGGTCTGTGTTTCTGAGAGGTTAACTACAGGATCACATGCAAAGTTAGCAGGGAGAAAGGCATGGGGAAAGTGTGACTTGCACCAAACTTCCTCAGGACTTTGCCTGACATCTTTTCAAGGGAAATTGAGTTATTCACTGTCGACAAAGAACAAATCCATCCTGGTCTTGCACAAGTACTCCACTCCGTTCCCCCATGGGAACTGCATATTGCCTTTACCCTTTCAATCCTGCTTCTTTCCACTAATCAATATTAATAAATAATATTAATAATAATCAATACCGATAAAGAAGAAGAGGACCTCACAATGCTTTCAACAGACACAGGCATCGAAAACACAAGTACCGACTGCAGAACCAAAAGCCCCCCACTTTGTCAAGGGGGTCAGGTGTTTTGGGGTGTGTTCATGGATTCCTGGTTATTCCAGTAGGAACAAGGAGCACAACTCAACCTTCATGACACAGTTCAACACCACACAATTCAATAGTCTTATATATGTCATATTTCCAATTAAATCAATAGGAATTTTTATAAAAGTTGAGTAAAATGTACTCATCCTAGAAAAATTTGAATCTGTAGTTCAAAGGTTTGTGAAAGTCTATTGCGTTTAGTGGACTATGGATTCCAGTCCTAAGACTTGGATTCAAAAAGGCAGGCAAGGACAAAACCTGCTTCTCTTTCTATACAGATGATCCTTATAAAAATACATTCTCATAAAATAATTCCAATACCTCAAATACCCTCCCCCCCAATCCAAATGACATATAATTAAGCCATCTGATCTTCAGATGCCTTTTTTTCCTTTGTCAGAAACAATGAAGAAATAAGCAGATTTGCTCCAGAGCCATAGGCTTTAACTACTGTATCACATACAGAGAACAGAAAGAAAACCCTGGACATGACATAGAAACCATGAAGAAAAACTGTTAAAGATTTAGGAAAAAGAAAAATCAATCAAGGGAGATACACAAACCTGATTAGGAAAGAAAAGATTGTATGCTCCTATATATAAATATATATATAGGCATGTTAACGGGTGGCTGGTTCTTCTAAGATTAAAGAAAATAACCTAAGGTTAAATATCCTTTTGAGTTCCTATACTACCATCTACAAAACTGGAAACCTGTTTGCCATGGCTCCAAGCAAAGAGCTGATAAAAGAATATTTTTACAGCTAAATTCTCTCTTTTTCCACCAGCTCCTGAAGTCATGAGACAAATTCACTTGCCAGAAACTGATTGAGTACAGGGGATTTTTCCAAGTCTCTTTTCTGACCCAGATTTGTGTCTTTGTGCTTTCTGAACAGATGGATAAGATGATCATTCTTTAAAGATCCCAACTTAAATGAAAATGTGTTTAGTGGTTCCAGTGCAGGGAAATACAGTAAGCCATTAAACCATGACAAATTTGACACACACAACAACTTCAGGGAAAAGAGGCCAAAAAAATGGAATGTCTCCCTTACCAAAGCAGAAACTGAATCCGAGTGATTAAAAAAAAACACTGAGGGAGATAAGAAAATATTCATCCTTCCCCTCTGGGCTCACACCACAGCCTACTGCAGGAGCACTATAGCACACTCCTACTAGCCACCCCCACCCCACCCTCATCCACCAGCATTACCAAAATCAGCACAGAGACACGAAGCTCCCTATTAACAAGATAGCAAAGCTCCCTGGAAAAGGTAATGAGACACATTCTGCTAACTACTTGCCCACAATTCACAAATGAATATGGCCAGGCTCAGCTAAAGCAAAAAAAATGAACCAAGACAACAAAACCCTACTGAATTGTGATTTATAGTAAATCTCTGACATTTTTATGGTTCTCAAACCAATAATGCAAGAAGAAACAGCAGACAGTGAGCTCTTGGCACTGGTATTGACTTCAAGGTCAGTGGAGCACAGAAACCCATTGGTTACTGATAAAATGGCCTCTCCTCCACCCAGCTGCTTCTGGTTTTCAGCAGAGAACTTCTTGGAAACCTGCAGGTGTTTGATATTTCGTGGTACTTAGCTCCCCTACTGCACTTGATAGAATAATTACTTTGTTTAAACTTTTCAATCAACAAAATTTCTTCTTCCCTTGAGCCTAGAATTGCCTTATTTAGTATTGAGACTGAAAAAAGCAAGTTAACAGCCTTTAGTTATTCACATCTAGGTAGAAGTCTTTTATTCTTGAATCAAAAATGGTATTTCTATTATTATTCTTTTAACTCGTACATAAGGGTAACATGATTGTGTCTGTAAGTAAGTGCCATACTGAATTTAATCATGCTATTTATTTGCTTTGAATTATCCTGTATTCATTTTTTCTTTACTCTTAGGCATCGATAAAGTGGTTCTTACTATTACAGTAAATTAAATGCACTTTAAAAGATTATCTTTTACATTTGTCATAACAAGAATTTACATCTATGTTTTTCTCTCTTTAAGTGGGTATAAAGAGCTTGTATACATTTTCTAATTTATTGTGTAGTATTTCTTACATGAAGAATGATTTCTTAACTAATCACAACTCATTAAAATCGCAAATTATTCCCAATAACCCACAGTAAAAGACCTCTTGTATCAGGAACAGGAAAACAATCCAAAGATTTTTAGAGAAGAAGCATAACTCATTTTCTGCTGTTTTCCTGGATGAAATTAAGTATTTCAAAATGCAAAAACTCAATGGGAAGTAACAAGCCTTCAGAGGAGGGGAGAGACCAAGCAAAAACAAGCTGCAGGAAGCAAGGAGGATGGATATGAATAGCACATTTTTGAGCAGAGGAGGAAAATAGAGGTGGGATGCTGTGCACAGGGGAGGAACCTCCTGTCCACCTGCCCCCCTCTCTCCATGGATTAGTCCTGCTTGTCCCTTGCTGGTGGCCACGAGCAAAAGGTGTGCTGGGGGGTTCATGGCTGCCTTTCCACAGCCTAATGTCACATTGCCTAATGGTTATCACCTAATTATTTTATTTCCTGAAGCAGGCAGTCCCCTAACATAATATATGAACCGCACAAGAGTGTTCTTCATACAGATCTACAGAAAGAACCATTTAAATCTTAGTTGTTAAATACTGCATTCAGCCTACCAGTTACTTGCCTTTTTTTTTTTGCTTCAGATATGTGGCGTTTTCCACATGTTTAGCACTGAAGCAGACATTTGTTTGGACTACACGCCTCTGTGTACTTTTTTAATGTAATAAAATTGACAGATGACTTCTTTTTACAACAGGTTTGGTAGAAGAAAATGTTTTTTTTCTTGATGGCTGTTTAGACAGCAGTCTTAAAAAACGACTAGTCACTAAAATTCCTCATGCTCATTTCATATTGTGTTGATTCATATTAAATTCATGACAACAAAAAAGCAACTTGAGGCACTTTTGGAAATGACCACTCTTTAGTGCTTCTCTCCTCCAGGCTCGATAGGCCCAGAGTCCATAAAGCTGCCTGCTGTCTTGTGTCATGAAAAGAAACAGCTTTGCCTGGGAATGCCATTACTGTGTAATGAGGCATGCAGCAAAATATACCTTCAGCAGCCACTTGATGAAGGCTTGCTGACACACCAGACCAGACAGAAATGTTTTTTTGTGTGTTCTTCCTTATTTTGTCCATCAATCACATCATTAGTCAAAGCAGACAGCCCTGTCAGCTGGGCACAGATGCAGACTGGCAGGCGATCAGTGGACAGGTGTTAGAGCTCTCCCAAAACAAGATCTCGAAATGAGAAAAGGAGTGAAGACCTTGTTCCAAGGGCTGGAATGTCAATATATTAAAAAAAAAAAAAAAATCAAAACCAAAAAAAACAACCAACCAACCAAAAAAAAAAAAAACACAGCACCCACGAGGGGAAAAGTTCAGAGGGGATGCTCAGAGCCACTACATGAAGACTTCGAGTAAAGTTAAAAGGAGCTGCCACTTTGCATTACATTTTAATTTCTGCCCGTATTAACTGGTGTCGGTGGATAACAGTGACGTCCAGCATTCTCTGTTTTGAATAGAGTCTAAAGGACATTATGTAAACAGTATTGTACTTCAGTTTCATTAGGAAAATCCTCCATGGCACATGGATTTATTTGTCCGAGGCTTCTGTCATTAAGCTGAGACACTAATACCCACAACGAGCATATATACTTTCAGTTTGACGTGCAAAATGGCAGAGAGCTACACGAGGGATCTCATTTTCATTATAAGAACCAAAAACATAAACACAGAGAGATACATCCAAAGTGCCCCTGGTCACAGGGAGTGCTAATCATGCAGAGGCAAACCCTGCACCTCCCAAGTCCTTACGCAGTCAAAACCCCCACCAACTTCACCCGGGCTGTCCTCTGACAGCTTCTTGTGTGGCAGCCCGCCGACATTTCACAATACTGCACATGGCTACACACCTGACTGCCACCATAGCAGGGGACCCTCGGTGTGCTCGGGGGCTTGCAGCTCTCTTTGGGCAGGACTGCCAGGGGGTGAACCTGCTCCTCAGACCCAGCTGTGCTTTGCTAAGCAATTTGAATAGCATCTTCTTCCTCAGGTTTCTCAGCCATCAGTTTTATTTCTGTAAACTGGAGCTAGTTGTCTCTCACAACATTTTCGTATGGGTACTTTAAAGTAGAGGGTGTTTCATTTCCTTCCCATCCTCTCAAGCTAGGTTTTTGTCTGCAGCCACACTTTGAATTCTAGAAGGTTTTTAATAATGAGTCTGGCTAATATTGTTTCTGAAAAGCTTTGCATGCATCGTGTGCTCTTTTTGATTATTATTGGATAATTCTCCAGCTCCTTGTCACCAGGCACGTGATAAATCTCCAGCAGAATCTCATTGTTCTGAGTCAAGTCCTTCTCCCAAACCTGGGCAAAAGGGTGCTCCTGTGAGGTCCAAACCAAAATTCTGGAAATACAATTTTATCTATAATGTACTTCTCTCAATCTTGCTATGCATGAGTTGGTCAAACTGAATAAAAATACCTTTTTATTAATCCCAGCTGAACCAAGCTCCATAGAAAAGCAAGCAGCAAATCCCCCATTAAGATGAGTGGAAGAGAATGACCCTTTGGGAAGAAAACTGTTAAGCAAAGAGTGCCATCAGGATCACACAAAAAGGGCAAAGATGTTCACGATAAAAGGGAAAGAACTGAACAACCCAGGCAGGGATACCGCCTCCAATTGCAGTTGAGTTTAGTCTTATTTTAGCAAGAAAGACAAGACCCTGCAGTGCAGTGATTTGAACAAAAAAAATCAATTAGTGCTAATTCCCAGGGAAGTGGAACCAACCAAACAGCTAACCAGCTTCTTGCTGACAGAAAATGAGTTTACCAAAACCATGTCACTTTTCAATGACAAAAAATACAACTGATAAACTAGAAAACTTTCCCTTTAGAAACAGAGCTAAAGTGATTTGGGGAAAGGGACAGCAAGTCAATTGAACAGGAGACGTACAATCTGCAGCTGGAAAACCTCAGTGATAATTAAGGTGTCTAGGTAGGGTCACAGGTTTTGCTTCAACTTTTGTCTCCTGCCCATTGCAGCTCTCTTTAAGATTCTGCAATTACTTGAGGCTTTCCTTATTCCTCCAGGTCTTTGCTGCCCCCTTTCTCACTTTACCCCTTTGCTCGTGTTTACACTCTGCTTCCTCTGTTTCATTTCAACCCCCAATAACGCATTATCCTCCTTTACCTCTTCCTCTAGGCTTTATTCCTTCTTCTTCTTCCCATCTTTAACCACCCCAACCAAAATCCATTTTTTCTTGGCATTAGTACCTGAAAAATAGTTTTTAATTATAGTGAAAAAAACTAAACATACACATCTAGCATTTAAATGCACCAGTCTACTAAAAATAATGCAGGGAGCATACACTCTCCATCTCTGTCCAACGACCACAGGTTCCCATATGCTGCCAGCCCATTGACCTGTTTGAAATCCTCAGGCCCATCAGTTCCTGAGTCATTGGAAGTGCGTGAGGCACTGCTGTTCAACCACAACTTGTTCCTGAGAGCAGAGCTTGGAGGAAATCAAATGCAGTTTCACACCCATTCTATCCATGCTCACACATATCTCCTCTGCCCCTTCCCATGTCTCCTTGGCCCAGTGTGGACTGCATCTATCCACAATACCCTGCTTATGGCAATGGAGGCATTGCAGGGATTTGGGAAGCCAGGACCAGGCCCTCACCCTCAGAAAAACCAGGTTCACCATCATCCCAGCAGCCCACTGGTGGTAGGGTGACCTCAAAGCCTGTGCTGCAGCAGGCTTCAGAGTCAGTCTACATCATGGCAGACACCATGGAGATTTAGTTCACACACATGAGGATTAGGCATGAATCTCAATTCGGACAGAAAATCAGAGTTTCTGTGTACTCTAGTGGAACTCCTTGGATCCCAGCACTTGATAGGCATGAGCTGCAGTGGTTGGCATGCTGCTGACGGGCTCTTGGGAGTAAGCGCTGTGAATTGCGTTAGCTGACTTCCCCCAGTGCGAGCCAGAGCACAATACACGCAGCTCCAAATTTTATACAACAGGACTGCTCTGAAAAGAGAAGGTTCCTGGTGAAATATTGAGGTAACCTGGATTTTAACTTGCGTCATTGCTGTCTTTGGTCACTTATATTAGAAAATATTTTGAAAAAAAAATAAAAGGGGGTGGGGGGAAAGGTCTATTCCACTTCAATAAATAATAGGCTGGAGGGAGGGTGGAGGGAGGAGGAAAGGAAGAGAAATTAGGATCAGTGAAAGGTCAGGTGCCTTTATACAGCACAAGGGAAAAGGAGCAGTCTTTCAGATCTTTCCAAGAGCTGACCTTTCTAAAGATGTGCTCAGCATGAAGGGGGTAATACCTGATACAGAGCCACACGTCTACCTTTAAATAAGAATTAAAGCCAGATATGTCTCTGGAGATACTATTAATCTAATGAGCCTTTAGAGGTCACTGTTGTGCCAAACAGACCTGGGTGGGATACATTTATCTGCTAAAAGAAAATAGTGGTGCTCAAAAGAGCATTAGTCCACCAAACTTCTAAGCCTTATTATTAAACTCTGCTAAATAGCCCTTTTCCTGGAGAATGGGGAGTAACAGTCATTAATAAATTAGCTTTGTTACTCAGCTTTTAACTGTGTGCGCATTGGCTTCAAACTTCCTGGATGGCCCAGAAAATTCAGAGTGAAAAAAGTGAACGTCGTCCTTGTACCTGTCTCTGCTGATGGCCAAAGTCTCCTGCTCCTATGGAAATGGTTAAACTTGGGTACCTCGGTTCTCACAAGAATCGAAGGAAGAAAATAACATATGAACTTGACTCAAACGCTGGAGACTTTGGTTTTAAAACAGATTTCTTTTGTAATTCTGAAGGAACTGTTTCTTCCCCATCTGCAAAATGGAAATAATGGGAGACTAGTTTGTGGCTGAAGTTTTAGACTATAGATGCTCCTATGTGATGGCAGCAGGGATCACACAAGGACTTGAGATGAATTACTTACATGGTGAGTGAATTTTCTGAGATGACAAGGTGCGCTTGGAGTTTCCAGGTTCAGGCAACACATACTTCAAGCAAATTCCCACTGGGTTATAACCCTTGGTGGCTTCAGCTTGTCACTTCTTCCAAACTTCATGATGAGGTCAGGTCCCGCTGTGAGAGGGCATTAGGAGAAGTTAATCTGCCGAAAGTACATGAGAAGAAGAGCAGGGTCCACTCAAACAGTACATCTTTCCTGCTATATTTGTACTTCAGTGGCAGCATACAAAAATCATGACATACCACTTTGCTTCTGCAGTCTGAATCCTGTCTCTGCAGCATTGTCATCGATCTCTTGTTCTACATTAGGCTCTTAGGCAGCCCATTGGGGATGATTTGTCAATAATTTCAAAGGTTATTCAAACGTTCAAGCTTTATTGTGATTCTTAATGGATCATCTCCATAGAGCAATTTAGAAGTGTGGGAGAGGGAAGGTTACACAGCAATGGAGAAGAGACAGTACCAGGCTGGTGACAGTGCTGCTGTAATGTTGCATGTTACCACCACTACACCTTACATACCAGAGCCACCGTGCTAGATTCACACATAAGTTAGATACGTCAATACTTTCAAGGAAGGTACCAATAGTTATGATGATTCAGGAAGAGGAAGAACACAGAATTAGTGAGAAACAACAATGCAAGCAGGAAAGCACCACCAAGACCATGCTGGAACTCAGCAGCATGGGGTTGTTAGTAGTCTTATAAACTGGAGGACAGAGCTTGCCATTCTCAAGCCCACCTGTAAAATTAAAAGCATGAGATTCAGGAAAACACCCTCACAATTTAGCATGAACTTACCAATGCCTTTCTTGAAGTGTGGAACAAATGTTCATGACAAATAGCAAACACCTGGCTCCAAGAGCCTCACTTTTTAAAAGCACAGAGAAATACTTAAGATCTCCTTCCCACCCCAGACTAAAAATGCTACAGAAATTTGACCTAATTATTATGCCAACTCATCTGTTTGAAGCCAGAAATAACCTCACTGAAGCTAATGGAATTAAGTCAACATAAATGAAAGGTAGGTTTGGCCCCCTGGGACCCAAACTATCAAATGAAAAGCATTTGATACAGAGACAAATTACACTCAGTCAGGAGGGGAAGGAGGAGAGCACAGGGCACAAGTTGGCTGTGTTCAGGAAGCAGGAGCAAGGTAAAGTGTCAATTCCCTGTCTACCCAAGTCTCTTCAACGTGGGAGATCTGCCATAGCTCCTGGCCACACTAAAGGCAATGACAGAACTCTCACTGAATTTATCAGACCTGCTGTTTTGTCTAAAGTGTCAGCCTCTTTTTTATAAGTAGTCTTAAGGTAGAATATTTCATCAGTTGAGAGCTGCCAGATATCACGGTTATGTTGGGAGGAACTTCAGATTTTATCTAAACCACACAATTACCTTTAGAAAATATATTTTTTTAAGTCTATCTATATCTGTAGAGTATACCAAACACACCTGTCAACCAAATAGGCTATATGTCAGTCATCACAAAATATCAAGTAGATGCCTATCAAATTAGTCTTTAAAAAGTAAGAACATCGATACTAGAACTACTGAAAAGAACTATATGACTACTGCATAGAAGTACACCTATTTTAATATAGCTATCAGATTTTATTAAATGACATGTACACAATAATGGTTTCACAAATCTAAATTTCATCTGTACACTAGGACATGGTTAATGTTCCCTTCTCAAATAAACAAATCCAGTAATTTTCACATTCAATATGGCAGCATCACACTGTTCAGAAAAGTTTTAATAGGAAAGAGCAGCAAGACAATATATACTACAGTAACTATGCCAATAAAGTCTTCAGCTTAGCACTTCTTACTGCAAATATTCCTTAACCATGAATGTTTTTTACCATTCCTTGGGTGAGGACTAGTCATGTGAGTAAAGATGTCAAAAAAATGGGAACAGTTATACATAAAAATTAAAGTTATAGATTACAGGCATCTAATGCAAAAATGCTGTTGAGTATTTAGCTGTGGAATAGTCTTGCTTTTTATATTTTTGCCTTAGTAGCACTAGGAGGAAAACTCCTCTCACCTGTAAAAAACTGAATTACAAGAAATGTCTTGTCCTTAGCCATGATGGAAACCTAAACTCTCAAATGTATTCATGAAACATAGTGCGAAAAAAAAGGAAAAATAACCCAGTACAAAACAAGTAGACTATTAATTTTGAAGCACTTAAATTCTGTTTAAATTAGTTTAGATTTCTAAAGGAAATCCTTTGAACCTAAACTGCAGACATACAGGTTGTCATTCAACAAAATTTCAGAAAATTTCTTCTAATATTTCCGAGACAAACAAATTTAAATTAACTTTTATCTATAAACAGGCTACTTTTGATGAAGCATCATTTTCTGATGAAAAACATTTCATCAGCAAACACTGAACCAGCTCTACAAATTAATTGCTACTTCACAACTTGAAGAAATTTCTGATAGATCTTTCTTTTGTCATCAGAAGAAACCACTGAGATTCAGCTTGATTTGAAATACATGATGTAAAACTGCAAATATTATTAACATTTAGGTGAACAGACTTTACATCTCAAAGGTTTTTTTAATATTACTTTTCCCCTTCCAAGCAGAAAGATTAAAACAATCCTAAAAATGCCATAAACCCCAGGTATTCTTAATTATTTTCCTTATCAAGAGCCACAAATCAGGGACAGTTGCCTGAATTTTCATGCCATTCCCTCTGGAACTTCCAAAACTGATTTCTAGATTGAATAATCAGTAATGGATATTTTTGGGAGAAAACTTTTGGAACAAAAATTTACAAAGACACCAAATACTGCTAGATCCCTATCACAGATGCCAAAGCAAGTTCTCCATCCTATCTAAGAGACTTTGTGATTCCTCTATTCCAGAAGTACTGAATTTTTATCAAAACAACTTCACACAGTCCATTTACTTACTAATGTCAATACTGCTTTTTACCTCATTTTGTTCCTCTAATTTACAGAGACAATTTAGTCAGGGTAGTTGTACTTGGACTTTTAAGGGTTTTTAAAACACTGGGACAGCAAAGTGAGATCTATTACAATGGTGGGAAGATAGTATGAGTTACAGCACAATTACCACCATTTCTAGCAGCATTGTCATGTAGTTAGAAGGTAGCTTACATTAGGTAAAACAGCTCAAATACCAAATAGAACAATGTACTGCCCATAAATCTCCACACATCTTCTATTATTAGGAAAACTTCTTAAAATTCATACTTGATGAAGTAATAAACTTGCTTGATGTATAAGACCCCACACACCAACTGGTGAAATACAATGAGGGTTGTTAAAAGAATAAACCTGTTGAATAAATCTGCTATGTAAAAATTTATCTCTATGTTATATATAATGAAACCCTTCTTAAACAAAAAACTGATAAAACAATAAACCTGTTCAAAGATTAAATTTGCTGCACTCTAGGGCTATACTTCTCTTCTGTATTTGGAGCTGCCAGACAACTTTCAACCTGTTTAATTTCAGCAGTCCTGTTTTTACACCATTTTTTTGCTATTTTTTTTCAATCACCCTTGCACTTGTAAAATCTAGGGAGAATCCTACAGTCCAAGTGCAATTTGCTATAACATTTCTGCCAATGAAAGTTAACAGATGAACTTTTTCAATTTTTCATGCTTCCATTTTTCTTGATACAAATGCATCTCTAGGCATGAGTAACAGTCACCCATTAGCTTGTTATAAAGGCAAAGAAGAGAGTGGAGATGGAGAGAGATCTATGATGTAGAAACACTGGAGAGTGCCTAGAGCAAATGTTCATCCCACCCTGGACTGCTGAGAGAGTATTGGCACAATCTGTCCCTGTTAGTAATGTCGTCCCGGAGGAATAAGACAATGTGAAGAGGATTTTAGCATTTTGAAGAGGCAACCACCACTCTGCAGCATTAGCTGGTAAAACTGGCTCTTACTCATGAGATTCATGGTCTATTTTCTTGAACAAAAGCTCACGGGTTTTGGCCCTGACTCCAGAAAACATTGTAGGCAGGCTAAGAGGTTTGCAAAAAAAATTTTCAGGAGAACACCCATGACTATATCAAGCATCTGGAGTGTTCTTTAATAGTGAATAATGATATTTCTTTTGTCAGGCAGCTGGCACCTTCTGCCTCCTGACACCCTCTAACATCACTCTTACTTTGAAGGCCTTCGTTAGCTCCCAGCACCCCTCCCACCACGCTCCAACTTTCTCTCTACCTCTGCATTCACCTTCTGAGAAATGCAAGTGAGCTGCTGCCACTCAGGATCTGCCATCATCCAAAAGATGGTTTCCCCTTGCAAGGTCTGGTTTTGCACTAAGCAACCCCCTTTCAGCTAGAGCATGGAAGGACAGTTAGAACAGGAGTTAAATATCCATGGGTTATTTAATTCATTCCTGTAGCTAACACATAAAGATGCTGAATGCTGTCAAGCATCTCTCAGGTGTTGCAGCCTTTCAAGGGCGGGCACCAAAGACATTTTCTCTGGCTGCTGTTGGCCCTAGGAGGGTTAGTAACCTCCATGGCCAGCTGAGCCCTGCCCTCCTCACTGCCAAGGACAGAGCATCTTCCACCTCAGGTACAAGGACAGCCAAACCTCACCTGGGTCAGCAGGGTGTCTGTTAGTCCTCTACCAGGTATGGATGGGGATGTTATCCCACCACAAGGATGAGGCCATCCTGGTGAACCTTAAAAAAAATATCCACTAGTTTTTTAGTGATATCCCAGTTAGAGGTGCTGTGATTGTGGAGTTAGAAAGACCTAAGTAACATTTCACTTCTGCTGTACATTCGCTATAAACATTTTTTAACAGGAGCCATCATCAGTCTCACGATTTCAAATGCCAGACGTACATCTGCTCTGATGGCACAGTGGGTTTCTGCTCAGCCTGGTTCATGTGTCCCACGTGAGACCTGGGGGAGCTCAGGACACTTGTACCTGTGCTTCCCATACCAATGGTCAGCTAAGGAGGAAAACACTGACAGCTGGGCATTAAATTCACTGAACGCGTGCAGCAGAGGTGCAGATAGACATGAACTGTTCAAAAATTGGCATGAAATGCTGCCAGTAATATTCAGGATTCATCATTTTATTTTGGCAGGGATTTGTTTCACCATAGGAAAGTACTTCCAGAGTCATCTTCCATTGAAAAATGTGAGATACTTCCAGAAACTGCAGTGAGCAAACCAATTAATCCTCTCTCAACTCCTTACAAGGGACTGTAACGAAAGGCCTAATTCCTAGAGACAAGGTCACTCCCCAGGAGCAGTTGGGCTGGCAAAAACCCCTGAAGTATAGAGGAGGCACATTTGATGCTGTCTTTACTCAAAGTCTGAGCCAGCAAAGATCCTTACAAGAACTGATCAAAAATTGCATGTTAGAGTAACTACAGGGACTTCTCTCACTGACTGCAGGCACCAGACTCCTGTGTTTGAGTGGAGTTAAAGGTCCAAGATCTGTCCTTCCATCCTTTCACAACAAAGTTCAGACTCAATCAGATCCTGACTTTTATTTTAAAAATCCTGTTGAACAGGACATAGGACTTTTGTCATGAGAAACACTGGGGCACACAGGGACACCCCAGCTCATGCCTTGTGGGGTTTGTTCACTGGTGGGGATGTTTGAGAGGCTTGTCCAAGGCAATGCATCGGCAGCGCGGGACAGGCTCTGCAGGTCAGACAGCGATCAGCTCTCTACTCCACTAAATGAGGAGTCTTTTAACCACCTCTTGTTGTGGAGGCACTGCCCAACCTGCCTCTTCCTTTCAAATAATACAGAAATAGTACCCAGGAAAGGGTGTATCTGCATAATCAGTCACAAGCTCACTGTGGGGAGGACCCAGTTTGAAAGCTTCAGCCTTGTGAGCATTAGGAGCATGAGGATAAATCCAGGGTGGTAAGAAACAATCAAGGTAAAGCTATCAGATACTAAAATCACAGCTTAAAAAATGTAGAAATTCCATTGTGCTCATTGACACTTTAAAAAGACAACTGATGACATTAAAAGAACAAATAAAAGGATGCACGATGCTGCTACCAATGATGTGATATATTACATATTTTGGTCTCTAACAATCCTCTTAGAAAGAAATGAGAAAGAAATGTTAAAATGTAACATTAAAATTATCAAGAGCAATTAACAATAACAGTATCTGTGGGTCTCCATAGCAATTAGGAAATTAATCAGATTGCTATACCATCGTGCAAGACTCCTTTCTCTTGTCCTCCTTTTCCTCCCCTTCACATCCCAAAACACCCGCAGGGACACACACCCCTGTACTCACACATGTTTTGCCTCCAGTGGCTTCTAGCAGGCCTGCCTGTTTGCTGCTCACCTAATGCTTGTTTGTTATTTTTTTTCTCCCCCTTTCCAAACAGTCACTGGACTCAGCTCAGGCACAGTGATCTGTAATCTAGCAGCCATTTTTCTGAACATAAGCAGCTTGCATTTAAAACTCTCCTGCTCATCTGTCTTCATTTGAAGACTGGGTTAAAAAATAAAATTAATGATTGCTATCAGAGAGAAGATGAGCAGCATCACCAGTGAAAAGTAGCACTGCCACATTTTACCAAGGCTAACATTTTTCACTGGCTGGAAATGGCTGGATATACTTGTAAACATTATTAAAAATAATAACTTAATGTTTCCTTCCTGTGACTAGCTAGCATTAGCAAGGTATTTTCAATTAGCATTTCCTCCAAGCAATGTAGGTCTTTTACTTCATTTTATTTAAAAAGGGATTTGTTTTCTAATTTTTTTACTTCTGCTGTTGTCAATAATAGAATTCAGTAGAATGGCTGCGGCTTTTTCCTCCCATCACTTACAGTTTGTAAGCCATTGAAAGGGAATGTATGCGTTTGATTTTATTTGCTTTAGCATAGCTGTCCAATGAAAGAAAAAGACATAAGTATGCATTTCAATCTACTGTATAATATTATTCGAGGCTTTAAAATACAAGTAAATAGCATCACGCACTTAAATCAAGTCATTTTATTTTTAGGGAAAATAAACAAATAATAAAATAATAAAATAATATAGATGCCTTTGCATTTTTTTTTAATATGCATTATGAGTAAAAACACTTTAAAATCCTTTATCCAACATTTAACATTCCTATATAGTGGAGATTGGAAATGCAACAGTTCTAACAAGCCTCTCCTTGATGGACTAATCTTACTGCATTACTAAAACACTATACATATATGTTTTTGAATGCTCAATAGGCAAATATTGCAAATGCAATGTTGTATCATGGGTTTGGCAGCCTTAAGGTGATAATTTCCTTCAAGTTCAACACAAAGTTGTTGAATATTTCAATTGATTGCATTGGACAATTCTCCATTCATTTAATCAGATTAACATGTAACTTGCATATTCAACATCAATTTTACATGGTTTAATCCTATAATGTAAAAAAGGTTGCAGTGCAATACAACAAGCTCCAAAAACTACTGTATCTATTGGTAAGCTTTTAAGTAACACATACATATACGCATAGAGATTCAACTAGTGTGACCAGTTATCTGCTTGTATTGATAGAAAACATCTTTTGAATAGAAAAATGCTTCAATTCCTCATTTGGAAGTAAAGATGCATGCTCTACATATAACATATTCATCAGTTCCAGGAAAAAAAAAAAAAAAAAAATTGATTTTCTCTTCTGTTCATACATCTGCTAATTAAAAATTTACTTTTTAAGTACAGCATGAAACCTGCAATGTCCTTAAATGTTTCTTATACTTCTAATAATAAAATTCAGTGACCCATCCAGTAGTTTGCAACTGCTATTAAGATAGGTCCTGATTCAGAAAGCCCTGAAGTGCTGACATTTCATTGACTAGTCACAATTTCTAATGTGCTGGTAACAAAACAATCCTGGAATACAAGAATCATAAACTCACTGTATCAATCCATCATTCAGAATTGTTCTCATAAAAAAATTATTAATGCTTCAGTCACCTACATGTGAAGGTAACACCAAATAGCCTTTTATATAGCTAGAACCAGCATGGAAAGTCAAAGGGTGTTTAACCATGATTAAACATATTTCTTACAATAGCAATCTCTTCCCAGGAAACAAAAGCTTGGTATGACACCATAATTAGACAAATGTTGTTAGTCACAAAATGAATGTCTAAACACAAGCTAAAATTAACTCAGCGTAACATCCTAAATCCATAGTTATTCCATGGAAACGGAATTATTGGCATATTAAACTTTCACATTTGCTACACACAAAAAATATCAGCCTTCCTCTTGCAATCCCAGGAGGAAAATCTATTGCACCAATGTTGAGGTCCATTTAAAGTGCCTATGCATGTAAAGGATTGGGCCCTAAATGTGTACAGACATTTACTTTTATATGCAGATAATGTGTTATATGGACCCAATACAATGAAGTCTTAAAGTCAGACAGAACATAATAAAAATGGTACAATAAGAAGAGAAGTCTATTGGTACATCAAGTATTCTATTTGCAAATGCATTCTTTAGTTGTTGCATCAGAATTTAATATAATTTGGGGGTGAAACTAAGGTTGTTTAGCTGCTGACCAGCAAGACTGTTCCTGAGCTTTGCAGTGAATGTATCACATTGTACACCATGAGCTGGACTCAGTCGGGAGTCAGTCAGACTGACTCCTCTGAGCTCTGAGTTTCTACCCCTTTTGGAGCTGGTCCTGCTTGGAGATACATTTCAGTAGTTGTAACAGCAAACAAACCATTTTTTGTTTGGAAATATGTTTAAAATATATGCGTGTGTATGTACTGTACATGCACACATTTGTTTCCACACTTGCCATAGAGAGGAAACCATTTTATGGCAAGTATCCAACCCTTCACATTATTTCTCTGGCAAACGCTAAAATGTCTGTCAACATCATGTAAACAGGCTGGCAGGGAATTTTGAAGAAAGAAAATGAAAGCTGCCATTTATTCTGTGCATGACACCATTTAAACATTTTTCAAAACATTAAATGTTGAATTGCCATTTAAAATTTTGAATCATTCATCAACATGACATAAGGTGGCATGCATGTCCTTATAAATTCAAACAGATCAATCCCAGAATGACCTACTAAAAAGCAATCAAGAACCTCAAAGCATGTAAAGGTGCTATAAACTATGGCAGATAGCACAGGGATAAGATGATGCTAAGCAACACATCTGGTCTTGGTCCTCTATGCAGAGATAGTCAAATGTGGTTTAATTTTGCAGAAGTTAAGTGTATACAGTTGCAAGTTGTTAGTGTTTTCTCAGATGGGCTCTGGGGTTTAATCAAGAAACCTTTTCGCTCTGGGGACCTGTTTGCAGTCTTGTGTGGCTTCGCAAGTCAGTTGCCCTGGAACGGCCCCATCTGAGGAGAGCGGTCAGAAACTCTGCGAAGCGTCTCATGGAGACGCTGCCTGCCTGAGGCAAACAGCCCCAACAGCAGGGCTGTCCGGGGAAGGCATTCCATTCCTTCTGCCCCAGAGAGCCTGCCCTGCGATCCACCCCACGGACACCACGGCACGGGGGTCCTGGGCTGATTTTGCCCCAACACACACGATTCCTGAAGTTTCGTTAAGAACTTTAGCAAGGAATAATATCATTTAAACATTCCTTTGAATACATCCTGCTGATCCCAGTGATTTGTTGGGCACCTCGCTGTTTGTTGTGTGACAAGTTGGACTTTGGACAAGGTCAGCTCTTGAATCTTGATTATGTTTTTTTCCCCTTGAGCCAGAAGACATTGATTTGTACATCTAGTTTACCTTGTTTTCTTAGCCATTTGTGACACAGTACAACAGTTCCCATCGAAAAAAGTGTCATGTAAATAAATTACAACTTAGGACGTATACATTAAATAATTTTATAAATGAACTTTAAAAATGAAGGAATAAAAAATGCCAGTCCCAACTTCTATGGCTGCAGTGATTATTCTGATCATGTTGTCATGTGTAATGAAGCACAGTCCCATCATTAATCAAAAGAACCAATCAGATAACTAATTTAGGCAATATTCTTTACCACAGGACATGTCGGTCAGTAAAAATGCATTAAAATAGCAAAAGATCAATAGTAGACACTAGGGACTGTGTTTACAAACCAGTCTTAAACTTTAGAGTATTATATTCTCAGTCATACCGGGCATTTGATTTTTTAAAGGTAAAATAACATATAAGATAAATGCTGAGATTTTATTTTCAGTTAATAATGTACATTAGAGACTGTCTGCTACAAATGTATGAATTGCTGTGTTATTTAATGATTTCCACAAAAGTGTGTTTAGCTACTTTCTAAATACACTCTAACTAGACTGGAGTGACACTGCACAGGAAAGAGTTGGCAGGTTCAGGATTTACCAATGTGTGCCTTCAATACCTTATGTGGAAGCCCACATCAAACACTATACCTGGCAAACACTATTTATGTTCTGCCTTGGGCAGCCTTGTGTTTTACATAGTCAATACTTTTATTTAAATGCAGATTGAAGGGACTTTGTTGCTAGCAGAGGCATACTTTTTCTAACTTGGATCCCTTTTTTCCTTTTTTTTTTTTTTTTTTTCCCCAGTAAGAATGAGATATTTTGCAAATTATTCCAGTAATAAGAAAGCACATCTCAGATGTGAAATATCTCCATTGGATTTAATCCTTTCAAGATGGTAAAGTGAAAAGAAGAACAGGGTCTTAGAATGGCTGTAGCCCAGGTAAGGTCTGCTGCCAATCTGCACATGTAGCATCACCCCTCTGAACTCTGCCTGCAGACAGATTCCCCCATGCCTGTGAAGCTGTTCCCAGCTGCACTGCTAGCCTAGAGAGCCCCTTGTTTGTTAATAATAGTGTAAAACCACAATGGAGTTATAAGCTCTATCAGCAGTCTCAGCACTTAACCAAAACCATAGCAAGCCACATTATTCAACATGCATGAACAGAGGGAGTGCTAAAATACCAACATGACATCTTCACTGATAGGATTAGTATATTAGGCAGATGCAACATTTATACAATCTCTGTCTGGGAACACACACCTCATTTTCAGAAATACTCAGGAGCTTCCCATCCTGCTGTAAACAAAGCAGACCTGTAAACATCAGTGCAAAGTGGAAAGAAATTTGGTGCCTTCATTTAATGTGCCATAGGCTGGCCGGCACAGTAACAGCTCACCTGAATTGCTAAAAGTTGTTTCTATCAGCTCAGTTTTGTAACAGACTCCCAGGTGCTGTCTTGTGACCATGCAGAAAAAGAAGAATGGATGATCAAATCATACTTTGCCATTTCCATAGAAAAAAGAAAATCCTACAATTCAAAATAATAAACATCTTGAAAGAAAAACAAACAAACAACAAAAACCCAACAAAAAACCCCAGCAAACTACAATGCAGTTATTCCAAAATGACAGGATATAATTTGCAAAGCAGCATCAGGGCATGTCTACAGAATACAATACCTGTGAGGAATATCTGCAGATCAGCAGGGTCATTGTGTTTGCCATAAGCTGCAGCTTTGTGGTGGTCATATCTGCAGTTGCATATGTGGTTGTACTCAGTGGACTATTCTTACTTGAAATTATTGAATTCCTGTTCAAATTACACTTCTGGCCTCAACAACGTTCTATGTACTGAGATTCTGTGATGTGTAGAAAAAAAAAAAGGAAGTTTTTTCTTCAAGGATGTTACATTTTAAAGCTGCTGCCTGATAGTTTAATGAAATACCTCTTGGCTCTTGAACAACCATTCCCACCTCTTCTCTATTTTGCACATGTCCTCTCTGTCACATCTTCTCATAGCCGCATCTTTTCTGAGCCAAAAAATGCTGATTTATTTAATCTGTCATCACCTCAGATGCCATTCGGTGTCTTGTGAACTTCCTTAGCACCTTCTGTAGTTCAACGATAGACCTTGTCCCTCTGAGGAACTTTGGTAGCTTCTAAACATGGAAATATTGGGGATGCCAGTAGAAGACAAAAAACAATCACAATGTACATGGTTGTGCTACTGACATGGGGACCAGACAACAGCAAGATATGTTCCATAAAACACTTTAAGTAGTCTTGTTGAGATCAGTTATAATGCTCATGTGCTTAACAGTAAGCATATGCTTAAGCATTTTAAGGCCTGACAGATTTGACAAATGAGCTGATAGAAGACTACTACTGTAGTCTAAAATACACCTAGTAGGACTTAATTTCAGAGAAGCAGGAAAGCATCTGAGATATTTGAGCTGCTGAGGACCCTTGTATTCTTCTGTTGTTTCAAGAGATTTTACTAGATAGTATTTGCTGATGTTTTTCTTAAAAACACAGAAACTTATTTTATTGTACACAATTCAATTACTTCCTTCTATCCAATAAAATAAGCTCATTCAAATAAAATCAGAATTACTTCCCTCTTTTGGCTTGAGTACAGCATCTTTTGTACCCAGCTAAGCAATCTTCACAGTGCTTGGCAATAATCCTGCTTAGAAGGGCAGGATTTAGAACAGATGCAGACTTCCCCATGTCGGGGTGCTACCAAGTTCTCTGTTGATTAGTAGGGTGCATAATTAGGTATGACAGAATATAGATTTCTGGCAGAAAATCATTTCTAATGGGAGAAGCCACTTGCTGAGGACACCCACTTCAATTAAAGGTAGATGAAGCCTCTAAGTTAGGATGTTAACCCTGTGACTTCTCCCAGACCCGCTATTTCTGCTTTTAGGAACCAAGATTCAGTGTCTGGCTGTGCCATTAACAGAGAAATTAACATGAAGATAATGCATTAACTTTGAAGTGGAAACAAGGATTCACCAGAAACTAGTTTGCTGAAGCTGTCTCACATGTAGCAATAACCTTTGATCACAGAATACTATATAAATATTATGCAAACATTCTATACTCTGATATAAATTAACCATCAGCAAAATGGAAGATCTCAAAAACATTTAATTTGTAAACTAATCATTGTTGTGGATGTAGGTATGCTTTTTATATGACCAGTGTCAGCCTTTGTGGGCTTTTATGCATATAGTCCTTGCACATGCATCCCAGTTTGAAATGGACGGGATGGAAAAACAAATTCTTCTGACTCATCACAGAATTTCTGAGAAGACCATGACCTAATTTAGACACCATGATATGATTACTATTGCAAAGCCCACTGAAGTCACACAGAGCCTTTCTCTTGGCTTAAATTCTATCTGTTCTTTTGCTTAAAACTGTTCTCAAAGCAACAAGTCTTTTGTTTAATATCTTCATCTGCTTATTTTTGATTAGACTGTATGTTCACCTCACTCTGAAGCAAATGAAAGGGTGAAGCAGTGTGTGTTACAGACAGCCATGAGGATATGAGGTTGCCATGAACCAGATACAAGTCCTTGTTTTAGCATGTGGCAATCTCCTTGCAATCAGCAATAATCCTTATGTGCTTACTGTACAGCATGTGCTCAAGTGCTTCATTTGATTAAAGCCTGGATGATTGGGCTAAGGCTTTTGATCTTGGCCTCTTTTTTTTGAAAGAAAAAAGAAAGAAAACAGAGATCAGTCCTAGACAACTATATTTACAGCACCATGTATGCCACCGCTGCTGCTCCACAGGAGTGATGAGCTTATCCACGAGAGGTCTCCACCTCGCCGACCAGCTCTGCACAGACAGGCTTTGCATGTCGTGATGCAGACCCAGTGGCTGGGCCATGGTGGTTGGGCATCAGAGATTTCCCTGCGGCTGGTGGGAAGGGCACAGGCTCACACGAACGCTGTTGTGGGGAGCTTAGCACCAGGCTCACTCCCGAGGACCCAATGCCTGACTCAGGGCCTGGGGGCAGCTCCTGGGGCTTGGGACTGCGCAGGCTCCTGGGCAGACGGGCAGGATCCTGTGCAGAACACAACAATAGGGGAAGTGGCCAAGCACGATGGCAAGGTACCTCAGCAGTACCTGTCACTGCCAGCTGACCCCTGTGAGTTTCCCAAAGGGGTCTCCTAAGAGCTTCCACCAAGCTTCCCACAGCCCATTCTTTCCTCTCCACCACATCCATGTCTCCTGGATGGTTGGGCATACCCCATAAGGGTTACAGATCCAACTAGGACAGTGGGGAGGCATGCAAGGACAAAGAGCTATGCAACTTATGTATTGCACACTTATACAAAACCTCTGGAGGCTACAGAGAGCAGCCTCCAGCATTTGCTCCCATAACTTCTGTAGCAACTTTTTCTTGCACAACAGGTTTCACTCTGAATCTTTTCAAAAGTGCTGGACTTTGAACACATACAAGACTCTCATTTAAAATGCAGCAATTCATAGAGTAAAAAATGTCAGCTACTTAACACTACACAGCAACAGTACAAACCAAGATGTGAAACATATCGAGCTGGAACTACAGGGGAATTTCAGGCATAAAATGTAATTGCTTGAACTGGAGTTTAGCCAGCACACCAGGTTTCACACCCCTGTCTTGCAAAAATAATGCAATGAGGTGTGTGAACCACAAATAATCATGACCTCAAATTTATAACTTACAGGCATCTTAGCATGGTGTTTCCAACAATACTGTCTTCTCCCAGCACCATACTGGGACATTTGTTCTGTGTTGACTCAAAGAGGAGAATATTGCCCACTGATTTACCAGCACCACTACACGAAATGCAATGGGTCTCTTTAGAGGTCCCTTACTCAAGTAATGATCCCTCACAGCTTGTGAGATTTAACAACATCACAGCATTAATTGGCATAACTGCAAGTACAGCATGAAGACTCTGTACCTTCTAAAATGTTTTTTTAAGAGATTACTTTAACTAAAGTTTTTAATCAACAGTGCCATATATTTTTATTGTAGTTTTGAAGATGACTATAATAAACACAGATAATAATTTGTAGAGAGAATATGAATAGTGATGCAGGGTACTATTTAATTCTTTATTAAATCTACAGTTAAATTTGTGCCCTAAAAAAAAAAAAATCTTAATTTACTGCCACAATTCCCTTCATATTAAAAAAGATTTTATGATAGCACAGGTCAAACATTAGCCATCAAAACTTTCTCAGAAAAATTCACATCTGTTCTGTTGAAAATCTTTCAAGGAAATATTTGCTTTCCTTAAAAAAAAAAAAAAAAAAAAAAGGGATATTGAAGAATCAAAATATACCGCGACAGATTAAAAATACTTTTCTCAGAAAAGCTTTGGGAAACACATAGTAGAGCATATGTGTTGGTCCTCTCAAGAGAAGACAGAGGTTTTCATTCCACCCTCAGGACATCCTACAGTAACTTGTCCCATCAGAAAGCAACAGGAGAATACACCAAGGGTAGGAAACACTGGCCCAGACCCTTGGGCTGGCTTGGTTCTAGGGCTGGCACAGTTCATCCAATACAAAGAGTTCCTGCAGTAGCAAAGACTGGCATTACACTCTTTTTTATATACTTTTGGGGTATATATACCAAATAAGGCAGTTATGACTAAAGCCTTTCAATTGTATTCTTCAGACAAATCTTGGTATCTAGCCAATACATTAAAATATGTATTTTTAAACACAACACAAATGTTGCAGCTCACTGACCTGTGAAACAGTGGGGATATGAAGAACAGTAAGGATTAAACTACTTTAAATCCCTCCAGCTCTCACTTATACACCATACTGGGAGAAAATACAAGCAGATACATTTACACCAAGATCTCTTTTCAGTTATAAAGTGATTCCATAACATGTACAGACTCCAGCACACTGGATAGTTATTTTTGATCTGTGCTGCATTTTAGACACAACAGTTTTTAAAGTTAAAGGAATCTGATTAACTTAGTGTTACAACTGACAGAAAAGTGACAAGGTCCAGCAGAAACAGATGTTCCCTGCAAGTTGCTTCTTCCATCCCACGCATCTTTTAAGCAACATTCTAGTTCCATTTGGCACTTCTCCCAATATTTTTTCCCCAATCTTTAATGCAATTGTAGGAAAATCTGATGCTTATCTCACTGCTATAAATTTAATAGTAATATTAAAGAACATCACTCACATTAAATCCAAGAAAGTGAGACCCTTATAATGTACATAGTTTTATGCTAATCCCTTACCAGTACTCTTGTGTGCTCTCTTTTGCTTGCATTAACACTCTGCTCAAGGTAGATTAGTCTGTGCAAACCTACCATGCCTGCTGCACTCTGCCAGAGATTTTACCTCTGCACGTGGACCAGCACAGCCTTCAGCAACACCGTGCTGCAGCGAACAGGCTTGAGTCTCAGGGACAGAAGATACTTCTGTGGTAGGTGGAAATGGGGCCAGTGGTTCATATCTACACACCTAACAATCTGTACCAACTGGAATCACGAATCACTGCAAACCAAAGTGCAAGTCAGTTATGAGAGTGTTAGCACAGAGAAGTATTGGTGTGTTGTGGAAGAACCCCAAATAAATGTCTGTTGGTGGTTCAGTATGGAAAAGAAAAAGAATTTAGATAGATCCCAACCATATCATCATATCTGCTGAATGTGGAAAGCTTTAAAAACAAAAGAAGGGAATGTATGTGTGTATATATTACACAGTTTAATAACTCTGCTCTAACTACAAATTAATTCAAATCTTGTACTTGCATTAAAAATGAACTCTATCTATTTTATGTTGATCATTAACTAAGAATATTTCACACTAGAGATTTGTCATATTAAGGAGAATTGAAACCACTTATATCAATTAATTGTATTATATGTAATCTTTACATAGATTACCAAAAATAATTTAGATTCTGTATTAAGGAAGTATTAAATATGAATTCTGCAAGGAGTCATGACCCAAATTCCTGTTTAAATAATATTTTGGGATAGGGGAAGGAATGACAGAAAAGAAGTGTAAATCAAAAACTGATTGTGAGAACTCTTCAGTTAAATTTCTCCATTGAAAAATGTGATGTAATACAACTTACATGTTTCATGCAAGCATGTCGGTATCCTTAGGGACAATGTCTCAGAGATGGGATGGAGAAGGAGGGGCTACAGCTCGGTGGGACCAACAAGTTCATGAATTAGGAGATCCTAAATCCAGCAGGATGAAAACCTGAAGCTGGTTCTCCTACATGCCATAAAGTATTGTTTTGGAGTTTCTCCATTCATGCTTTTTAAAATAACAATAAAAATAAATAAATCAGTTTTTATTGTTGAATATTAAAAAAAAAAAAAATGGCAAGACCTTGAAACCACAGTATTTCTCAGTCATCCTCATTTTTTATGAATGAGTTAGTCCCACTAACCTACGAAAACAGTCAGAAGAAACACAGAGTAAAAGAAAGGTGGTCTCTGCTAGAGAGTATTAGGTCAAGCAGTCCCAGAGGGGCACAAGGCTTATACAGCTAAGAAGCTTTTGAGTAACTTCAGAAAAATACATGTCAGTACTAATGCCAACCAGACAATCAATGCCAAAAACTCTGTAAGGGTTGCCTTAATATTCATCTCTGTAAAGTACCTGGCAATCACTTCAAAGCAGGAGGAGGAAATTCTGCAGTGGGAGGGGAGAGGAACACAGGAGCTAGAATACCTTGAAGCCTGGAGGAGGCTGTTAGAGACCACAAGGAGTCCACAAAAAGCAGTAACACTGCAGAACATGCTGTACCATTACCAGTGATTCTGCAGCGGGGCAGGATTCTTGGCATGGGAAAGGCAAATAAACACTTATTAAATAATTGCTTAGCTCTTCAGTAAAGCTGGCTTTGAACACAATTAACAGAAAAAGAGTCTAAAGCAGCTGGACACATGGTTCAGCATGGATTACTCATTTAGGGGCTGTACTACCACAGATGAACTGAAGCAGTCACACAAAGCATCAGCAGTATCATTTAAATGATGCAGGCTTTTCTTGACCCAGAGAAGGCAACAACCTACTCAACACAACAGAACTGATGACATGCACAACCTCACAGTTACCATGTCTGCCTTAATAGACCATTAACATTTTGTATATAACTGTCACGACATTTCCACAAAAATACATATCTTCTGCATGTCAAAACAGAGCTTTAAATTTGCTCATCTTCCCTCAGAGGAAGAAACAGTAAGCCTTTGCCACAGCAGTCTCCTTGGCAGTGTCCATTATCATGTTCTGGCACTGTGCAATGCCTTGGCATTCTTCACACAACCTGAAGATAGCCCAAATACTTGGAAAGAGATTTCAATACAAACTTGCCCAGAATGTTATTGGAGCCCCACTCAATTCTGAGTATAATCTTGAAACAATTAATAAATGGTTTTTGACATGCTAACTGCCAGATTTACAAGCAGTAAGTGTATATGCTATAGATAAAATTCCAATAACATTATACACATCTCTGAAAAGGAAACAAAAACTTTGCCAAATATTTCTGATTTTGTGTGAGTACCAAAATCACCAAGCAATCTACAAAGAGAATTCCTAAAGAAAAAAAAAAATTACTATTTTACCTCTGAATAATTCTCTGCTTCAGTGCCATATCATCCTCACATCTGTCATTACCCCATGCCTTTTCCACACAGGACAAATTAATGATAGGGGAAGCTTCAGAAGTTCCACAAAACCCTGGATGTCAGGACCTCATGTGCTGCCAGAGAGATGTCTCAGCATGTTGCAAATGCAATTTAAAAATTCTGGATTTGAAAATGGGGCTGTTTAGCTCTTGGATGATGCAGAGAATTGATTAATTAACAAGTGACATGAGACCTACCCATCTCTTCACTTCACCATCCCACCAGGAAGCAAGAGGAGCACTGAGCATTCCCCAGAGCACAGAGACAGCCTGCGGGGCTGGGGAATACAACTGCAGCATCATCCGCTGCTGTGCAGCTCCCACCTTTCAGAGGAGCTGAGACTTCATCAGCATTTACTTCTGCCAGAGTCAGCTGAGGCTTTTCCCTCCGTCTGAAATGCAGAAAGGAAGGGGAAAGCAGCGATGCCATGTCAAGGAAAGGGCTGCTTGTCATGCTATCATAAACAAAGGCATCAAAGATGGGCCATGTTAAACAAGAGTTTTCCTTTACTGAGGAAAGTTGCAGGCAATTTAATCCAAAATTTCAGTAACCGTTCTGATACAATTTTTAATGCAACTGTTCTTTATCTTATGGCCAAAACTGAAAGCAATCAGCAGAACGCAAATGAAAGTATTTGCAGAACCTGAAACAACGAACAGCTTTAGAGCCTCAAGTATTCTGGAAAATTACCTTTTTAAACTTTTCTATCTATTAAGCTTTACTAGTACTGCCTGTCCAAGAGCATGTAGTGTGACTAACCTATCACAGAGCCATAGAGCCCAAATCTGAGCAGCGCCAAAAGCCATCTCTTTCGACCATGCTCCCTCCAGGTAGCTTTGGGGAGGGCACGGCGACAAACGCAACAGAAGCGGCTATGTCTCATGGACAGGGAATGCATCACCTTATTTCTAGATGCAACAACTTTAATAAAATGTTATCACTAGTTAGACAGTGAAAACTTTGTTTCAGAAAAATTAAGGGAATTAAAAATTCCTGCAACACAGCTGAGCACCGCTCAGCCATCCCACCCAGCGCAGGCTCCAGACTTCGGCCTTCTCCCTTCCCTTCAATTTCTTCGCTGGAGGCAGATGGATAAAATTAGAAACATGCACATAACAGTGATCTTCACTCAGTTTCTTGTTTACTCTCTGTCACCTACTTTGTCTACAGCTTTCTTTCAAGTAAATCATACCATTACTCTTTTCCACCCACTCTACATTTTAAGTGACATTTGATTAACAAATAAACTAACCCTTAATAAAAAAACTATTGTCTGAATAAGCACTAATACTTTAAATTAAGTACTTTCTATACACTTAATTATGTATTTAATCAAGATTTAACAGGACATGCACTGTATGCTAACCAAACACAACAATTAGATTATTTAAAAGGTATTTATTGAGGATTTTATCGAAAAGAAGTATTTACTACAAGCTGGCATATATGATAATTTTTATTTACTTTAAATAACATTAGTGAAATAAATGTTTAAGTCCAGTGATATCACTTATACTTGCTTTGTGGATAAATATACATATGTCATACAAATTGGATCGTTTCTATATGATATACCTAAATGCATTAAAACTGGAAGCATCAAGCTGGCTTCCTGTATCCCACATTTTACCTCTGAGCCTTGCTAGCTTGTTTCTATCTACCGGCATTTGGGAACTGCCAAAATTCAGAATTTGTGGTCTGCAGGAAATGTCAGTATTTTGAAATTAGTTTCCATTCAGATTCAGGACATTTTTTTTTTCTTTCCCCCCTTTTTCCCCCTTCTCTTTTCCCCAAAGTTTTCACAGAATGGAAATCCATCAGAGCCACCCAGAGCCGTGCCTGCTGGAAGCCTGGGGGTCTGCCTGGGAAGTTTCCTTTAGTTTGGGGATGAGATCTTCCTACACAGATGTAAATCCAGAAAGCTGAAGTCCATGATGCTGGGCAGGCTTTCTGGTGTGGCTACCTTCAAGCCGCAAGCGCTGGCAGGCAGCCACGGAGCCACGCAGGTGACCTGGCAGGGAACCAGACAGATTTACAATGAAAATCTGCTTAGCAGGCTAGGTTCTCTGGGAAGATTCATTGAAAGCCAGATGTTTTAGTGAAATGTTTTGCTTTTGACGAATCGGCACTTTCTGATGGAAAAAAAAACTTTCTCTCTGAAAACTTCCTCTGAGCTCTGCCGACAGCTGCTGCTGCCGAGAGGAGTCAATAGCTACACAGTGAGGCTGGGCAGTGCTTGGGACAGCATTCCGGGGCCTCTCAGCCCCTCCTGATCCTCCTCCCTTGCACCAGAGGTGCCCACCACAGCTGAGGTTTCAGGACAGATCCTGCTGCTCTCCTACACTGCAGTGCACTGAGCGCTGGGAGCTGGCCCCGAGACAACCATCCCCAGCGCTCTCCTACTTCCAGCACTTGTGTTCAGGCAAAAACACTGACTCCACACCAAGTGGACCAGGAACAAGCACTACAGTACATATCTTCAGAGTCTCTCAGCAGCCCCCTCTCCTAAAAAAAACAGTCTGGACCATCAGCAGGCTGGCAATCCCCTGGGGATGGGTGTTCCCAGGGTATCAGCCTTGCACTCACCTTCCTTGTCGCCCAGTGCAGCAAGTCAAGGGTGGTGGCACAGGAGGCACCAGTGAGGTGCTGGTGAGGTGTCCCAGGCTGCCTGCCCACCCCATGCTGTGTGTCACCCACCCAGCTTCTCCAGAAAACCCACGGGTGTTGGTAGCAACACACTGGGGATCTAACAAGCTTTCACTTCCAGGTCTTCCAGACACCTTCTGCTGTTTAACGCTGACTGCTGATGCAAGCAGCGAAAGGCAGCCAGTGCTTGACAGTTGAACACGGCTCAGATGGATAGCAGCTTATGTCTAACAAAGCAATTCCTATCAAAAAGAAATAGGCATAAAAGCAGAGAAGGGGACTATGATGCACACAGGACTCGGGGAGTGACTGAACCTTGGTGCTTCCTTCAAACCATGACTTACCTGGAAGTGGCACTAAAGGCAAGCACATGAAAAGTGCTGATGAAAACTTTGCTTAAAGATTTCTTTTTCTGAGGCAAGAAATGCCATATGTCTTTCTCTCAGCAGAAGGCCAGACCCACTATTTTATTTCTGGTGCTACAGTAAATGGTATACATTAAATAGTCACTGGGTCTTCAGAAACTTCACCTTCAATATTATTTTAAAGGACTTTCAGCTGTGAAAAGCAATGCCATTTTATTCTCCAGACATAGCTATCTTTCAAATCAAAGGTCATTTATTTTTTAATACACAAAGTATTAAAAAACCTCTTGAATCCATCACATTCAGAACATCTGTCTGTCCCAAAGTCTCAAAACATTAACACATATTTTGACTGTAAATATGTTAGAATATCCAAATAACTGTGTGTCAGATATGACACTTTCTTGTGCTAGTGAAACCCAGATGAAATTCATCAACTTCAGTAGATTGCAGATTTAGAGTTCTGTAAATAAGGGGAAAAATTGGCCCTGTGCTTTAATTAACATTTTAAATCAAATCTGCATTTGAAAATGTTCCAAAATTGGAAGAGATCATAAATAACCTTGGTCTGCAATATTAGACTAGAACATATCTGTTCATTCTTTGCTTTAAAAAAATGTGTTTTTTATCAAATGATAATTATGGTTGTGCTTGAAATGATCCCCCTTAAATTCTTCAGAAAGGTTAAATGACTGCTGAATATTAATATTTTCCCTTTAGTCAGGGATTCAAAACAATTCTCAACAAAACATTGGGGCCAGCAGATTTGGAGGGCTATGTCATTAAAAGCTGCTGTCATTATTCCATTTACATGCTTGTTCTGCAGAGACCGTATTTTCAGTAATAAATAATGTTTTGAAACAAACAGGTGATTTCTGTAAGAAGAATCGACAATATTTTCTGAAGGCAGTGGTTTCTGTAGAAACCTTTCCTCTCTTTGTCCTCTCCTATCTGCAGGGTATTGACAGCTCTGACAAGACTTTGATTATCTAGTCAGCAGGAGCCTGAGACTTGTCACTTGTCAGGTGTGAGCCGGCAGTCACGCAGCTGATGAAACAATTGAAAGGAGATAGGCTGAGCATGAGGAGGATCAGGGTCATCAAGCCCAAAATGTATGCCTGTCTAGTAGGGGGATGGCTTACACCCTCATTAATGACTCCAATAAGGCAGGAGAGGGAGGTGGGGAGGAGCTGGAATAGGGAAATAAGAAATGCAAAGGTTGGGGATGATGGAAGAACTCCAGTTGTCAACATCTGTTTCTTGCCCACAGCCCTGCAGCCACCGGAGCCCCTGCGGCCCCAGGAGAAGCCCCGGTGCCCCCGGCACGCTGCCCCTCTGCCCCTGTCCCCTACCTGCCCCCAAGGGAAAGGTGGCACTCTCCTGTGCCCCTTCACACACACGATGGCCACGTTTTCTGACTGCATTCCGGGCAGTGGGGGTGAAAGGCAGAGTGACTTGCTAGCTGGACCTGTAATGGGGCAGTGCCTTCTGGTTTCACCCCCACTGGGAGAGTTAACACCAACCCAATCGCTCCTGAGCCACTATGCTTCAACTGCCTCCAGCACTAGGTACAAATCCCAGCTGTGCCAAACGCCTTTAGTCCATACGCAACGAGGTCTGGGCGCACAGGGGTGCTTTCTGCTGCCCTTGGTGAGAGCTGCTGTCCCACTGCTGCTGAGGACACCTGCCCAGTAATCTGTGCTTCGGCACTAGACTGTACAGCTGAAACTCCAAGAGGGGCATTTACTAATCCAGAGGCAGGTTTAGTCAGAGAGGGCAATATAGAACAATAGCCATTGTCTTGCAGTTGGGAGGACTTAACAAAATTCTACAAATGCTTTGTAGAAAGATGTCTGTAATCCATAACTAATATCCTCTCTGTATATATCATACACAACTAGTCGGTCAGTTGATAGGAGCTTATCCTAAGAACATTTCACACAAAACTGGATTAGTACAATATGCTTTGCACTGGAAAATCATTCACAAACTTCAGCTCGTGTAAAACCCAGGACTTCTTTTGGTTGGTTCTTCTCAGATTACACGCTGTCTGGTTTTGTGTGATCTGCATTAGCTACCTATTCATATTAAAATGCAGTTCAAGGTGTGCTTCACAAGATTGAACAGGCAAAATACTGCTGCCCAGAAAGTCTCTTTTAAATTTAAATGACAACATAAATTATTGTACACCTTTAGTTAATGCTACAGGAAAGATCATGAGTACTGAGGACACAATCTGTCAGCTATACGCATGCAAACCTGCAATCATTTTACTAATTTCAGGACTTTCTCTCCAAGTCCATGCAGACACAAGGCCACTGACATCAGAGTTTGGGGTCCCATCAGAGGAATAAATTGTGAACTGCATTTACTAGTTTGTGTGAAGCCCCAAACCCTTGCAAAAGGTTTGGGAGTTGTCTGCTGTAAAACTCATTATTGGTGTTGCTTAAATCTCTGGGATACTTAGACATATGGATAAAATAAGCATGGATTAACTATGTCTGACTATGCATATCAATTGAGGAGAAAATTTTGCTCTGAGATAAGGCAGCAGTGAAAACCCATGAGGCAGGACACACAGAATCACAGAGAGGAGGCTGATGGTCTGTGATGCTTGCACACAGTGGGGCACAACACAACAGAGAGGAGGTGACTAGTTAACTGAGGAGGAGCAGGGAAAGAAACAGCTCTAATAGTCATGTGAAATGTGAGAAGTAGACATACCATTTTAAACTTTAAAACTTTTTTATTATTATTGTTATTATTAACTTTGCACAACAACTTTATTGGCATAAATCGAGAGACAGCTCACTATAGTCCCATGCGTGAAAGGTGTGGTAGATCGCAATATCCCTGCTGAATGTTTGATAGGTAAAACCTTTCTTGCACAGGAGGGCAGTTATCATGTACTTGGTGATTCCATCAGCAATGCATTTTTCACTGAGGATTTCAAGGCACTTTATAGGAGTTTATTGCCAGTATCCTAACCAGGATTTCATATGCCTGAAGGAATAAACATTAATGGACCTGCTTCACCTAGGGCTGTATACTAACTATAATTCCCTATATCTAAACAGAAGTTGAGAGACTCTTCAGTATCGTTCAAAATTGGAACACAGCTCAGAAAATACAGTGTACAGTGTTACTTATTCTGTAGCTCTTAGGGGTACCCATCATGGTGAAATGATACCTGCATTTCTTCTTAAGAGAGTTGGTTCTGGACTTCTAACCATGGATCCAGTATGGAATAGATACTTGATAGGAGAATGACAGTGTGATAAATAAAGCGCTCACCAAGAATACCAGGGAGCAATGAATGACAGGCACAGATCAAGCATGTTTTCTGCCATCAGATTATTGTTATTAATACTTTAACTTAATCTCCATCTTTAAAATAAATAACACATTCACTGCTGTCTTTCAGATCTGATTTCTTGTCTTCTAAAACATTGAACCAGAAATGTAACCTAAGAATGATAAATTTACACCAACATAATAAACTCATTGAAATTAATTACTTATGTCATTCTTGGGAAGAGACTGAGCTTGGCTGAGTGTGTGGGAAACCGTCACCTCACCGGCCTGCTCCGAGGCCCCATGCTCACCCACTGCCACCAGCAAATGTGAATAGTGGCCTCTTGAGACTAAAGCATACTATGTAATTAGTGAACACTTATTTGAAAAAAATGCTAAGGAGCAAGCCCAGTTTTAGTTGATGCTCAGACATTCCCATAATGGTTTATAACTCAGTGACCTCTCAGTGCAAGGACATAACCTGGACTTACACCCCAAAATTATTTGAAATAACTTATAGAAAGATTTTGGCTACTCTAGGTTGCACAAGGACAACAATTCAGTGAAGTACAGAAGGCTACCTAATTATTCCGATACTGGCAATAATTTCCTGAGTAATATACCAAGGGCTTTACAGCACTGGTAATAAGAGATCACCTCCTTCATTATTTGAGAAGAACCTATATCATAATACATGGCTCTGATTCCAGATTATGAATTTTCCATTTATCAGACTTTTGCACTGTTGTGGGTTTTTTTCAGCTGGGGACACTGCTTTACTACATTCAAACCTGAAAAAAGCAAATTAGCTCCAAGTAAAGCAATACTTCCTTCATCTCCAGTCAAAATACTGGAACATTTAATCCATGGAAGAGAGTCCTATCACCATCTACTGTCAATTGTAATAATTCATAAAGGATGCCACAGAGATTTAAATGTACTATCTGATCACTTTTTCAGTTCTTGCAATTTTGTTACAAGAGCAGAGTTTGTGAGATCAAACCAGAAAACTATCAATGCTCAGCTATCAATATACATATTTTCTAGAATACAAAATCCTCCAGTTAATATAAAATAATTGTGGAAATGGTTGGCAAATTAAAGATGGTTGTTATAGATTCCAAAAATATTTTTGCTTTCAGCAAAATACATTTTTAATTACTTTCCTACTAGCTGTCATTTTTCATAAACCAGTCTAGACAATTCGTGCCAAATCATGCAAAAACAGATCTCAATGAAATGCTTTCCTCCAACACCAAAGATCAGAAAATGTTATTCTTTTTTTTTTTTTTTTAAAAACACATGTGGAGTTTAACAAAACACTTCTAGATAAACTTTGTTGTTTGTGGAGTACTAAAAAAATCAAACGTTCCCTTTTAGAAAAACTGATACATTAAAATACCAAGTAATAACAAATAATTCTTCTTCCAGTTTAGAAATAAACTTGAAAATATAAATGTACATGCCCATATTGTATTTTTATTATCCCCTGAATTCAAACTGTTTTTCCCAAAACATTACTATGAAGCACAAATGAGCAAAATCTGTGTCAACACAGCTATAAGATGTACATATATATTTCTACCACACCTTCTATCTTATTTGAGTATATTGAAAAGGAGTGAGAAAGAGTGAAAAATAATCTGAATTTGTATTTCCTTTACACTTTTGACTGGAATTATTAAACTGAGTTAGGGCACTCAGAAGTAAGGAATTATGAATAGTAAAGAATGTAGATTTTGCTTTTAGCGTCATAATCAATGTCCAAAACTAAAATTGATATAATTGACTGTTAATTAATTCCCTTGATATTTTCATTAGCACATCCAAGCAACAAGTCCTCTGTTTGGCACTTCTGAATTATTCAGGAAGTACTCGGATTGCTATAATGAAGGCGTTACTGCCTGATACTATGCTGGTTAATAAAGTTAAATGCAAGGCATGCTCTTATTTTTCTATTCTGATTGGACAATCAAAGATTTCCCTTAAGATATGTGAAATGGAATTTCAGAGCCACAGAAAAAAGATGTCGAGAGAAACGTCCAAAGATATTTTTGTGAAAAAATCCTGTTCTCTGCTTTCAATAATTGTAGCTTTCCCTTAAGTCCTATAACACTGCAATGAGAAAGGTTGCTGTGAGTGGCATCTAAATCTGTTTTGAAGGCTCCTTAGGTCTGAAATGACAATCAGAGATTTACTAGTACCATTGCCCTTGCTAGCTGTCCCTCCATTAGCAATGTGGCCAGGATGCTCCCAAATTCTCCTACAAAACCCTGAGCAAATGTTGGTGTCCTTACCCAGGAAAATTCTCTCTGATCTCTAACATTGATTTTGCCAAGGGAAAGACTTCAGGATTGGCCTAGCCATGAGAAAGTTAGGAGTTCTCTTTCCAAATGCTTTGGTTCATGGTTGTGTTGAAAGATAGGACAGCTGGTAGGGTTTATGCCAAACTTGGTAGCTATGCATCTTTTCTTAACACTGTGTTTTGTTTTGTTTTGTTTTTTTTTTTTTTCTTGTAAGGTACTAAGTGGCAGAAATCCCATAAATCTTGCCATTCCAAAAAGAAAAAGCTTGAGGGGACTGGGTGGTACATTTGATGGATGTACTGTCCTTAATGCACTAGCCTCTTCCCTAAGGGATTATGGGTTTGAATTTAGTGCAGAGAATGAACTGTTCCTCAACTGATGGCAGTAAAAGTTTATCAGCAAATGCTAGTTTTACCTTTCAGATCATCACTATGTTCTCTGACATGATCCTACTCTGTACAGATCCTTCAGTGCCACTCACAAAACCAATAAATAGCCACTACAGAGGCAATTCAGTTTTGTGGTTTTTTTTTTTTTTTAATATATTTTTTTTTTAAACAGAATGCTACTAGTCCTAATTAATTTAATATTTGTCACTTGGACACCATGTCCCATATGACAACCTCCAAAGACTTTACAAAGATTAATGACACCCCATTATATCAATGAAGCAGAAAGAATAAGAATTAGTTCACCCTTCACTGAAATGCACTCTCTTCTGGGGTGGAACATGACAGCTACTTAACAGTGTATAACATGGAAGAATAGGGCCTTGGGGAATCAAGAACCCACCAGTTACTTCAAGTGAAATATTGGTCCTGCAGCAATGAAGTTGTTCTTCTCAGGAGTTGGTCACTGAATGGGTATGTTCTTCCCAAGCCTCCTATGGGATCCTATGGCTGCAGGAAGACATTGCACAACTCTAATGGAGGAAAGTGGAGGAAGTTTTGCTGCTACTCCTTACGTAAGAGACTGCAGTACCACAAATTAACATCAGCAATGACATGCATGTAGACACTTCCCTGAAAAGTGGGACTTAGATCTCTTTTTAGAAACACAAAGTGAAAAAGCATGACACGTTCAAACATTGCACTCATCTTGTCCCTCTGCAGAGGGTTGGACCACAACCCATGTAGTTACCAACCCTGACCAAAAATCTCAAGAGAGGAGTTAAGGAGTTTCTATATGTCACTGTTCATGGCTAGCCCTTCAGAGAAAAGGGTGGTCTTACCACGGGGAATTGCCCTGTTACTAACATGGAGTGGTTTATGCCTGTTGAGGGAGAGGAGGGACCCTGCAGCCTTGCATGGGAGCACTTGCAAATGGAGCTGGAGGAGGGTCGGCGCCTGCTGCAAGCAGGCAAAGCCTCAGTGCCTGATGGCACCTGGCACTATGATGAACCTGAAAGTACAGAAGCAACATTATGTTTTTACTTCCCTCCTAATAACTCAGGAAATTACATAAATAATAAATACATAAATTACATAAATACATAAATAAGAGCCTATTTTGGCAGCTGCAGTGGAATGAGGGGGTGAGCTTGACACCATCCCACCCCTGTTGACGGTGGAGGCTGGATGATCTGCACTGACAGCCCCCACCATCACTGACAGCCTGGCTAGGGGAGAAGTTGTTCTGGGGCCATCGTGTGCCCTCATGCCAGTGCCTGTGACAGCACGTGAAGGACATCTGCCTGAGATGACCTCTCATTGTACAGCCAAGGTGTCGAGCACACCTTCTGCTCACTTCGTGGCCACCCCATTAGTGCATATTGAAACCTGTCGTCTCCTTTTGTAGTTACTGTATGGTAGTTGCATTTTGAAGTATAAAACCTCACATCACTCAACGATGAAAAAAGGGCTTCTGAATACACACTGTGCAGCTTTATCAGTTAATTTGAACTTGCTGAAAAAAAAGAGCCACATTTTTAGATTTGATCCTCATGGTCTTAAAATATTAATCAGACACATGCTCGGTATTTTTTTTCATCCAACTGTCTCCAGAATGCTTATTGACAATTTACAAAGAGAGGTTAGAAAATAGTAAAGGGAAATATGTAAGTAATTATGGTCCTAGTATTGCAGGGCCAAGTGAAGTAAATTAATGTAATGCAAACATTTTGTGGATTTGTTTAATTATTTGCAAGTACAATTAAATCTGCAAGTACAATTAAATCATAGTGCAGTAGATGGGGGTTTATAAATGGGAATGTGCCTAATGAGTCTTTTCAGAACACTCAAAATTCTTTGCAAAATAGATGTGCTTCCAGGTCATTTATAGCCACTTGCTGAATAGATGACTGTACACAGCTGTGGCTACATTCAAAAAACTTGGGAACAACAACTTTCACTTAGCTACCGATGAAATTCCCCTTATGCCAAGGACCAGCACAAGACCTTCCCACCTTTGCTTCCCCCATGGGTCTTCCCTAAACAGCTCATGGGGACTTTGTGGAGCTTTGTGTGTCCCAGCAGAGCTGAACAAGTAAAAGGGAATTTCACTGGGTCTGGGTAGTACCTGCAAGGATTTCTGATCTGGTTGAGGAATTACTTTCTGGTGGATATTGGACATCCACCAGCCCATTAGTATTCCAAATCTAAGAGCACACGAATGTTAGAAATACTCTGAAAAGCTGCAGCACTGCCATCACTGAAGTCAATGTGTTCACCCCAGAGCTCACAGGGAGCAGAAACACACCAATGCCTAGATCTTTTGAAAATTCAATCTTAAATTACTACAGTGTTTCTAAGCAAAATTTAATTCATTTTGTTTAAACAGATAAGGTTATGTGTTGTTCCTGTTAAACTGAAAATAATGTTGCAAACTAGGAAGTTTCTTTTCTGACATATATTGCCTATCAACAATTCAATAGCCTGAAATTATAGTTCAGATTTCACAAGCTTATACAGCAACAGATAAAATGCAGTATACTTTTTTTCTCTTTTTCATTATGAATTGAATAAAAAAATGGTCCAGAAAGTATTGTCTAAATAGTATTCAAGATGTTGTCTTGATCTCCTGAACGGAGTCAACAAAATCATTCAAAAATTAAAGGACATTCAGTAACAACTGTATGTGTCTGAACACTATATAGCATGAAGTACCCTCTGTGCAAAGAAAGTCATCTAGATCTTTCTGTCTGCATCTCACAAAGTTGAGATATGTTTTGAAAACACATCTTTGACTTTGGTTCTTCAAAGAAATCCTGAGATGAGGTGAAAACGGAGAGACTCTTCGAAACACTCCGAAAGGCCTGTGTTCTTCCGAAGGCTGTTTAATTACCAACTGAACTGCCAATCATTTCAGAAATGGATCAAAAAGCCACAGAAAGCAGTGACTTAGCAAAAAGAAGCATCTTCCTGTGTTTTGTTTCATTTAGAGAGAAACTTTTTCTCTTTTTTCTTTGCATTTCCAGGAATTTTACAACTAGTGGCAGATGTTCTGTGTTACATGGCTCTTAGTTTTTTTTAAGGGACGAGCAAACATGCATAATATTCAACAGTGCATAGGAATGTCATATCTTTTAGGCATTATCCCACCCCTATGAGGTTATCAGCCTTTTGATATTTCTAGATTTAATCTTACTTTAGAGCAATCAACAAGAAAATTTCCTTTTTCTTGATCTTCCTCTGAAATTCACAGCATAACAGTATTATTGACTCGGCATCATTTCAGATGGTTACTGCATTCATGTTGGGTGGGGCTTTGAAGAGGAGGGGGGTGGCTTGGTTAATTTTATTGATGGGGGAAAATATAGAGTCTTGACCCTAAGGTACAAGGCTTTGGTCGGCTGAGGGCTTTGGTCTACCAAGCTGGAGATGAGAGCAGAAGCCCTGCTTGTTTAGCTAAGTGTTGATTGACTTGCAGAAGAATGAGTGTGAGCGTGCCTGTGGGGGAGGAAGGTTATCAGAAAGTGAGGAATCTGCTACTAGCCTTTAAATTGAAAGCTTTATACTCTGTGCTTTTATAACTGATGTTTTATAGATGTAAAGTGTTCACAGCCTCAGTGACAGCATCCAGTATAACTTTCTGAAATGAACAGGCACCTGACCTCAGCTGGGTCTTTGATGTGGTGGCTTCAGCTCTCAGCATGTAAATATGTTTATTTGCTACAGAAGCCAGTTCTTTAAGATGACGGACTATGATTGCTCTCACATAGGGATATAAGAGCATGGGGGGACCTTCCAGAAGCAGAACCCTCTGTGACCCCTTGTATTTTGGCCATCTTAGATGGGGAACACTGTCCAAAACACTACTGAGCTTCACTTGACAGTGTTTTCTATCTCCTTCCCTACAAACATAGTTTTTCCCAATTTCAGAAACTTGGATAAGCTCCTTTTACTCAGTTCTCTGCAAAACTGACCTGGAATAAGTTTAAATTATGTGAAAAATAAAAAGCACTTAATTTTTAAAACATTTCCTGTAAGTAGCGTTTTAGAGGTCATTCATGAGACCAAGATTATTTTAAATTGATTTACGTTACAAAAAATCAATACTACACAAACATCCCTACTATTACTTTCCACTGAGGACACAGCCCAGGCTCCCCCTTCTCCCATGGCTGAATCATTTGTAGAGTTAGGACTAAAACTACAAAACATCTGCTTGTAACGTTATTAAAGTAATTCAAGTGTACTAACGCACATAGGGTGTCATACAGGGAATCAATGGGTTAAATAGATCTATTTTCAGCTTTAGGGTTTGTATGAGGAAATGATGTACATGTAGCCAGGAGCCTACTGAGGATGTGGCATGCACTCTGACAATGGCTTTCTTCCTTATCTAGGATCTTTTAATAAAGTGTTAATTATAAAGGCTTCTCAACTCATTGTTTAGAGTCCTAAAGAGACGCACACTTTTCCTGTCAAACACGAAGGGTTTGCAGCAAGTGAATTTGTCTTGTAGCAGTAAGCTGTATTTTCCTGTGAAGTGATTAATTTAAATGGGTTGGAGCTGCCCTGACATTCCATGGGCTTCCACACTCCCCGGCTCTAAAATAAGCCACAACAAACTGTGCCAGCACCTTGTCTTGGAGGGGTCCACATTGCACCATTTTACAGGTAGGACAGATGCCCAGGTTGAACCTTTTCCTAGTGACACCCAATGGCCAAACGCTGCCCATGGGATGTACAAAGGACCAGCACATTTAATCCTGTCTCAAGCTAATACATTCAAGTCTCTGTGATCTTGTATTTTGGTGAAGGGTGAAAGGCAATGTGCAGATAGCCTCCTTAGACCATTCATTACTGCAAATACCTCTATCATGTCCTCTGTTGTCACTCGCTAGAAGGGTAAACAGATTGGCAGATGAAATACAAAAAGGCCAGTAATAGAAATATTAACATGTATTTCCATTAACTTTAGCCAAAATGGAATGAAAGGTGTGGGAAAAAGAAAAAAAATATCATAAAATCATCTGAAAGCAGCACTGTCTCTAGTATGACACACTGTGTAAAGTGAGACTTCAAAGGAAAAATAATATCACTTTGTAATGCTGATATTTTGCTGAGTTATTTATTTTATGACAAAAAGAAAAGCATTGTGTTGTGTGAACAAATATGAATTTACTACTTTTAAATAAGCAAATAAGAAAGCAGAAGTAGATCACTACAAAAAACTTCCTGTAATACTTTGCATAAATGATCACAATTAGCAATTAACGGGAAAATCAGGCCTATTCTATTATTTCCTTGGCCTGTTAGGGTATCACCTTAAATCCATGGTCAGGCGTTCACTGGCTAAATGCAGACAATCCCATAAATGCTATTCACATTTAGAGCTAGTCGGACACAAGCTAGCCCCAGTACAAAACATCCAACCACTCTTACACACACTGCTATTAGGAGGTGAGTGGAGTCCAGCCAGTCCAGTGCCAAAGGACAGAGATGCCCTTGGGTTTAAAGCACAGTGCCATCAGCTCCAAAAATTCTTATAAATAGAGAATAATTGGAACTTCCATTTCCATGTAGGAAACATGAAACAAAATAAAATTAGTTAAGAATGAAGAATCTCTAAGGCTTTGGAGATGTCTGAACATCACTATTTCTTTCTTCAAAACAGAGGAACAGGGGATGTTTCTGAGACTCGAATGAGCACCAGAGCTGGTTGCACCCCGCCTTTTAGCCAATTAACTGCATCTGCACACACTTTTTTAGCAGTGCAGAGGAAGACAGCAGGAAGATCTTTGAAAGAAAGGTCTCGAAAAAGAGGGGTATAAGGAAAACGCCAGGATGCTTTCTTCAGACAGTCCCATGTTGTTTGTCTCACAAACTCCTGTCATACAGGTGTTTTTGCCATATTTATCCCTGCTATTTTGCATGATCAGAGGCTGTTATTGCTAGAGGATTGTTATACAGCTTTGTATTGCAGCAGCACCCAGGAGGCCCAGACACAGAGCAAGTCACCTCTATGCAAGGTGGGAACATATTAGAAAGTGATAGCCCTGATGGAGGAATTCATAATATACTTGAAATTGGGTCTGAGAGACATAGGCTGAATTCACACAATGGCTGATGGGTATAAACACTTCCATCCTATTTGGACAATCATTCAAACACACTGTTAAGTGACTTACTGAATTGAGAGATGGCTGACCAAAATCACTTATTTGAGTAAATGTGAATGCTTCTGTTTTAATCCTAGTTTAACTCTCCCAGCTATTACTTCTTAATCATATACAGAAATGCTACTTTCCTCTCCAGATCCACCACTCTCTGATCAGTACAATGAACCAGAAAAAAAGTTTGCAAACACAATCTAATTCACATTTGAGGACACCTGAGGAGCCCCAGCGCCCTCTATTTGCAACAAACCATTTTGCTAAGAACATTTGCTGTTAATGATCCTTGCTATTAAAATATGCACATTTTGGCATGATAACTCTTTCTGTGCCTAAGACGCTTACACTTCCACCAGGTTGCCTTCTTTATTCACAGTGTGTTTTCACCACAATTACAGATGTTGCAAGGGTAGAGATCATATTCTCTTGAACCTTTAGGACAAGATGTCTTGCATATTTGCCCCAAATGCCATACTAGGAACGGTCTCATCATCCTCCAAGACATACCATCACAAAAGAGAAGCTGACACTTCTGCATTCCCCAACAGCTGCTACTGCAAAGGCTCTGAAAAAAGGCACCTGAGAGCATGTCCTTCAGAAGTACTGCAGTGATAGTCCTAACCCGTGCCTTGCAACTGCTGTTCTTGAGTATTTTTTGCAACTACTATAGATACTGCACATATTTTATATTAAAATTGAGATGAAAAATTGCTGCATACATTATGCCTGCACATGGGTGTTATATGAACTCTTCTGTTGTTTGCCTTTCAGTACTAGTAGATAACCATTGTGATTCTACCCTGTGTTTTTTATTGAGCAATGCTATGAAAAGATTAATCAATTTGCATACAATATAAATCCACATTCATCTTTTATTATTGCACAATCAGGGAACTTTAATGAAACATAAATTCAAGTGCTACATGCTTTGATTGCTCTTTGTAAAAATACTTAAATACTGTTCATTTGGAAAGAATCTTATGGAAATTTTCTAAGTGATATATGTGGTATTTGAGGAAACTTTTCTGATAAAATCTCTGTACAACAGTGTGATTGCTGGCCTTCTCCAAGTTCATTAGGTGCTGTGTATCTTAATGAGTAGAGTGCTCATAAATGTTTTCATTTAAAAAGACCAAACTGAACCATGGAAGAAATAATGAAAAATCAGGGGATACTAGGAATTTATGGTATAACATGAATGGGGAATGTAAGCAATATTTTAAAATATACTACTCTATTTGCTAGTGAATTTAAATTATTACTAGACTAGATAACACTCATTCTGTTTAGGTCTATCATTCAGAGCCTGATTTTCAATAACAACCTAACCCCCCCTTGGTCCCTTTGAAAAAATCACAGTTCAGAAGAGTTATGTGGGAGTTTACAGGAATATTTTTTTACGGAATTATTAGTAAGCAAGTAAAAAAGGCTGAAGAAATGTGATCCAATTTACAAACCTGCTACATGACAAAAATCAAACCAGAGTTTTTTTTAGCACAACACACTGACACAATAAGTCTGTTGCTTTTAATACCTTTACAAATAAAAAGGTTGTTTCTGGATGACTTCTCTCCACACAGTGAGTATTGCTTTTGCACACTTTCCTTTGAGCTCTTCAAGAACCAAGAACAAGAAAAAAACATAAAAAACAAACAAAAAAAAAACATAAAAAAAAAAAAAAAAAACAAACCCAAACAGCTTAGGAAGAAACAGAATTGCCACTTTGCCTGAAATTTCCATCTCAGTTTTACAACTTCAAGAAATTTAGATGGGGTTTGGAAAAGATAGTGACACTTTGAGTGATTATCTGAAGAGCACTGAGATATCTTGATTACTTACTGTTAGCAGCGTATTAGTAACTGCAGCTCAGTAAAGGAAGGGGGAGATAAAATGCTTTCTTAAGCACATATGTGATTCTATGTAAATCTGAACTGCTGCCTGAAATGTTTGCCAATAAAGATGAAAGTCCCACAACATAGTCACAACATGATATCTATCATATGGCTTCCTGGCTGTTGTGTATGTTTTTGCTGTGTATAATTGACTGTGTTGGTGTTTGCACTACCTAGAATTTGCATATTAGCTCAAACACTGTGTTCTTGGTGGGCCTGATCCCGCGAGCTTACCGAGAGCCTCCCGCTGCCCCTGAAACCAAGCAACATTAGCGTGGGGCTCTCAGGAGGTGCCAAGTGCTGCAACTGTGTTTCATTTCCATATTTGTCATCCTTTGAACAGAAGCTGTGTAAAAACACCCACAAGATCGAATGTTGAGATTTCAGCCTTCAGACTAAAATCTAACAGTTCAAGGTATGACAAAACATAGGTTCTACCATAGCCAACATTTGGGTTACTCTAAAGGCAAAGTTGCAATAGATGCAAGAGTACAGTTATAAGATTCAGTTTAGTTTGCATATGCCCCCATGGATATGAGTTCATCTTATCTCTTCCCACCCTTTTCTTTTTCTAATCTAAAAAATGCCAACATGTGCTTCTGGAATCCGTATTGGAAATTTCTGATAATTGGTTCTGTCAACGAAGCCAGTGAGAACAGAGAATTTCACATGGAAATCCAGCAGCCACCATCTCTTACAACAAATGTAAAGTCATGATCTTATTACCCTCACTGAAGTTATTTCCCTTAATCCAAGCACTCCTAGTCTGCTGTCAGTCCTGGGCTGTCCAGTAATCACCCATCTGTTCTCATAGCGTTTCCTCTGCTCACACTAGTAGCACGAAGCAGCTGTGATGAATCAGGCCTACAGATAGGGATTTTATCCACTAAGCAAGTACAAATCATTAATAGAAATTACCTTAGTGTATGATTTGGCTGCTTCTTGTGATATAGCTACATATGTTGCAGCATGTAGGAGAAAGAGGTACAGCAGATGCTACTGGAAGCAAAGTCCTGAGAAAGAAAGATGGCATGTTGCTAGCAGCTCTGGTTAGAGGGGGATGAAAGAAGAAGATGCAGCACTTACTGGACCTGCTGCTGTTGCTATTGAAGCATATGCTCCATTACCATTATTAAAGAATGTGTTTCCACTTCCACTGCTGCTACTTCCCTGCTTTTTTTCCTCTGCTTTTTAAATTTTATTTTATTATTTTCTCGTGAATTGAAGGAAATCTATAAGGTCTCTAAGCAGGTTCATGTTATGAGCAAGCATGGCGGGTGCAGGAATGGGAGGAAAGGATTCCTGTGCAAAGATGCATCAACACTTTCCTTGAGTATGTAACAAGTTAACGATCCATTTAAAAATAAAATCTTGACCACAAGCTAATAAGGCCTCCTGTAGCAAATTCCAGCATAAACAAACACTCATACAGCAAGTGTGAAGTTCAGGATGGGGTCAGAGTATTTAAAGCAGATAAGTGGAAAATCTGGATTCTAGTCCTTACTTTACCAGGCTGAAGCATCCTAAAATACCATATCTAATTAATCAGAACATCTTTCCGACTCATTCCGCAACAATTACCCAGGCAGGGAGAACAAGCATGCAATCAAAGGCTGTAAAAGGGTTCTCTTATATTCTGTGCCGGTCACTGAGAACACAAAACATCTTTAAATTTGTGACTAGGGGCAGACTTCAAGGTTATCAGATTAAATAATAAGAAGAATATGGTAAAATTTCGGTGGTGGGATGGCAGAGTCAGCAAGATGAAATTTCCCTGCACTGGTCCATACCAAAGGAAAGGGAGCATCAGCCTCCCTACCAAGGGCCTGCTGCCAAAAATCAGGGTTCAGACCCAAGGGCAGATGGAGGGAAAGGTCACAATGGCAGAAAACAGTGACAGTGTCCAGCCCATAAATCCCTAGCCCCTATCTCCAAAGGAGGAGCTGCTTGTCACAGCTGGTGAAGGTGGCCAGTAAACTGCTTTTATGAATATGAGTTTTCATGTTTTTTTTCACTCAGCCTGTGTGTGCATGCGTCTTCACACAGCCACACACACATCAACACATCCTCCCACACTACCTGCCCAAGCAGAGGCCATGAAAGTATTTTAAAATTGTGCCCTGTGTGTTGCTCTGTCCCAGCTGCCCAGCTGTAAGCAACGCAGCTTGTTGGGGTCTTAGACACTTGGGGGAGAATCTTTGCTGTGCACAGACCTCACTCTAGAAAAATGAATGAGTTAGAGCTGCCCTGACAGATGTCCTAAAGGCTTTGCTACCACAGGGGCTACCAGTACAGAAGGGCACATTTAATTCAAGAGTTTATCTCCTCTGAATTACACCACAATACCTGAAAACACACCATAGGATCTTAAACCACTTCAAGTCTGGAACAGCTTTAAGGACATTAACTCCTTAACACAGTTAAGGCTCTCATTTGCTATGAGGGCCCGATCCAAAGCCCAGTGAAATCCGTTAAATTATTTCCATTTACTTCAATAGGATTTGAATCGGGCTCTAAATCCTTAAAGCAAAGTCTGAAGCAGTTACCTCATTCAGCCCTGAACCTTTTAAATCCTTAAGCAGTTTAAAAGGAAGCGTCGACTTGACTTTTTAATTCTCAGTGAAGTAAAAACCATGTCAGATGCCATTGCTAAGCCCTGAACTACCTTTACAGATAGGGTTTCCGTTGTCTTCATTCACTCACTTCATGGTTTATAAAAAAACCCAAGCAGCCACAAAAACTAATTAGAACCCCAGATATGCAACATTCATATGCTTAATTTTAATCAAGTGAGAAACTTTCCTGAATAAGTAAGTTATACAAAATTAAGCACATGCTTAATTAAGCAGTCATATGATCAAGACACAACTAGGGGAAAAGCAGTGACACTGCGTATAAGCAGAATGCTGTTACATGTAAATAAGTCAAAAAAGGGAAACAATGGTTTTAGCTTGGTGTGTCTCAGTTAAGGCAACTGCAGATGATATGAACAAACACAGCTGGGAGAAGATGGGATTTTAAGAGCCCAAGTGTCCCTCTAAGTTCTTAATGCTGAAGAACTTCAGCATTTTACAGAATTTGAGCTAAACACAAGAGCAGTCAGAACTTCCTGGGGAAATAAAGGTTCTCAGTCACTATCAGGTCCACATAACTCAGCTTCTGCTGAAATAACTGCCCCTAATTCTGCATGAGCAAACCAAACTGAGTGCTTGTCCTGTGTGCATTTGGAGGTAGGATGATTTGGAATATGATTAACACTAGCATGAATGAGGTGTCTGCCCAAACCACATCTCCATTTCACCTTTATATTTACTAGCCTTTTTTGAATTGTCTCCATTGCTTCCCTGTTTGGTAACATCAGTGCATAAAATAAAGCAGAAAAAATAAATTTTCATGTAAGTTACAAGTTAATTTGCTGCTCAGAGAACTCTCAGCCTGAAAATGAATGATAAAGACACAAAATGAGGTACCCAAAAGGTATGAAGGACGATAGCCAGAACATTTCTGAGTTTGTCCTTTTAATAAAAGTCCACATCCATTACCTCAGCTTCTTTATGATGTAAACATTTCGATAATAAAATGAGGGAACTGAGGGAGCAGAGTCAGTGCTGAGACTGAGGGATGTTCTTCAAACCACTGACAGGTATTTGTTACAAGTTTCCCTCTGTGCTAGTCCACGGGCGTATGAATTATTGCAGCTGCCTGGTGCAGAGCTGTAGCTCCAGGAGGAGCTCATGCTTTTATCTATGAATGGTTTTGCTTCACTGCCTGGTTTGTTGGCCAAGATGGTGACTGTCCTTTTCCTCAAGGCAAAAGATACCTGAACATTTTGTCAGATCTACACGTTTTCCCTATACAGTTTTAAGAAATTAATTTATTTTATACTACCTCCTCTAGCACTGTGATATCCTCACAACTTCTGCAGGACTGAGTTCTTAACTTTGACATTAGGATGCTTTTTGGTGACATGGACAGTCCAATTAAAGGCGACTACATTTTGCCCCAGATCACCTAATCAACACATGTCACAACTCAAGATGCCCAGAGGGATAAAGGCCCATGATGGTCAGAACAAAACCACATAAGTTTCAGGTACTGCATCCCTACAGCAAATCCGCAGCCTTAAGTTAGATGGCCCACTTGTCCTTCCCAGACACTGGGGAAATTGGGCAGCACAGGATTTGTAAGGCCAATGCTAAGGACACTCCCACCCCACTTCTGGGTGCAGGCAGAGCCCTGCACTGCCCACAGCCTGGTGGAAGCCTCTCCTGCAGCTTCTGCTTCACCATCAGAAGGGCCAGCAGTGGGAAAGGACACATCTCCTTCCAAATACATGGGGAGTTCCCTCTCCACTGCTACCTTTCATTCAACAGCTCTGTCCTCACAACACACATACACAACTCATAGGATAGCTGAGGAAGCTGATCCAAGGTATTTGAATCAATCTCCTATTTCTCCAGACAATGTTCTTATGGCCAAATATGCAATATTCCCACTTTCCAACAGGCAACAGCTGGACAGTTTTGTAAAGCTCCATTTTTGACATACATGCCTTACATCCTCTTTCAAATGCCTAAGTCCTTGTGTGGGCATCAGTCTTAAGTCTCAGGAATTAAATGATTCAATTTACTTCTAAGACACAACCCCACCATGCAGACATGCGATGCAGAGACAACCAGGAGGGTAGGGTTGACCGATCTGTGCTAATGTGTTTTCTGGAACAAGCACATTTCCTCACGAGCATTGGATTATGTTGTGGGGAGAGATGATGGGTTTGCCTCCCTTTCCATCACATAGTATAAAGTGTCCAAATAGATGGTGCATAACAGCCTCATGCCTTTGCAGGCAGAAGTGGTACTTGCCTGCTACAGGGAAGAAGCCAAAGTTATTTTAATGACTGATGGATTCAATTTATATGTCCATTTTTAATACCTGGGTACTGCGATAAAATTCAACCACAGGAAGAACTCCTCAATTTTGATTTTCATTAATATTCACTTTGTTGATATGAACAGATGATTTGGGGGAGCTCAGTTGCCCTTTTAATTTGTATCTTTGCAGTGTGGAACGAATATCTTCCACTTTCAAGCCAGTAAATCCTGCATCTCACTTCTTGTGGTTTTTGTCATTATTATGAATGGAACTCCCTCTGGAAGACTTTCTAAAAAAAAAAGTTGGGGAGGTAAATACCCTTAAAAAAAGACAGCTAATGTTATAACCAGGTATTAGTCATTAAATATCATAACTCGGTCTCTAATTTCAAGAAATAGGAAAAAAGACTAAATTGTGTGTTTGATGGAAATTGCTATTAGATCTAAGCCTTACAACATTCCCTTGAGCTCTGGCCAGGAGCTCCGTACCTCTTCACATCAGGAAACTCCACAGAGACTGACTAAAGAGTTTCTTTCTGTAGCTTTACATTACAATATGTGGATTGTTGGATAGATCCATACAATGCTCCCAGAATTCAACCTCCCCTTTCTATTCACAGTGATCTTCAGGTCTTGGGGAAGAAACGCCACTTTTCAGTTGAATGCAAAACATTTTAGAATTGTTTTCTTCCTTCTCTTAAGCCTCATTTTATATTTTTAACACATCCAACTCCTAGCTGGCTTGGCTCAGAAGCAAGCTGATCCTACTAAAGTGACAGAAATAAGTGCTCTAGTTTACTGAGTGAATAGCAGCTTTATGGTCCCTACGACTTTCATACTATGACTAGCAGTCACACCAGGAGAAATTTCCAAAACACATAACATTTCCACTCAGTGGAAAACATATGATACAGAAACAATGTAACACGCCTAGTATCTTGTTACATTTTGATCCATATCATATATTATGCTGGATTTCATTTGTACAATCACCCTTAATCTAAACAGGGCAAAGCTAGCTGGTTTTATCAGACACATGTAAAATAGTTGACAGTAACATCTTTGTTTGCATTTAAAATAGAGGGGGTTTGCATATTCCTGTTTTGGAAAACATGTTTTAAAACTGGCTGTTTTTATAGTTGATCGCAATTGAAAGACTTTTCCCTTTCAGCCTTAACAGTGTTCACTTGCTTCCTGAGATCATTAGTGAATCATTTGGTTTCCCCATCCCGTGTAAAAGCTAAGTGAAAATACATGAGAAAGCAGATTGGACATCCTGCCTGTTCCTGAAACGTTAGGACTACCAGATGCAGACAGGACATTTCCAACCCCAAATGAGTTTTTACCATCACCTCCTTTCAGGTTACCACTGGGGTCCATTCAGTCTTTCCATAAATTCCCAGACTTTAACACTAAAACAAAACAATTCTGCCTTTCATGTCTAACATAGCCCTTGGTGCCATCCTGAAATAATTTGGATCAGAGCCCAGGAATGGTGAAAGACATCTTTTCATTGTCTATTTCTAAAGATTAAGGAACAATTTTGTAGTCCACATCATACAGAACAAAGATAAAAGTTCCATAACAAAACCCCCGGGACTATTTCCAAATATGCATTTATACCACACCCTGGCATCTACACTGTCATCTCACTGCCTAAGTCATGGTGACACAGCAAAGAGGAAAACAGCTTTCTGGACAGGTCAACCTGCAGTTATGTTGGAGCCAGTGGTCCCATAAGCAGCATAAAGCTTGCCCACCCATCTGATTCAGTGTGTCAACTTTTTTTCAGTGACAATGTAAGAGACAGGAACTGGAAATTAATCCACAGCAGAATAAAATGCAATCTGATGGGAAGAATGACAAAGTGATGTGTAGGATTGCCATTCTCACCACAAAAGCGGATACTAACGTGCTGGCTATCAAAGTGGGCAACATACCATTAGAACCAGAATATCATTGCCTAAATTACTGTTACATAAAAGATGTTACATATATTTGCAGATCATGATCCACCTGCCTTTTCAGAAGGTGAAATGCAGAAAATTATGAATTGATAACCACCATAGAGGTACAGCTGAGGCATTTCTGTTGAAGAGCAGGAATCTCCCCCTGCAAACTCTTCTGCTCAGCTCTGTACAGTGGTACTTATGATTCAGCTCGTATTCACTCTATCCTCATTTATAAGATAAATAATTTTGAGATGTATCTAAAATTACTTTACAACCTTTTAATCACTGAAAATTGTGTATAATTATTATACCTGCACTCGGGTGCCAAGATCTGCTGTGAAATACTTGGCTGCTCAAAGTGTGTGGAGGAAATGCTTCAATTCCACATTAATTAATGAATTTTTATCCCCACTCCTGTCCATTAACAGCCACCATGCTTTTGCTGTGAATGGTCATTATTACAGACTGAAATAGGAACATAAATTTACTGATAATGAAAGTGTCATTTGGAGGGGCAGTATATCATAGTGTGTGCTGATACGGTCAGACCTTTTTTTGCTGTCTCGCATCTTTGCCTTGTTTCTGAAAGGCCGGCGTGTAAGGAAGGGGTCCTTTATTTATAGATACCCATGAAACATCCCTTTAAATAAAGTAGGAATGATGTTCAGTATTCCAGTAAATATTGCATTGATTTTAAAATTGCTCTCTCTTCTTATCAGACATTGCAGGTCTTCGCCAAAAGAACATCCCTGACCTTCTTGTTCTTGATATAGCTAGCCAGATTGGTTTTGTGTTGGTGTTTTTTGTTGGCTTATTTTTTTGTCAAGGAGTGTTGTTGACTCTTGGAGCAAATTACCTGGTTGACTTAATCCTTGCTGTGCACCACTAAAAAGAGAGATTTCAGTTGATGTTCTGCATCTCTGGACCATATGGAATGGGCTCAAGTTGTCACATTTTCTACCTTTTAACTGTTTAACTGCTTATTGAATTCAGTGGATAGGATCTGATGGCATTTCATCTGCTAATTACTTTATTAGCTACAGCATATGATATGATGCACATAGCATGAAAATTCATAAAAACAGGCCTAGTGTAAAAGCATTGCATTAATACATCTCAAAATACACAAAATGAAATATGAATATAAAAAAAATCTTGAAGAGAATCTTAATTTTATACTGGGTCTTGTGTACTGCTACTTCTTTTATATGGTGGATATCTACATGCCTAATAAAACCCAAATTATCAAGCACTTGGAAAGGTCCTCTTCCAAGATGAGCTGTGTCTGTGGGAAAACAGTGTTTTTCCAAACCTTGTTCAGTTTGTGTGTAGCTGGACACTTGCTTATGTGTAAAAGGAGTACCTATGTGCAACTATGTAAACAAATTGCCAGTTTTTCTTCTTTATCAAGCACATCACACAATAATCATGTTAAAATATCAGCAGCAAAACTGTACTGCTTGCATCATATGTTTCTCTAAATAAACTTGAACTTCATCCAGTATCTTTTGCCTGATACTACATTATTGGAGATTAAGATACTCCTTTCAAAGTCAAAGCAATCAGTAGGATACGGCACACTTGCACAGAGGCTACCGCCCTGCAGAAAGCTCCACAAAAGCAAACCTCTGCAACTACGCAGCACTCAGCCAGCTTCAGAGCCTAAATTACACCTTATGATAGTTGCTTACTTCTCAAAGAAATACTTCAGAAATTACTATTGTTATTTGATATTTGGAAAGGCAAAGTAATTAGATGAGTGAGTTGTGGGACACCAGAAGTTATATACAGGCTTCTTCCTATTGGCTTTCTCAAAATATGAGATATGGCACAATTACACGCATGTCATATATATGTCTAAGATTTTCCCTGCAGTTCTTGGCCAAAATGGCCATGTCCTCCAAGGACTGTATGCCTGAACAGCCTTAAAATGTAGGAGTAGTTGCCTGAACCCTGTGCATATGTCCAGGTATAGAGAACACTGAAACAGTCTCCCTGTTTTACCTAAATACTGCATCACAGGACTGAGCCTCTCCAACACATCAAGGCACAAGGCATTTTGCAACTGCTTCTAAGATTGCTCAGCTAAATCTTTGGTCTGAACTTTTGTGAAGAGTGTCTCTACACAGAGAAAGAGTCCAAGCAAGTTAATTTAACCACCACCTTGGTGTAGTCAAAACATTTCCGGGGGAAATCATAATTGAGATTCTGTATCCAAAAGCAGATGTAGGAACTTCCTCACAAAGTTCATCCTCATAGCTTTGTTGCTGTCTTTTAGAGGACAGCAAAGCCCACGGCCCATTGAGAACGATGAACACTTTTGCAGTGATTTCAATAGATACAGTATGTAAAGACACTCTCTCAGCCGTGGCTGAACTCTGTACTGGGCAGGAAGCCCCAGCAGAGGACAGAGAACAAAGGAAATGCAGTGCCCTGTGGACATCATTTGATGGGAGCTGAGTCCCAAAAGACAAAGGAGGACAGGAGAAAGGAAGTGTGAAAAAGCAGGAGTGTCCCTTCATACGGTGTGCATCTGGGGGCAAGGGAGGAGGCAGGGCAGGATCAGCTCTTCTGCATTCAGCATACTGAATAATACCAGAGAACAATCCTCAGCAAATCACTCTCGCCACTGTAATACCTACTTTTGGTGTTGGGGCAAGACTATATCAGTTAGAGGGCATGAAAGTAGCCTAACACACCTCACATCTGCACAATTTTCTTCTAGCATAACTGAATAAATATCATTAAAAGATACATTTTTTACAGTTCTTCTCCATAAAAAGTAAAATAGCATGTGGTTAGAACAGCACTGTATAAGTAAGATCTTTTTCCTTGTCAATTTACATTATAAAAACATCTCATGCATATAAAAAGTGGTGGCTTGTACCAGCAGAATTATATACAATAGTGTATGTTTCTATATACTCAGGTTAGTATATATTTACACGTACAATGCACACAGGATTATGCTGGGGCCAAACACTAAAAGAAAACATGCGGTAAATGGTTACTTTAATAAGTCCTGTTCCATTGAAAGGAAATAAAACCTGAGTATTAATGAGATATAATTATATATTTAAAATCTTTTCCCTTGTGCAGTATACAGAATTAATGCCAGTAAACTCACAAACTGCAACATTCTACTCCATTACATCTGCAATGATTAGAGATAGTTTGAACATCTGGCATATAATCTGTGATAGAAAACAGCATTCTGCACTTTAATGGACGTCTGGAGGCTACACATATCTGATTTTATTTCTTTGTGTTAACTCTTTCCTGGGAGGAAGAGGAGATCCAGTGCTTGAGCACCTTCTTTCTGTCTTTTGATGAAGTTGCATGTAGTGCTGGTATTTAGCTACTTTCAGGCTACTTATGTTTTAAATATCTAAACTAAAAGGGACACAGATTTCTGAGAGGCTATTTATAACATAGACAATTGAGCAGCATAAATATTAATGTGTTAAAAACGAAGAAACTCATCCAATGAAAACAACAATAATTCCCTCATTTTCAGGGACTCCAAAACATTGAAATGAAGCAGCATTTGCCATTCCTTCATTATTTCAAAGATTTTGAGAATATCCTCCCTTCATTTGTTTTTCTTTCATAATCTTGTACACAATAAGCTGGAAGGTTACCAATATTTGTACATTTTTGATGTAACCTAACTGTAAGTACATAAGAGCTTCTTTGACTGGCACTGACTCTCATTGAAAAAACTAGATTATTTCTCAGCTTTTTCAGGGGGTGTTTTGCCCCAAGCTAAACAAGAAGGTTTTAGCCCTACTGTGTTCTGCAGGGAAAAAGAGACACTAACTTGAAAGGCAAATGAGATTGACAGCATTATCTTTTTCCTTACTTACCGAATATTAGCTAATACTAACTCCTAAGGAGACCTTGAAATTAGACTCTGAGTAGTAATTAAGACTGATTGAAGAGTGGTATCAGAAGAGATCTGTGTCACTGCTGAAAGGATTCAGCATTTAGAGTGACCTGACAAGTGTTCTGTATGAGTATATTTAGGTACAAGAAAGAATATCTACTGTAGGAAAAATGCTAGTGTTAAGTAGAGTTTTGTAATCTGATAATGTACATGTCAAGGGCTTACTCAGCTGCCATGGTGTAACAAAAGCCATAGTTACTGCGTAGCTTTTGTTGAGTACTAATAATTAGCCTAAACATGTGTGCATTAAGCAGTCCTCAGGTCCTAAGGACTTTACTGCAGAGGTTCACAAGGGCATCAAAAAGTTCTAATGGCTGCATTATCACACAGAAACACTTACACCACACACATGCTATGCACAGGAAAGAACAGAAAGCCTGGAGATAATAATTTAAAGCTAAAACTACCTAAATATGAAGCATGTGCAATACATTAGCTTACTATTGAATTGATTCATGTATTGCCGGACAGTGGAAAGACTGCAGCCTATGGAAAAAAAAAAAAAAAATAAAAGAACAGTGTTCATTTGTAAACCAGATTGAACCCATTTCAACAAAGATTAGGAAAAATTGGCCTAATTAGAGATGATGATCTAATACAATTTGGCCATATTTAATGGAAGTCAGAAGCAGAGAGTTGCATGCTACTTCCAGTTTCAGTATCTGAACTAATGGATCAGTTATTTCTTATGTAGAAAGAGATCGAACTCCTTACATATTTGTCACTTTTTTAAAAGGTCATTAGATTCAACAGCTGAAGAACATTGAAGGATATCTTGAAATCACCATTTCTTGAAGAATCACCTGCACAGGTCTAAAGAAACCCAGGAAAGTACCAAGCATATTTTAACAAAGTATCTACATTGTCTTTGATTTATTCAAATTTTTTGTCAATATCAAACGCAAAGATCAGCTCTGCAGCTGTAGGGCTCAGTCCTACTCCAGCTTCAATCAATAAGACTTACTGAAAAAACATGCTGGTTTAGACCCCGAAGGTGTAAGCTTCCCTTTGATGGTAGGCTAGTGAAGGTCCAGAGCGGTTCTGTCAGAACAAGGGGCATATTTAACCTGGATTTGCCCGATCTTCTACCAAGAATTGTAAACAGAGATCTTAGCAGACATAATTCACTGGATTAAACCATGAACTGCATTATTTCAATGTTAAATTCCAGGAAAAAATTATGGGTTTGGAAGATCCATGCAATTCCACCTTTCCAAGCAAATTCAATGTGCAAAATGCTAAGTCACTTAGCACAAAAACTTGGAAAAATTGATCTATGTCATAGATCAGATAAAACCACCCTGTGAAATTCATGTTGGTGAGAAGGGAAACATGAGAAGGAAAGGGGTGAAGCAGTTGGGAAAGCAGTTAGACAGGAGAAGAGGTATTTCAGAACTGCAAAGGGTGTTTAAAGCAGATTTTAGCTTTCCCCTCCTTTGATGAAACAGCAGTTTTTACAAGTGTTTGGTGGTCCAGATGTCCTCCAGTGTTCCCAGATGGTGCTTATGGACAATGCAGGAATTAGGCACCCATCATGGTTTTCCTCTTGCCCACCAAGGGAGACACGTGATGCCCATTAAAAGCCCCACAGAACAAATCAGGTGCTTCTGACTGTCGAAGCAAGGGAACAGGTTAAAGTCCATCTGGCTCAGTGAGAAGATAGAGCAAATTTGACTAAGACCATTAAGGCTGTTGGTTTCAGCATCATACTTTAAAGCTTCTTGTTGGGGTGATGAAACTTTGGAAAAGGACCACATAACACACCCCTTTAATGTATTAGTTATTACATATTCTGTTGCCATGCAAGTTTGTCCCCATGAAGTAATCTGCAATGACTCATCATAAAAGCCACACCACAGTGACGCTCACCCCATCTGTCCTGTCATTGCAGAGCACATGCTTTGCTTGGTGCATGAGCCAGAAGACTTTGGAGGATGATGGCATTTGATTGCAGCAGATATCCTGTGTAAAACCATCAGGAGGAAAAAAAAAAAAAAAACAAAAAACCAACAAACAAACAAAACAGTGCCTTCCTTACCAGGGCCTCAGGCTTTCATCTACTGAAACAGCACATTTGACCTTAAAGGTAGATGTAAAACGTCAAGATGTCTCAGTGGCTCCCAGTTTTGTAGCATGAAACAAGCAGGCTTTTGTAGTTTAATAAACAAGGAAATGCACATGGCCAGAACAGGAAAGTAAGATATGATTTGGGATTTAGTTCCTTTTGTTCTTGGAAAGCACTATTGTTGTGGTTTGATGCTGGTGGCAGCCAACCACCACGCAGCCAGTCTCTCTCCCTTCTCTTCCAGCAATAAGAAGGGACAGAGAGCCAGGCTTGGGGTTTGAGATAGGACTGGGATGAGGATTAAAAAAAAAAAAAAAAAAATCACCAGTTATGGGCAAGAGCAAAAGGCAGACTCGTTAGGGGAAGAAAAAAAGAACATACATTTATTACAGACACTAACAACACATAAGAGTGGGACAGTGAGAAGCATTGCCTCATCTTGAGAACACCTTCCCCCCCCCCCCCCCCTCTTCTTCCCGGGCTCAGCTCTGCTCCTGATATCTCTACCTCCTCCACCAGCAGCGCAGGGGCAGGGAATGGGGGGGGGTGCAGTCAGTGCTGCTGCTTTTTCCATCTTCAGTGGGGGGAGCTTCTGGAACTTGTTCCCCCAGCTCCATCGTGGTCCCCCTCTCACAGGAGACAGTCCTCCACAAACTTTCTCCAACATGAGTTCCTCCCATGGGCCGCAGCGTTCCCCACACTGCTCCATCATGGGTCACTAACTTTCTCTGACTGGATTCCCTCCCACGGCTGCAGCCCTTCCCAAGCTGCTCCGGCGTGGGACACCCCCGCATGCTGCAACCCTCCCAGCACTGAATTACAGCAGCGGGGTCCACCTATTCCCACAAGACACCGGCCTTCTTCGGGCACAGCACCTTGATCATCCAGGCAAAACGAAACACAGGCCATAAATCAATATCTGCTCCACCGTAAATCTCCATAGGTGCCAGGCGGGGGCCGCCCTGCCGTCTCACCACAGGATACAGGAGGGTCTCTGCTCCGGCACACCTCCCCCCTCCTTTCTTCCTCCGTTCCTCCACTGACCTTGGTGTTCACGCAGTTGCAGCAACTCCTCCTCACAAGTCCCACTGCTCATCACCATGTCCCTTCTTAAATACGTTATCGCAGAGGCGCAGCTGATGGGCTCAGTTTTCCAAACAGAAGTGGAGCTGGGGGAGCTTCGAGAAGCTTCTCACAGGGGGCCACCCTGATAGCCCCCTCCCCTGCCACCAAAAAAACCCTGCCACTTACTCAACCCAGGACAACTATGCATAGTTAACATACAGCATTAATTAGCTTTTACATTAATGTAAAATTGATTGAACAACTTACTGAAAAACAGGTTTGCCATGTACTGTATAAAAGAGCCGTTCTGCAGAGCAGAAAAGTCTTGCACCTAGCAAAGAGTCCTACTAGCTATCCCAACTAGATGTGCTGTAGTAATAGTCAGTTTCACACACTTGCAGAGCTTGTTGGTATACGGTACAGGCTGAATTCATGCCAACGGCTCCAAATATAGATAGAAAATTAAGTTGAAAAGCTTTTTTCTCACATAATTCCACCAAGAGGTTTGGAGCAACAAACCAATTACTTTTCCTCAAACTCTACAGGCCTTTAAAGATGCAATAGCTCTCAGTACTTGGACTCCAAAGGGAATAACTCACAACACAAAGCAGAATGCTACAGGGCAATGCCAACACCAAAGAGTATTTCAGGTGTTTCTGCTGGAGTGTGCCCCAGGTTAGAAGACCCCCTGGAATTGAGGTGATCTTCAAGAGAGCAGCAGCCTGCCATAGAAAGGTGGGTCATAAAACTCCTCAGACTGGGAAAAGATATAGAAAAGATGTTACAAACTCTTTCCCTCGGTGCAGATTTGTGCTGTGACATATTCTGGTAGCCATTTATTCTGGAGAATGCATGTAGAGCATATTCTTGTAAGCATACTCTATTCTCGTAAGCCATAGATGGCCTTTTGTTCTGTCTCCAAATAAATACCACCACACCTTGGGGTTCATTTGTTCCCACAGCCTTGATCTACTTAAAGCTCAAGTCTGAGACCTGCTTTTATTTTGAAGAAGCGGTCATCCAGCTGACAGCTGCAAGGAAGCTTTAAGCTATGCCCCAAAGGGTTAAAAAACTACCAGAAAGTTACTTTCTATCTTTTCACTTAATCTCACATTTCCTAAACCAGGTTCATGAGTGTCTCATGTTTGGAACTAGCAGAACTCTAAATCACCATATAAGCACAGACCAGGGAGAATCAGGCTCCCAGATTCCAGAGTGTAAAGCCCTGGGCTGCAGGACTGCTGGAGGGAGTAGCCAGTGGTGGAAGTGGTCCCCTCCCAGCCACGGGGACGTGATCCCAGCACATGCCTGTGGACAGAGGGGCTCACCTGCCCAGGAGCACCTTGCCCTGCCTTCCACCTCCTGTCCTCAGCTCCCTCCACACTGTTGAGGCAATCCACAGATGCTGTGTTCCCATGCCCAACAGGTCCCAGACGCTGCCATAACAAATACACGGCAGAAAGATCTTCGGTGCAGATAGCCAGGGGAGTTCGGGAGCATTGGGCTCCTGCCTGCCCCGTCTGTGGGCTGGGCTTCTCCCCATCACAGCTTTGAGGGGCTGCCTTTCACACACACCCCCCAGAGCATGAAAAGCACTCCGTTACCCAGATCACTGAGAGACTCGTGTCCATATGCACATTAATAAGTGCTAAGGAGTAACAGTGAAGAAAACTCCTGAAACCAGATAGGAATTGCAGAAGTGTATTTCCTTCTCAGAGAGGAACCTTGGTTTCCATTAATTAATATATCAGAAGAAACATGTCTTGTTATCTGGCTTCTTGGATTGTAGACTTTGGTTCATTAGCCTTAAAGCATATCAACTGGATAACACTATTTATTCCATATAGAATAATGATCTACTTTAAAGGAATATAGTATTGCCCATGCAGGAAGGAATTCAACCATTATTCACAGCCTAAACACATACTAACCCATGTTAGTGAGAGATACAGATATAAAAGGATTCAAAGAAAATAGGTTCTGGGAAGAAAAGCAAAATCTAGGTACCCATACCCTGGAGCTACCACAGATCAGACGGTACATTAATTACCCATAAGTTTCAAGTTACACTACACAGATTCAGATCCTTTGCTATTTAGCCATATTTAAAAAGAGAAGTAAAATGAAAGCTAAGCATGCTCAGCTCCTTTTTTGAGGTCAATAAGAATACTAACATTAGATTTGGATCTTTCTATCTAGTTGGAAAACAAGCTGTTGTACTGATATTTAAAGTATATATTCACTGAATTAGTTCAGAGCTATGCAGTAGCAGATAGCTCCACAGACGTTTTAACAGCCCCTTCAGAAATACCATGATTTTAATCTTACAAGCCTGCAAGAGCAATATCTCTGCAGTGTTCAACCTATACTGTTGACAATAAAATTATAAAAAAAGACACTTTAAACATGCAGTAGCTGTGTCTGAAAATTAAATATATCAGCCATTAATTTTTTACCCTAAATTACTAAAAAGCAACAGTCCACACTAAAGACTAACTGTTTGTAAAATTGGATTTTTAAAGATGAAGTCTTTTTTAAGCCAAGGCTGGTCAAAAGCAGCATTAGAACAATTCCACAACTGGAAAAAATAAAGCTGCTTAGCTAATGCACCTCACCAATAATAAAAAAAAAATGCTTCTCACATCAGTGTTTCAGATATTGCAATTTAAAAGAGTGGGGATATTATATTAAACCCCACAAAATGCGAGGCTCTGGAGAAGCAGGGCCATAGGTAATGAGATATCGATCGTCCCACAGTAAGGTGGGAGCGCACAGGCAGGAGCGCAGACCCAGCCCGCTCATCACAAAGCAGGCTCTGGCTCCAAACCCGGCACCCCCGAGCTGCAGGGGGATTCTCCTTCACACCCACTGCAGGTAGTACTCAGGGCCAAGGACAAATACCCATTTTACGGCAACTCTCTGCCCCCAACAAGCTCCAGGTAGGGAGAGGTCAGTGCTCCCTTCTACCTCCCCCTCGCAACACAGGGGTAGAGCCCTGGCTGTGCTGGGGACACCACAGAAGCTCAGCAGAGCTGCTCCAGCTACAGAAAGACAGCTCTGCAGCTGAACACGCCCAGGCTATCACCTTACTATTTTTAGGAGGTAAAAAAAATAAAGTTTTCAGTGTGATATTTCAAAGGAAATTGTTTTCCAGCCAGACAGCTTACAACTTCTGTAGCCAAGCACAGTTTTGCTCCCAGTCCTGGTTGGAAACCTGACTTCTCAGAGGCTTCACCAGAGCCACACTCCCTCCCCTTTGCTGTGCTGGTGAGAAACCACATCAGCTGCTAAGTGGCCTAATGCAAACTGATGTGGCAGTTTCAATTCAATTGCCACCGCACAAGCAACACTATAGCAAAAGTCACCACTGTGATTGGCATTAGCTTGAACTGTTATTGTCATCACTCACGCAGTGCCATCGAGGTGTACGGTCCTTGTTGCCTTCTCAGCTGAGCAACTGGAGGGCTGATGTGCGTGGCTCCATCACAATCTGTCAAAGCAGCACACTTTAGCGTGGCACATGCTGTCCCCAGTCTGAGGTGGAAGGGAGTACTTCAGGACAGTGAGGCTGCTCCCTCTCACAGCTGCTAAAACTTCAAACATCCACACACCACAACTTAAAGTAGGTTGGCTGTGATTTGAAAGTCTCTAGGATTGCTTCTGGGAAAGGAGCTGCTCCAGGTTTTTCATGCTCCAGGGGGCTGGGGGAAAAGGGTGGGTTATTTTTTCTTTTAAAATCATTAACAGGGGAAGGATGACACATAACACTGTGGTTCACTGGTATATAAGCATCTGTGGTTGCTTCCTGCATTATAACTCATTAGATGGCTCTTAACTAATTAGAGTTTGTAACTTTTGTGAAATTAAGCAGCAATAACCACCAGCTGTGCACCTAAGCCAGGGAACCCATGTTTGCCACAAACCAAGCAGGCAGGTAAGCAAGGACCTCCCCAGCTCATCCCACACCAGGCAGCAGCAGTCTCCAGGAGGGAGCTCTAGACCCCACCAGTACCAGGGGGTTCTGCCCCTCTGACTTCAGGCACATTACTCCCTGTTGTATTCAGTCTAATTTTAAGTCACTGGAGTGACTGCACATCTACCAGTTCTCCTGGGAGCTTATTAAAGAGTTTAGAAGAACTGCACTTGGGAAGTTTGCCTTTCCTCAGTTTTATCTTGTCGTTCCTGGACTCTTTCACACCATCCCCTCTTCCCTCTTAATTTTTGGTGCTTAGGTACTTACCAGTGTTGCCAGCAAACTGTTTGCTGCATCAGTGCCCCCTGCGCAAGGAGACACACCTGAAAGCAGTCACTTTGTTTCCTTCATCCCAGAAACCAGCCAGGACAGCCCTGCAAGCTGCCCACACCTATCCCAGCTTGTGGGGACCCTCACTCCTTTATAGCCCTGGGGTGGGCCATCACAAACACCTGGGCCTGGGCTGGTCTCCTGCACCCGGCTGCAGGCAGGACTGGGAGAGCTGCCCCCCAGCCCAGCCCCGGGGGAGCCCCTGCCACTGCTCATTGCCCATGTCTGAATTCCTAGGCATGGGGTTCAGATTTTCCTCTTTGGGAAAAAAAAAAAAAAAAGGGGGCAAAAATCCCACTTCCCATGCTCTCTGCTAGTGGGGGCTAAGGAGGTGATGGCCCCAAAACCCCCCACACCCTTCTCAGCTCCTGTCCGGGGGCTCCCCGTTGCCTCTGGCTGCTGATGCCCCTGTCTGTCCCTGATCCCCTTCACCTTTACTGCTTCTGTAATTCTTTCTACTATTGCTTGTCTAAACATGGAGTATTTTTGCCTTCAGACCTGAATTTGTGTTTCTTCAGGTTAAAATTTTTATTCTTGCCCATTTTTTCCTCTGTTATTTCTGTCCTCAGTGATATTTGCAATAGCTACTAATGTACTGTCATTTGCAAATGTAATTAGTGTGTTTACTTCTTTCTTTCTTTAGCTCATTAATAAAGATGTTAAATAAAAATATGCCTTCCTCTGCTAACAACATCCTTGAAATAGTTAGGAAGATGGGATCCTAAGGTAATAAAGAACTGTATTATTGGACAAGATTTTTCCTTGCATCTTTCAGCATTTGCCATGCTCATTATGAGCAATTAAAGCATAAAACAATTTTCTCACTTCACACCAAAATAATCTTCCTCCCTGTTCTGTGTTTGCATGTATAGGATACATACATAAAGAACAAGACTAGATATCAGCTGGCAGATTGTTATAACACAAGTAGCAAGGTTTTCCCTGTTCTAGATGCAGAGGAGTAAAGTGTAGCCATTTGTTAACCTTTTTATGTACATTATCACTGTTTCCAGCAAAGGATAGGAGCATGAGTGCTTTTAAAACTTTACTTACTGTGATTACTATAGCTGTGTCTTAATAGAACATCTTGTATGTTTATCACATGACCATAATTCAGCATATTGGCTGTATCCACTAATGTATCCAGTATTTCCCATGACTCGTTAGCCATCCTTGTTCCTTTGATTTTGACAGGAATGGGAACACTCAGTGGTTCGTGGCACTGGCTCGCTGTTGGGACAAAAGGATGTGCACTTCTTTTCACCTTCAGGAAAATGTGTTGAAATTAACTCATGGCTCTAGTGAATTGGTGTGAAATGAAATAATACAGGTTTCCCGTAATTTTCTATGTGCTGAAGTGACAGCAAAGAAAAAACAAATGCTTACAGAAACTAAAAAAACAAAAAACAAAAACAAAAAAACCACAAACAAAACCACAAACAAACAAAAACAAAAACAAAACAAAAACAAAAACAAAAAAAAATAAGAAGAGAGAAGACAGGTCCAAGGATACACAGGTGCTAGTTTATCAAATTCATCCCATTCCTTCATCTCATGCTCAGCTATTTAAACAGAACTTAAATAATACATTTATTTAAAGGAGACCCTTTTCTCTGGGGGCCTTCTGGCATTAAGGTGTGTGGAAACAGAAGTTGTCTTTTTTTCTTTGTAATGTATGAAGGAAGACTTAAGATCGCTGGATGCACATTTGGGTAATCATAAATTAATTGTAATGTAAACTTTCACAACATGTTCAGAGCATGTTGAGATTTTGTTTGATTTTGAATTGCTCCAAAATGACATCTAATTATATACTAGTGATTAACATGTTGGTTGCTACTAAGAAATAGCAACCAAGAAAACATTACAATTCAGTGTTTGAATTTACTATGGGTTGGATTTGCTGGATTTTTTGCTTTTGTTCTTAATGCACAGAGAAAACATGGTGGTAAATTCAAATACTTAGACAGGTGCTGTGACTATTTTTCCTCATTTATGAAAATTAGAGATTACATCATTACAGGAAGGAAGGGAAGGACAAACTTGATGGCTCCTTTTTCTCTTCTTTTTCCCTTTTTCTTCTCTTGTCCTTCTGCCCCACTCCTGGGAGAGTATGGGGACCTGCCCTACTAGTGTGGGTCTGGGTTTGCTGTTGGAGGCTCAATCTCTCTCTGGGGCATGAGGCAGGAGAGGGCAGCTCAGCACCTTGCCTGGGTCATCATGCCAGGGTCCAGAAGCACTCTTGTCCAGGGCAGAGGACAAGTAAGGACCCATGACCAGTCCCAATTTGGCCAGGCTCAAACCCCACCTCACCCACAGAAGCCCCATCCTGAATCCCCCTCTCCATATCCTTAGGTGAACAAGTCTCTCTGACCCAAAGCTTTGTCTGAAAGTGGTGCCTGGTATTTGGTACTCGAGTGATTCATCGGTTCTTCATAACATATTTCAACATGGGTGGTTTGGAAGGAATGGTTTGACCAAATAGGAAAAATCAGTAGTTAGAACAATATGTGCTCTATTCTGCGTCATTTTTGTTTGATAAAATGGAAACTGTGTGTTCTCCTTGGCTGCAGACAAAAGCTGACTGATGCCTACCTGGTTGGACACAGTGCTGGGGGGTGAGGAGATCGTTGGTGTACAGGACCAAAGCATATGCCCGTGTGTAGCATTTACTCTTCTCCCTCATTTAGTGCAGTACTTTTCTGAAATAAAAGTTTCTGAAGCATTGGAGGAAAACAGTATTTTCAGTGTGAGCTGAAAATGAAGACTTAATGAGATCTAATTTTCATCTCTGAGCCAAATACTGTCCCATATTAGCTCGAGTCTCCATTCTCACCGGAGTGAGAATCACTGCCCCCCAGCCTTAGTGCTTTTGATGTTAGCTGGAGATTAGCAATGGTCTTAACTGGAAGAAATAAGGGCTTGGTTTTCTACAGAGACACTATTCTCCAATTTAGGTTCAGCAAACAATATCCCATTTCCTTACACTGGCTGTGTTTGGGCAATTGCTCTCACAGCTTGGATGACAAGTGCTGTGTTGCAGTGCTGAGGGTGGGACTGGCCAGTAACCTCAGTAAATCAGCATCTCAGCCCCTAAACAGGCAGTAAGAGTTTAGCAGTTTCACCTGGACAAGGCACACCTCTGGGTGTCATCCCTTCCAAAAGGAGCCCAAAGCATGGGGCAGCCTCTCCATCTTCCCCCTCTCACTTCTGTTAAACAGAAATATTGACAGGATCAGGCACTTTTTTTGCATTAGTTTAAGCATTTATGATTTCATTGAAAATTCATGAGGCTGCTCAGCTAACTCTTGCTCGGGTAGAGATTGCTGAACTCCCTGTAGTGAGCTGAAAATGAACATGGCCATGGGTCCATGGGAAGGTGACCATGTTTCCACTAAAGCAAATACCACCGAGCACTGACAGGACGCTCAGATAGTGGCTCTGCTCCTTCTGAACATCAGAAGTGTGTTGTCATTAACACCCATGGAAGGAGAGGGAAGGAGTAGGCATTTAAAAATCAACATTTATAATACTAAGGACAAGGTGTTTCTCCCATAAATCAATAGTGTTTGGAGGCTTTGGCTCAGTGGAAGCATGGGGTGGATCAATGGCCTTGGAAAAAAACATGAACAAGCCTTCCAATTTTTCAAAGCTAATTGAAAATGAACCTTTTCTTTAGTGCATAGGTGAGCTGGGTTTGGTTATGCGAGTACCACCAGTAAGGTTTGAGAGGAGACACACAAATGACAATTGGCGCATAGACACAAATACATTGTTCCACGGGGAAATTGCGCATTGTTTTGGCAAAAGCAATGCAAATACTGATTGATCATAAGTAGCTTTGGAGATACCTACATTTTTCACTGCAGACTTCTTTATAGAAAATCACCAGTTGTCTTCCAGGGTGCAGACCCTTACCGAATTCTGTTCCCATTGCCCTAGGTGTTATCTTTCACTGGCAGCATGGTAAGGACAAGCACAAATCAGGAGCAGTAATTCTGTAGTGAAGACGGATGTACCACAGTCACAGATATTGTGTGAGAGATTTTTAACAAAAGAGAGATTTTCTCTGTTGGGATTAATAGCACCATTTTTCTTTATTACTCCCTGTGTTTCACTCATTCATACCTCAACTTCTTTCAAACAGAAAACAATTGGGAAAACAATCCCCCAAGAATAAAATCTAAAAAATAATAAGGAAGCACTGTGGTACAACCTAAAGAGAAATCACATATTCAGTGATGCAATATCTCATTCAACTGGAGGACATGTTTTCTCCACAAATTCTGTCTTTGAAAGAGAAAGGTTTTTTTTCTCTAGCTTCATTAATAATAGACTTGATTCACCATCAAATTATTTCAACTTTACACAGTCAGAATTTCAGGAGCTACAGGAGCTGCATCAGAACCCATGGCTCAGATTTTCAACCCCTTAGTCCATATTCATGCTTTGCTTATCGGTAACTAGCTGATGCTCAGAAATGCTAAATGTCCATTACTGGCTGCTCTATCATGTTGAAAACCAGACACAACAGGACATTATGCAATATGGAGTTAAGGGGTTAAATCGGGTTCCTATTAAAAGAAAATCTGCAGAGTGTATAAGCTGGTGTGTATACACACACAGTTATTAAATATATATAAACATAGGTATCAATTTCAGTTCTTTAAAATTTAAAATATTTCCATTATCACTAAGGTTCCCACTTTCATCAGCTTTTTTAAAAGATCAAATTTACCTTCAACCTCATCTACTGAGATGTAACTTACCTACTACTACTGTCTGCACGTGAGACAAAGCTTGCAGTATCTATGTCTATACAGGTAATTGATGTGTAATAAATAGAAGAAACTCTTGTTTTCAGTCTTCTTCACATTTTGAGAATCTGTATATCAAGTAAGAATTAATGACTGTGAGCACAGAGAATAATTTTCATCGATTTCTTTGCAATATCAGTAAGTGAAGGTTCTCAGATACATCTGCTGCACAACGCAGTGCCATAGAAACCTCGTATTATCTTAAATCATCAGAACTCTAAGAAAAGCATAAATAATTAACCTCAAAGAGAGGGGGTTTTGCACCTATGAGACAAACAAAAAGATATCTCAGTCTTTCAAATCCTGGGGGCAGATCCTCCCTGGGGTGGCATGGTGGATGGCATGTGATTCACGCTAGTGGTGGAGAGCCCCTCAGCTTGAATGCGAAGTTTGCCTTCTCCGCCTGCACTCAGCATCCTTCCACATGGCTCGGTGGAGCAGTAATATAAATTCTGGTCATAAACAAAGAAAAAAAACAGACTGACAGAGAATTTGATGAACAATTTGCGTCTGTACACAATTTTTCCCTCTGTTTGCACCACTGAAATGCATGATCTTTTATCTTTAGACTTCAGTTTGCTTTTCCTGTCCTCTTGGTTGCTAGCAATGCTGTAAAACCTTTAAAATATTAAGAAAATTACATCTGCTACATCTCGCTTTAAATATAGTGTTCAGTCTTTGTAAGTGTTACTTCATACATTAAATGAATAGCTTGCCCACCAGGTAAACTACATTTTGTTGCTTACCATGTCTGTCTTTGCACAACATGTACTACACGGGCATAAATAACAGTGTGTTATATAAATAATTACACGTATGAAAGGCTGTAAAACACCGAAGATATATTTGTACTTTTACTTACGAGAACATTTTAAAAATGATTGCTTTGTTCACCGTGCAGCTTTTATGTGTTGAATGGGGTGCACGCAGAGAACGTTTTACAAAGTTGTTGTTTTTTTTTTTTTTCCCCTTTCCTCCAGGTCACACTAGCGTTATAGTTAGCAAATTGATAAGGTTCCACTGTTAAGCTTTATTACTTGTGACATGAGCCTATGACACTTTATAAAAAGAAGTAATCCAGAACAATCTCTAGGTAATTAACACCTAGATAAACAAACATAAATTTCTATATTGCATTTATTTGGACTACCACTCAAATATGCGTGAACCATGCTTTTTTAATTAAAAGATAAATCTATGTGACACTTAGCCTCAAACTTAATTATTCAGCATAGTATAATAAAAAATAGAGCCCATTAAATGTGTCTTGCTCTGTATTTCTGTATTAACAGCAAAACAGTTCACTCTGGGATCATTTAAATTTTCTTCTTCCTCTTTTCCTGCGATTTCCCTGTTCACTGAGACCCTTCTGGCTAAAAAACAAACAAACAAACAAAAAAAAACACAACAAAAAGCCCTCAAATAATACCCCAAGAAACACCAACAGGTGAGGAGCTGCAGAACTTCTCACAGCCCCTATAGCACTCAGCTGGGTGACATTTTTAATATGACATTACACCACAGCTTTACCTTCCCTCCTCCCTCTTCCCGGGCTTCCCCACGGAAACATACTTCCACTGTGGTGGATCATGCCAAGCAGCGATATCCAGAAATGAAAAACA